>NC_092463.1:60875524-61175524 GCF_047495875.1 Pithys albifrons albifrons | reverse complement strand
AGGCCCCATTTGGAGTGAAAGGTGATGTTTTGAGATTTGTGGTTTGCTTTCAGAATTTGATGTTCTCAGAAGTCAGAATCTCAGTAGAAAAGTTGGTTATGAGTAACTACAAAACCTTCTTTGGCAAAAGAGATTTGAATGACCTTTGATGATTTTGAGGTTTCACCAAAACCTTGTTTTTCACAATTTAATTTTTTTTTCTGGATTTTTTTCCCCAATAGTCCATACATTATCGGCACAATGAACCAAGCCACCTCCTCGACACCTAATCTTCAACTTCACCATAATTTCAGGTATTGTTTATTCATGTTTCTCATTTATGTTTGTGGACTGGTGAAGGAGTGATGGCTGCTGAGTCACCTGAAGTTGTTCTTATCAGCTGAAATAGCAGACTGCTCCCAGCTGCTGCCCTAACATGTGCTGTCAGTAAAGTAACTGTGTTCATAAAATCTTTACTTTCCAGAGGATTGTTGAAATATTTGATCTTCTACTGAGTTTTCAGTAAGACAATGTTTAGACAAAGCAGATAAGTGAGAAATCAACACAATGCAAAATAAAAATGGGTTCATCTAGTGAACTACCCCAAAATAACTTCTGCTTGAAAAACACATATGACTGGAATAACCCATTTAGATTGTGATAATCACCTGGAAACCAGAAGAGAACTTTAGTCAAGAATAATTCCATTCAGTAGCATGAAAGAGGAATAATGGCCATTTCTGCTGTTTGTCTCAGGTGGGTGCTCTGTGCAAACCACACCGAGCCAGTCAAAGGCTTTCTCGGCCGCTTCTTGAGAAGAAAACTCATTGAAACAGAGATCAGTGGCAGGATGAGGAATGCAGAGCTGGTCAAAATTATTGATTGGATTCCCAAGGTCTGGCAGCATCTGAACAAGTTCTTGGAGGCTCACAGCTCCTCTGATGTTACTATTGGTAAGTGCTCTGCCCACGTGCCCAAGCATATATAAACACCTGTATTTTATTTCCTGGTATATCAGGTGCATCTTTGTGCACTTCCTTGTGCTGTATCAGATAAAAAAGAGCCTTCAAACCCCTACTTTTAGATGTTATAGATCCTATTTTTATTGCTTATCATGATTGTGTTGTGAGTGTAATGTCTGGATTTGCCTCTCCAGGTCCACGGCTCTTCCTCTCCTGTCCAATAGATGTGGATGGTTCTCGAGTTTGGTTTACTGACTTGTGGAACTACTCCATCATTCCATATCTCCTGGAGGCAGTTCGGGAAGGGCTACAGGTGAGCAGGCAAAAGTGAAAAATCACAGGTCTAGAAAGGTATCTGTTCAAAAGGGACCAACTCAATAGCAGCAACATGTTCTGTAGGTACAGCTTTGCACATTGAATACCTGCATGTCTGTGAAAATGTAACAAAATTGTCAATACTTTCAGGCAGAATTAGTCCCTTCAAACACTTTTGAAACAGAGAGTGGAAGAAGTGATGAGATGTCAAGCTGCTGCTGTTTTCAGTGGGGGACTTAGACACACAAATATTTTTCAATGCTCTGTTCCAGAAGCACACCTCAAAATTGCACTGTACATCTGAAAAATGTGCTTGTGGTCATTAACTTCATTACTCGGGATTTTCCTTTGTAAGTCCAATCTTTCAACATAGGAACAGAGCTGTGTATGGACAGAAACGTATTCATGAGTGACAGGATCAGGATTAGTGACATTTTGATTACTTCTCAGTGTACAGGATGGTTTTTTTAGTAGATTCCTTCACAATTTGTTCAGAGGCTGTTGTGAAATCATCACTGATTCCCTGTACTTAGGAACTGATTCATACTCCAGCAGTTTAAATAGTTTTAAGCACAGCCATGTAGTTCTTGGTGTCTGTGTGACCATAAAGCTTGTTGGAATTGGGAGGGGAGGGTTCAGCAGAGGATTGCTATGGACTTGCCATGCAAGTAGGGGGAAAAAAGGGCTCTTTTATTCTTCAGTTCTCTGCTCACAGATTAAGCTCGGCAGCACCTGATTGAATCAAATAGCTGTAAGTTCTGGGCATTGCACTCAGGAAAGCTAAACATGAGATCACAGACATAGAGAAATAAAAAGGTGCATCACAATGGCAGTCCAGAAGATTGGAGAAGGGCTTAAGGTGGATGGAGAATAGGAAATTATGGCAATGCATTGGGAGCTTGTGTTTTGGTTAAGATGGCAATGCCATTTTGAGGGCATAAGCTGTAATTACATCTGATAGCAGTAGGAGAAAGATAGTACTTCTACATGTAAAAAGGCTCTTGATCTTGAGAAAGAGAAAACTGAAAAGGTTCAATAAAAAAGCAGTAGCTGTCATACAGGAATCATTATTCAATGAGAGAGATTAGAAGCTCAAACTATTCAGATTATTCAGTACTATTACTTGATCTACTCTTCTGCTTTAGCCTTGCAGGGGATAAAAAAGTCTAGTGGATGTTTGACAAGTTTGGACTAGAGAAGCTCAAACCATAAGCAAAGCATGGTTTGTTGTTAGTAAGAATAATTAGCAATTATGAAATTTTACTTACTGAAGCAATACATTCCCTACCACACATCTCTGTGTCTGAAGTCTCTTTGAAACATGCAATAACTCCCATGTGTGAGCAGTTGTGTTGTGTGATTCCTTCAAGCCATTCCCTCCATTCCACAGCTGCTCAGGGCTCACTGTTGTAGTGTCTGTCAGGATGCCTTGCCACTAAAATAGGTAAAAAATGTGTGAAAGATTTGAAATACTAGGAGTTTGGTTTGATTTCCTTCTGGGTTAATGTCTTTGCTGTGCAACACCCTTTATTAGGGGTTAAGCCTGCATGGCAAAGAGTGCAGAACTCAAGCAGATGCACCAGCCTTGAAGAAGAAGTAAAAAAAGAAAGGAGGGACAACCCTGCCATAGGAAACAGCTTTTACTAATGGCCTCTCATAAATCTATGAAGTATAAAAATTCTTCAAGTTTTCGTTCAAATTTGGGCAGACTGTGATTGCCATTTGCAGTTTGTCAGTGCCTGGAGATCTCATTTTTGGGGGCACAGTTGTGGTAGAGTCTTTAGACCTGAGGAAAGTGAGAGGTCCCAGAGCACAAACCACACCTGGGAACTCTGCTACAAATAGAACCAGAGAACTGTTTTACATAAAACTTCCAAAAGAGAAGGTGATGGGAGCTGGTAATCTTTTCAACCTAAAACAAGAGAAAGGAGAGCAGGTGACTTGGCTTCCTCTTGAAAGACAGAAAACTGATCTCCACAGCAATGCGTGGGCTCCTTGTGCTGTGTGTTGAAGCTCTCATATCACTCATCAGTAGGTGTGGAAAGCACTGGAAATTCAGTGATGGAAATGGAGAGGGAGAACAACTGGTAAAAACACCTTTCTGCTTGTTTGTTTTGTCCAATGTCTGCATCTCTCCTCAGGTTATTTGGATGGCTTCTGTTCCAAGTGTAAGGATTTCACTTTCTCACTTTGTCCTTTAAATCCTTTATGCACTTCAGTGCTGTTTCCCCAAATTGCACCAACACGTCTCCAGTTAAATAATTTCCCTTTTGTTTAGTTGATGGATAAGAAAGCACTTTAATACTTGAAGGGTAGCCAGAGTGGTGCTAATTAACAAGCTAATACTAGAAATGTGGGTTTCATCTGGGGCTGTTTTCTGTTCCCCACACCCCAAATGCTCCTCTGAGAACACACCTTCTCTCCTGAAATTGGCTGCCAGAAAGGAAAGGTTGGCTGTAATTTCACCCTGACCTCTGTGGAGCTACACTGAGCTGTTTTGATATTTCTGTTCCTCATTTAGATAATTTGAGTCAAATGCAAGCCAGCCAAATGGATCCTTACAGTAATTGCACCCATCGGAACTCAGTTGTTTTGTTCTTCAAAACAGGGATGTGAAAATTTGAAGGTGTTATAAAAGCTGAGCTCTTCCTGCTTGGTGCATTGATGCCAAATGCAGCACCAGCAAAAGGAGGACCCAGAGTCCCCATGGCTTCCTGCCACTCACACTCCAGTGATTTTTCTTGGAAAAATCACTTTTTTCCAAGTGATTTCTTGGAAAAATCACTTGTCAAGCAACCTGGTCCATCCTTGTCCCATGGATTGCTCCTTGGAAAATGTGCCAGTGAGAGGGATGGACAGACCTGGTTGCCATGGAAGGGATTAGGGAGTCGTTCAGTCTCTCATCTGCTGAAGATGTGTGATGATTTCATGCATTAAAATGGTCATTTTTCCCAGATACGTGTCAGAAATGAACTATCATCCACACAGACCTTTGAGGGAGACAAGAGGTGAAAAATATAAAATCCTCCCCACTAACCAAATGACTTGTATTGCTGTAAATTTGAGAAAAAGATTAAAATAGGAAATCTGGTTTACTACATCTGGAAGACATTATGCTGGGAAAATGATATAGTACAGCTGGAGGATGAGGAGTTTGTGTTGCTGTGGAAGAGGCTGTGTTCCAGATTGCCTGGCACCATCTGCTGGCACCTCTGCTGGGGCTGGGACTGCTCCCTCCTGCTTTGCAGTACAGCAGATGCTGGTATTTAGAGCAATTTAATACTTTGTGCATGCAAAATATAAACCCACAAAAAACACCAAGAAGAAATAGTGATGAGCGAAGTGAGACAGTCTTAGATTCATCAGAGAGTGGTGAATTGCTTTGCTAGACCCTGTGCCAGGGGAAGAAGGAAAGGGAGAGTTGTTCTGAATTCCAGGGTCAAAATGTCAGTGACAAACACCAGTTGCCAAAGGATGTTGATGGTGAAATTTATCAAGTAGAAATAAAACATTTTCAAGGCACTTCAAGTTGTATTTATGCTTTTGAAAGCCATGAGACATTAAAATGAATGTATTGACTAATCAAGGCAAACTGAATATAACAAAGGGAATACACTGGGGTTCAGTAACACAGCTCAATACAAAAGAGGGTTTGGAAACAAAGCTTTCTTAATTAGGAACGTGACCATAGACAGATGTTGCTGGTGCTTTTTCTTGATCAAACAGGAAAAAATTCTGACTGGAAACCCTTATGCCTTGACATTCATCATTGCTGCCTGATGCCAGATCTCATGTGTGCTCCTGCACATTCCATGGCTGGTGGTTTCAGTGGCAGTGAACAGAGATAAGGTGGCTGCCATGATCGGGGTGTCTGCACTGATGGCAATCTATATATCACAGAATCTCAGGCTGTTCTGAGTTGAAAGGGACACACAAGGATCATCGAGTCCAACTCTCAAGTCAATGGCCTACACAGGAGATTGAACCGATGACCTAGGCATTATTACTACCAAGTTTTAACCAACTGAGCTAATCTGGTGTTATTTAGGTTGACTTTATTAGGTGAGGTTATTTTCAGGCCTCCCTCCCTTCAGCTGGTGCCAGGCAAGGGCACTACAGTCAAAGAAAAGGGGATCAAACACTTTCAAACCAAATAGCTCTGGATGCCTTCAGGGTAAGGACAGTGCCCCACTGAGCCCTGTTTGTGAGTGTCCTCACTCCAGGAGCCATGGCATGGTCATGTCAGCGAGGCAGGCGCTGAGTGAAAGGGTTGGCTGACGGGAATGTTCTCCGTGGGTTTGTTCTCTTTCAGCTGTATGGCAGGAGAGCACCCTGGGAGGATCCTGCCAAGTGGGTGATGGACACCTATCCCTGGGCAGCCACCCCGCAGCACCATGAGTGGCCTCCCCTGCTGCAGCTGCGGCCTGAGGACGTGGGATTCGATGGCTACTCCGTGTCCCGGGAGGGCTCCACCAGCAAACAGATGCCCGTGAGTGATGCTGAAGGAGATCCTCTGGTAAGCCCTCACTGCTGAAATGGCAGAACTGTTCTGTTTCCCTCCTTCCTGAGGATTAGAAACAGGACAAAAACAGTGCTTCCAGTGTTTTCTGGAGGGAGAGGGTGAAAACAAGGCTGTTGGTTTTGCTCAGGGCAAGGTGCCCCAGCCATGCCCAGCACAAGGAGCACCTAAAATATTCCCGAAGTTCCAACCTGGGCTCTTAGAACCACCACGTTCCCTCCAACACGAGGCTTCTTCCCCATGTAGAATTCTTGGCAGAATCACATAAAACAGCCATTCACACACATCATACTCCCAGCCCATTGAAACAAGTATTAGTCCTGCACTCCTTGAAATTCCTGGCACTGCTGAGGGCATTCCAGCTGCCTTCAGAGACCCACTGAGCTTTAGGGGGCAAAAAGCCCAGCTGAAGAGTGATTAATAGTTTTAGAGTGAGAAGATGATGCTGCTGAGGAAGCCATCAGGTCAGCTTGGGCCATGTGATTGCCTTCTCCTCTTCACCTTTGCTGGAAAAGCATATGTTTCATCAGTAACTTGGCTGCTGCTATGATTTAGTATCTTTTGTGAGTCTCTGTATTGATTACCCAGCTTATTTCTTCCTGTCTTTTCTTACCCACTGGCAAATCAAATACCACTGTAGTTTTCCTGTGGACTTGATATTATTTCTACCTCAGAATACAAATAATGTGACCCCCTGTGTCTTTGCAGATGAACATGCTAATGAGACTGCAAGAAGCAGCCAACTACTCCAGTCCCCAGAGCTATGACAGTGACTCCAACAGCAACAGCCATCATGATGACATCCTGGACTCATCCCTGGAGTCAACGTTGTGATCATCCTCAGACAGAAGGAGTTTTTTCCATTAATGCTCTCCCACTTGGCAAGAACCTTGATCAGACTCGTGAAAAGAGCATGTTCCTGGGCTGGGATCTCAGTATTAGAGCTGCAAGAACAACAAGACACTTGGAGTCAATCTTGAACCTGGGTGCAGGCAACCCAAGCGACCTTTGTATTGTTTTTCTTTTGACAATGATGAGAACTGCACTATTCCTTTGTTTCCTTCTGTTTATTTACTGTAAGCTCTCATACCTAAGATCCTCAAGATGTTCAAAATAATCAGCATTACTAGAAGTCAAAGGGACTGGGGAGGGGACAGCTTCACAGCTCTGAAGCAAACAGCATTGTGCCATGTACTGTCTGGAAGGAGAGGGGAGAGGAAATATTTGCCTACGCTACTTCTGACCAAACACATTTACCTGAGGGCTGGACTTTTACCAATCAGCTTTGTAGATTAAACTCAGCTTCATATAGTTCTGGTGCTATAACAATACTGCTTGCCTTGGTAATAATACTCAATAAAGGCAAAGCTGCAAAACAGGGAAGTTTGAATAAATATTAAAAAAAAGAGAAAAGAAAAAAAGAAGAAAAAGAGCTGCTCTCCTTGCCAGTCTGAGACCTTGGCTTTCTTTCATTGTGTGTTTATAAAGATTATATATATAAATAGGAATATATAAAAATATATATACAGTCTGAACAAATCAGGTTTTTTTCAAACACTGTGTAACAATCAAGTGAAAGATCAGGTAGCCCTTTGCTAGTCAGGGCCCAATTCTCTTCCCACTTCCATCCACAGAACCATCTGTGCTGAATTCTGGGGCATTTACACGCCACTCAGTGACCCTGAGCAGAGGAGCTTTCCCTCCTCCTCACAAGTCAGTGTCCCATGAAGTCCCACAGCTCCAGGGGCCCCTCAGCAGTGCACAGGCATTGTGAGCCCTGCACACAGAGGGGATCTACACCCCTGCAAAGGGGGCAATCCAACTGTCAGGTTTTAATTCTTGCCATGAAATGTTACATCTGTTTTCTAAAAACTTCGGGTTTTGTTCAGAGGTTTCGTTCCATTCAGCACAACCATAAGGGACTAATGAAAGTTCAGCTCTGTGACAGTTCCAGTGCTACTCTGGCAACAATATTTATTCCATGACTTTTCTTTTTGTTTGCAAATTCACAAATACTAGTGTTTTAGCAGTATTCAGATCTGGAAAAAAAGGAGGGGGGGAAGGTGCTGGTTGCTGCATCTTTCCAGCTGAGCTGTGAGTTGTGGCAGAGCCCTGAGCCTGGGATTGTTTCTCCCCCTCTCTGAATGCACACACCTCCAACCATCAGTGTTAAGGCTTGTACTTTTCTTGGGGAACAAAACACCTCCCAAAGAATTGCACTTTCCTTGTGAGGGCAGCAGTGCTTTCCACCCCCCAGCAGGGCAGCTGGACCTCAGCAAACAGGTCCCTCCTTCTCCGGCCATCTCTTGGTGCTGACTTTTAAAGCGATGCCTTATTTTGTACTAATTGTGTTTGATTCAAGTAGTGCTGTGTGTTAGGGGATTTTATTTAAAGAAACAGGGCTAAAGTCATCTCTTGGAATATCATAAGTTGCTGTGAATATTGTTTGTATGAGATAGTAGGATTTGTTTAAATGTGACAAAAAACAAAAAGGGAGGGAAATGAGATAACTTTTCAGGTTCATATCAATCCACAGCTAGTAAATCACTGAAGAGCTGTTTTATCCATGCAGGAGGGACAAAAAAAAAAGCTTTTCAACTCTACTAAATGCCATCATTAATAAATTACAGGAATATGCTGTTTTTTCAATGTACAGAAAGAAAATCTTACTACAAACACTTTTTTAAGAGCTTGTGGGTTTAAAGGATTAGAACAGACAAGTTCTGTGGCCCAGCTTGAGAGGATGGTTTTATTATACCTCATGACTTTCTGTAACATAATTGTACTTTGTCTTACTAAGCTGGTCTTGAATCTGCTACTGTTACAACTTCTAAGTGCTGATGACTTTTTTTTTAAAGAAAAATATTGTAAAAGGAAAAGTTAACTATTTTAATGATGGGGGGAAGAGCTTGGTGTTGTTACTGTTTTAACCTTATGAACTCTATTTCATTATTTCACTCAATGGAATAGCAGAGGTTACTCAGCCAATTTCCCTAATCCAGTCCTTGGTACTGTAAAGAAATGGGATAAATCTGTATGGAATCAAATCCATAGCATGCTGATGGTGAGTTTGAAAGAAGTTCATTTTTCCAGTAGTCTTGACAATTCTGCTTCCCAGCACTGACTTCACCTGCTACTACTGTGAATTTTGGTACCTAATCCCCCAACTGAATCCATGCAGACAGAGCATGTGCCTGTAAAAAAATCCGGTTGCAGGGCTAGGGCTTTAAATGGACTTGATATCCTAGAAAATGTCTTGGTTAACCTTAAACTGAGTGCTCTAAGACATGTTGAAAATAGTGTTTTATTTGTGGGGAGTGGGGGACTTTTTTTATTTTTTTTTTTAATCTCATTTTGAATCCTGTGCTTAAGCCCAGGAAGGAATTTCAATGACCTGTTATTTTTATTGACACTAGCTTGGCTTAAAGTGAGAGAGGCAATTTAGCATAGTTTAGTCATCCTGAGCATCACAATATTCTGTGTCTTTTCTGCAACTTCGGGAAGCAGGGTCACCTGTTGTGCACACATCTTGGTTTTTATCCAGACTTCTCATAGATTTAGTCATTCTTTAAGTGGCTTTCTTCTCATGTAAGGCTTTTTCAAAACTCTTTCTTTATTTTGTTTGGTTTTTTCTTTTTGCCTTCTTTTTCCTTACAAAGTTGGCTTGTTTAAAAAAAAAACAAACCAACAAGAAATGCAAGATTCTATGCAACATTCGTGTTGAGTTATAAATTGAGAGAATAAAGCATTTTCTTTCCTTCAGAACTGCCAAGAATGATCCAGGCCATAAATGAGATGTGGTTTATTTGGGGCAGGGGCGGGAGGGGGTTGGTTAAAGCCTTTTTGTACATTTTGGAAGAAGCAAACTGATATTTCATTGTTGATGCTTAACTTCGATATTATGTGTATGAAATCTTGTCTAAATGTGGCAATTTTCTTTCAAGAAAAAAATACACACAAAAAAAAATCTTTGTTGATATTAAATGGAAGGTTGCTGTTTTGATCTAGTCGTTTCCAGTGGAACAGTTTATGAAATATGTTCTATAAGGTGTACATTTTTTCATTGTAACATAGAAATGTAAATATTTGATTAAAAGTGCTGCATTTTGATGAATTTTTTCTAGCCATTTTTAAAGAGAAAAACTAGCAATTGAGTATTTTGTGTACATTTATGATGTTTTCCATTTGCCCCTCTCCCTATTTAATTTTCAGTTCTCATTTAGGATTGGAATTTGTGAATGGTCTGTTTGAGATCATGGCTCCCCTTTCTCACTGTCCCCATTTCTCCCCCTTCCCCACCCTGTGTCATGGAGAATAAAGCTGATGATTGTACCAGTCTTAAATTATTCATGATTCAATAAAATTGATGCTTATTTATTCAGATTTGTGGCTTCCCAAGAACTTTTTATCATAATTTTCTAATTTTTCATTTTAAAATTGTGGATTTCACTCCTTGGTTTTGTGAGAAGGTGCCAACACCCTTATCCACATTCAGGAGATTAGCAGAGGGATGGCCCCAATATGATTCTCTCCCACAGCTGACGTTTTATTTTCTTTCCTTCTTTATTTTCTTTCCTTCCCCTGTCCAAAAGCCATTCTGCCACGCTGGGAGAGGTCAGAGTTGCTGCAGGCACAGAGGTTGAACCAGCTGGTTTCTGAAGGGATAAAATCATTGAGAGTGCTATTCTTGGGTTTGTATCATGGCAATTTGACCTGATAAAAAATGAGTGCATTGCTGATGCTGTTAATGTGAGCAGCTGCATTGTGCCTGGAGAGGACCCCGACCCACAGTCCTAGTGCAGCTTCCCTGGGACAGGGACAGTGCCAGGAGTTAAGCAAGTCCCTGCAAAGGGGTTCCAGGTAATCTGAGCGTTCTTGTGAAGCACAGGCTGTCCTCACCTGTTCACTGTTCCCTTCCCCTCTCCCCTCAGGATTCCTTTGCTGCAGGCCCTCCCTCATTGGCCTCTTCGAGCTGCCTGAGGATGACACGACCCCTAACAAGGAGCACTTCACTGACAGAGAGGATACCCCAGGCTATCAGACTGCATTCTCCCAGCTGACCTTTGCTGGGAAGAAAGAACACGATCCTGTGGGGCAAATGGTGAACAATCCCAGGATCCAGCTGGCCCAGTCTCTGCACAAACTGTTCACAGCGTGCCCAGGCAGAGTAGGTGGCTTGGGCTCTGCATCCCTGGGCTGCATTCAGCAGAGAAGAAATGCCTCTGTGAGAATGGTCTCTTGCTAAGGTTTGATAATCAGCAAAATGAAGTGTGTTGTAGCCAGAAGGCAAGATCTTGCTGTGTCTTATTCTTCATTGGAACTTGGCTTTTGTAAGGTTTTTCCTGGTAACCTCAAAAGGCCTTATTTTTCACAGCACTTAGTTTAGCAATAAGCTCAAATATATGCTATTTAAAAGATGAAGAATTATCCACTTGATGGCCTATAACTAATTGTTGTCTCCTGTTCAGTTGCATGTACTTAAGAGATTCAGGCACTTCATATAAAATTAGACATTTTGAGTGCACAGTTAACTCTCTTACCCCATCGTGTCTGTTTTGACCAATATTTTGGTAAGTAAAGATTGTCTGAGAGATGAGCTGTTTCACCCTCCATAACTGCTGCTCTCAAGGTGTCTGAGCTTGTGCCCTGTGCATGAAGAGCCATGGCAGTGGCTGAGTGTCCCTGAGCCCTCTGCTGTGTCTGTGCTGCAGGTTCTGTGCATGCTGAGTGTCCCTGAGCCCTCTGCTGTGCCTGTGCTGCAGGTTCTGGGCATGCTGAGTGCCCCTGAGCCCTCTGCTGTGCCTGTGCTGCAGGTTCTGTGCATGCTGAGTGTCCCTGAGCCCTCTGCTGTGCCTGTGCTGCAGGTTCTGTGCATGCTGAGTGTCCCTGAGCCCTCTGCTGTGCCTGTGCTGCAGGTTCTGGGCATGCTGAGTGTCCCTGAGCCCTCTGCTGTGCCTGTGCTGCAGGTTCTGTGCATGCTGAGTGTCCCTGAGCCCTCTGCTGTGTCTGTGCTGCAGGTTCTGGGCATGCTGAGTGTCCCTGAGCCCTCTGCTGTGTCTGTGCTGCAGGTTCTGTGCATGCTGAGTGTCCCTGAGCCCTCTGCTGTGTCTGCTGCAGGTTCTGTGCATGCTGAGTGCCCCTGAGCCCTCTGCTGTGTCTGTGCTGCAGGTTCTGTGCATGCTGAGTGTCCCTGAGCCCTCTGCTGTGTCTGTGCTGCAGGTTCTGTGCATGTTGAGTGCCCCTGAGCCCTCTGCTGTGTCTGTGCTGCAGGTTCTGTGCATGCTGAGTGCCCCTGAGCCCTCTGCTGTGTCTGTGCTGCAGGTTCTGTGCATGCTGAGTGTCCCTGAGCCCTCTGCTGTGTCTGCTGCAGGTTCTGGGCATGCTGAGTCCGGCGCTCCGTCGCCACTGCGCGGGCGCCGAGTCTGTGCCTCTGTCTTTCCTGCACGAGAGCGACATCCCATGGTCGTACATGGTGCTGTTTTCCCGCACCTGCTGCAGCCGGTGCTGCGGGAGCGCGCGGAATGTTTCCCGCTGGTGCGGCTGCTGCAGAGGCGTTCCTGGAGCGGCGCCGGCACCATCGCCCGCAGCGCCGCCGACAAGATCGTGAATGCCGGGGCCGCATCCACGGACACATACTCTGCATGCAGCTTGGTGGGTGCTTTCCCGTCCTGGGGTGAGATGAATCCTGGGCTTCTGTGCCTTTGTCAGCTGAGATGGAAAATTCCAGCACTTGATTTTTGCAAGTGGATAAGTTTCCCAGAATTTTCTTGCCTTGTTTGCTTCCTGTGGAACATGTGGACCAGCAGAACTCTCAGGGCTTCTGTTCAGAGCAGTCCTGAGGAGAGTGAGTGAATGAGAAGGAGCCACAATGTGTCTTCCTTGTCCTGCACTGCAGGATCAGAATCCTGGTTTAGGTTAGGGATGCTTTTGCGTTGGTGCGTGTCTTAGATGGTAAGGACCCACTTTCTGCTGGCCACTTAGGAAGAACAGTTGTCTAGAGCTTGATGTTTGCTTTCCTTGCAGCCTGGATTGTTGTGGGGATTCCAGAAGCTGATTGCCTCGAAAGCCAACGATCCCCAAGGCTTCGGCCTGCTAAACAGCATCATCGAGCATATGCCCCCGGGAGTATGAGCTCAAGTTGCATTCAAAACTGACTTCTGTGGGCTTTGGTTATGCAGTGTGCAGTCATGCCAAATGTTAATGCTTCACAACCAAAAATGTCACATTTATCAGTTAAAGAGATGTGAACAACTTTATAAGTGTTTTCTGTAAAGTGACAGCACCAATCAAATCCTACTGTGAACTGTTCTTTTAAATTTCCCGTGAATTGGTTGACCAGTACAGGAAACAGGTCTTCATTCTACTATTTCAAAGACTTCCAAGTTCCAAAACAACAAAATTTATCAAAAGTAAGTTTCTTGCTCTGAAAAGCTCCACTGTGACACAAGCAGTTCAGAGTGTGCAGTTGCACAGATTGGGCATCCTGTGGGTACATGGGTGGGACTCTGGTGGCTCCAGGGACTTGCTCCAAATGGTCTGCAGTGAAGGGGGCATAAAGGGCAGTTGCCACAACATGTGACACTCTATTGAAAACTGAGGGAATGGAACTAAACTAAAGGACGAGACTTGTGTAGTTCTCTTCCTTTCCTGGTGTGTGTGATGTTGTTAACTATCTGAAAGTGTCTCCATTTAATCTCCAGCCCTTGCCCTGTCACACAGCACAGCCATTCTGACCACTGTTACCTGCAGTTTGTGTTAATGCTGGGAAACATTCCATGCTTTTGTGTCATTTTGGCCTTCGTGGGAATAAAGTTACCGAGGAAGGTTTTACGTTCCGCTGTCAAAGCTGTGACAAATTGTTGAAATTCATCCCCAGGAAGATGGCCATGCTGATGAAATTCATGATGTTATCTCTACACAGATTACACAATGTCTCTTACTTAATCCTATAAAATCTGTTTGATGCCTCCTGGTAGAAGGGCAAGAATTACAGGGTTCTTCCAATGGTGTTCCACAAACCAAATGGAAGTGGTACTTCCAGCATTCCATGTTTCAGTGTTGTGGTGCCTGAGAAGAGCAGCAGTTTTTAGGTAAACTTCAAAGCAGCAAGTTAATGTCCTTCACTAAAAGGGAACATTTATGAAGGCTGCCCTTTCTGTCTCCTTGTTAGAATGCATACCCTTCTCTGCCCTATATGTGGCTCTCCCCTATAGCCTTCTCTCCCCCATAGTCTTGTCTCTCCTATATCCCTTCTCTCTCTCATAGCCTTCTCTCTCCTACACCCTTCTCTCCCCTATACCATTCTCTGCCCTATATATCGCTCTCTTCCATAGCCTTCTCTCCCCTGTAGCTTTGTCTCCCCTCTGGCCTTCTCTACCCAGTTCTGCACACGCTGTGCCTCACCTAAAAAAAAAATCCACTGCGCAGGTTCGAAGGGCACATCCCCACCTGGGGAGAGCCCTTCCCAAATCTTCGGTCGCGAAGTTTGGCCATACATACCACTCTCTCTGTCCCACAGCCTTCTCTCTTTTATAGCCTTCTCTTCCTTACAGCGTTCTCTCCCCTATACCCTTCTCTCCCCCATACCATTCTCTTCGCTATTATACATCGCTTTCCCCTACACCCTTCTCTCCCCATCCCGTGTCCCCTGTCCCCCTCTCTGTGTCCCCGCAGCCACGGGTTGGGGGCGCCGGTTTAATAAAGCCCCGAGGGCCGGACCCGGCGCCCCCCCGGAGCCCCCCACGAGGTCGATCCCACTCGGCGGGTCCCCCCTTGCAGTTGCCAAGCACCGCCCGACACCGCCGGGGCCCCGGCCCGTTCCGACATCACAGGGGGGGCTCCGCGGGAGGGAGCGGGCCGGGGGTACAGCCTGCGTGTTTGGGCTCCCAAATGGACTGCTGGGTCTGTCTGGGATCCCAAACCCAGGGGCCGTTTGGGCTGCGTCGGGGTTTGGGGGAAGGCGGGTGGGCACAGGATGAGGGTCCCCTCCAGAGGAGGGGGCCCAGGAGGCTGGGAAGGAGGGAGGGCGGGTCCCCTTCGGAGGGGGGGAGTGGGGTCCTGGGGAGGGTTGGGGGCGGATGCGGTGGAGGGGGAACTTCCCCCTTCATCCCCGCCTGTCCCCGAGGTCCTCCTCCGAACGGAACCTGCCCTGGCCCCCTCCCCGGGACGCCCTCCTCCGAACGGGGGCCCAGGGGCGGGAGGGGATGTGGGTAAGGGGCAAGAAAGTAGGGGGCGTCACGTCACTCTGCAGCATGAAAAATGTCTAGCAATTAAACGCAGTGTCGACTCTCCTCCCCATTGCCCCCCGCCATTAACCTCTGCTTACCTCCCCTTTTCACCCCTTACCTTCACCCCTCTTTCCTCCCCCCAACCCCCCCTTTCCCCCACCTTTTTCCCACCATTCCCCTCCTCTTCCCCCCCATACCCCCCCCTCCCCCCACCGAGTAAAGTTTCGAATCTTACTCCCCTCCGATTCCTCGCCCTTCCCCCCCCCATAAACTCCCCCTTTCCCCACCCCAAACCCCCCTCCCCTTTCCCCTCCCCGAATAAAGTTTGGAACCTTACACCCTCCCTCCCCCTCCCCCCCATCCCCCTCCCTTTCCCCCCCCATACCCCCCCTTTCCTCCCCAAATTTAGTTTGGAACCTCCCCCTCCCCCCCCTTCCCAATTTAGTTTGGAACCCTCTCCGCCCCCCCCCTTCCCCCCCCTTCCCCCCTCCCACTTCCCCTCCCCCCTTCCCCCCCCACTTTCCCTCCCCCCTTCCCCCCCTTCCCCCCCCTTCCCCCCCCACTTTCCCTCCCCCCTTCCCCCCTCTTCCCCCCCCCTTCCCCCCCTCTTCCCCCCCCTTCCCCCCCTCTTCCCCCCCCCTTCCCCCCCCCTCTTCCCCCCCCCTTCCCCCCCCCTCTTCCCCCCCCTTCCCCCCCTCTTCCCCCCCCCTTCCCCCCCCTTCCCCCCCCTTCCCCCCCTCTTCCCCCCCCCTTCCCCCCCCCTCTTCCCCCCCCCTTCCCCCCCTCTTCCCCCCCCCCCTTCCCCCCCCTTCCCCCCCTCTTCCCCCCCCCTTCCCCCCCTCTTCCCCCCCCCTCTTCCCCCCCCTTCCCCCCCCCTTCCCCCCCCATATTTGGAACCTTTACCCCCCCCTTCCCCCCCCCCTTCCCCCCCCATATTTAGTTTGGAACCTTTACCCCCCCCTTCCCCCCCTCCCCCGGGCCGTGCCCCACTCCCACCACCGTGGGCTCCCCCTGGGCTGTGTCCCCCCTGCCCCGTGAGCTCTCCCAGGATTGCTGCATTCCCATTCTAAGGGGCTGCCTCGCTCTTCGGGGTAAGTGTATATTTGGAAAGAATGAACCCTGAACAGTCAAAAGCTGGGACAGCCCCCAGTACACAGGATGGTACCCCAGGAATGCCACCCAGGCCTGTCAGTCACATCCCGCACAAGGCCTCCCTGTCAGGGGGTTTATTCTGAGGCACAGGTGGCTTTGCCAGGAGGAATAGGAAGATCTGAGTGCCCAAGGGGGGCCTGGCACTGGCTGTTCAGCAGCACCACAGGGGTGGCTGGAGGCAGGGGAGAATTCACCCTGTGTTCCTGAGCACTATTGAGACACTGTCCGTAAACATTCAATACTCATTTTAGGTTTAAAAACCCCATACATTAACTGACACCAATAATCCCACACCAACTGACACCAATAATCCCACACCAACTGACACCAATAATCCCACACCAACTGACACCAATAATCCCACACCAACTGACACCAATATGCATGCTCCCAAATAGCCCCAATATCTGCAGGCTTCAAAGCAAGGATAAACGAGTTCTTTTCCTTGCTTTCTATGCAATTATATATAAGTAAGATAACAACGCCTGAGGACATTTTCTTCCTTAAATCTCTAGGTCACTGTTATGCTACTAACTAGATTTCAAAGCACAAAGAGGTGAAAGTGATAAATGAAACCCAGTGCCCCCTGTTTACATATTCAGCTTTCCATTCCAGAAATCCCTGTATTGATCCCCATGCTCTCCTGTTTCTGTTCTCTTCTATTCTGTCTCACTCTGATCTCATTCCAACACCCTCAGTCTAACCTGTTCTGCCCTTTGTACTGGAGACTTCTGTCCTCTCACCTGACACCAGCATGGGATACATTTTTACCAAATAGACAATGACAAACCAAACTGCATTTAGTTCTTTCTGCAATAAATAGGATAATCTGGGGAGCTGAGGCTGTGAAATGAGGTGACACAATTCATGAGTAGCTTTCAGTTTGCTGAACAAGAAATCAAAGGCAAGTTGTGGCTCCAAACTCCTGAGTTTGCAGAATTTATGGTCAGGAAATGGCTGTGTTCTCTAAGAAAATTTATCTTGCCAGTCCTTCTATTTTTGTGAGGCAAAACTATAGTTAGTGAGGGACAAAAAACCAGAGCACCTGTTTGGGTGCTCTCAGTGCTGCTCATTCTGTGTAGTCTGACTGCTCCGGCTAAGGGGAACGACTAACACAAAAACCATGTAAAAATCAATTGGTTATTGAAAATTTGTTCAATTTTTAGAGCTTCCTCCATGCATAAGTCTGACAACCATTGCATTAGATATCCTGAGTAACCCCAGCATGGCCACACTTAGCAATCAGATTGTCCCCACCTTTAGGCAGTTACTGCCATCCCAACCACTGCAGTTCTGGGGAATAAGGAACAGGAGAACAGGAACAGTTTCACCAGGCACTGCAATAGCCTGAGCTCACAAGAACAAACAGCTGGGGTTTAAGGAAGGGTTTCAGTGTGACAGAACAGGCTGTGAGTCACAGAGTGCTGTGGCCCCTCCACAGGGAGGGCTGTGACACTTCCCAACTTGAGCAGCTCATCTAACCCAGGATGCTGCTCCTGGTAGCTCAAACTGGGTTCTGATTAGGCCCCAAATTTTCCAAACATTGCAGGATGAGGACACATCAGCTCAGGGATAAACAAAGGTCTCTTGGAAGACAAAATATGTTGCATTACTACAGGGCAAATCAAATAATCTTTCTAACTTCCTGGTTTATGTTTTCCTTGCTTGAGTTTCTGCTCTTTGACTTTTGCCAGTCTTGGCACATGTAACTTCCACCATTTTCCCCCTCTGCCTTTTCCAGGCTGCCTCTGGTGCAGCTCACCTGACAGCAGTTAGTTTTATCCTGCTCTTTAACTTCAGACAGTGTCCCGTTCCACTGCCCCTCATTCCCAATCCTACAGGAAGGTGAATCCCACCTGTGACCAAGCAGGGGTTTCCTGCCCTGCCCTGGAGCAGCATCCCCTGTGCCTGCAGTGCAAGTGCCAGCTGGTGTTTTCTAACCCTTGGTGTTCCCAAAGCTCCCAGATCACTTGCAGGGCAGTTTTTGGGAGCTGGAAGCCTGTCCTGGTGATCTCTGCTCATGCACATGGTTAGTACAAAATCAGTCCTGAATTCTGAGCCCAGTGAGTGTGAACAGGAGCAACCAAGTGACCACAGTTCGTGCTCACCGAGATGTCACAAACACTAAATTGGAGAATGTTAATGCACAAATGTATCCTCTGCTACACAACAATAACTTCAGTTACATTCACAAGGCAAATAGAATGATCCTGAGTCTCAGTTTTGAGGTTGTGACCAAGATACATTTTCAGTAATTTTAAACAATTATTTCACCTCTTTGCTTGAGTGGGAATCCAGTAAGGGAGAAAGCACACACAGGTTATTGTAACTCCTTTCCTGCTAAAGCTGAGGCTGACTGAGGTGCCCTGAGAGAAAGCACAGACAGTGCTTTGCTGCCCCTGCCCTGCTGGGGTTGCACTTGGCATTCACCAGGGAAAGATGTCTTTAGGAAAACTGATCTAATTATTTTTATGCTTCACAGTTCCCACTGAAATTAGTTTGATCAGAAATACGACTGTTGAGCATCACTGAGGAGAAAAAGAAACACTCAGCAAACCTGATAACCCTGTAGAAATTGTTGTGGTTGCTGACCTGAGCCCTGGGGTGAAAGTTAAAATGGTAACAGCAGGAATAGCAACACTAATATTCTTCAGTAATATTAGAAAATGCCTCTTCCAGTTTTGGGGAAAGTGTCCATAGTGATTCTCCAAGTTACACCCTCAACACTCACTTGGTTTCTACAGACAGTTCCTTAAACATCACAAGGCATCCTCATCAGCTCCATCCCCTGCCTGCTGGGCTCTGTTCCCCCTCTTTCTTTCCCAAGTGATAGACAGGAACTTTGCAATTGGCCTTCACTGAGCTCCACTCACAGTATCTCTCATTTCTTTGCCAGGAAGGAGAAAGATTAAAGCAAAAACCAAAGTGTGTTCTGATCTGTGCAAGGCCAGAAAGTGGCCAAAGAACTCCAACAATTCAGCAATTCCTGCACTGGTTCTGGTGCTCAGGGAATGTTGTACCCCCAAAGGACACAAGCACTGCCCTTTCCCTGCTGTTGCCACTGCCCCAGAGCTGTGCCCAGACCAGGCCATGGGGCAGGGAGTTCTCTGGGCAGGAACAGCCCCTCAGGCACAGGAGGGCTCTGCAGCCTCATGTCCCACAGTGAGGAGTGAAGGGGATGATGCAGCAGCCTGGCATTGGTTTAGAGACAGGTAACTGTGCCCACCCAAACCGCTGCAGACACAGCACCGCTTGGCTTGGCTCCAAACCTGGCACCAGAGTGCCCAGGAGATGGAGGGGAACCTGCCCATTCCCTATTGCCCTGCACTCCTCCCCTCTTCACAAAAAATATTAATTATTCACTAATTCTAACCAGTGCTTTGGTGTTTCTTTTTCACAAGCCAAAGCATAACCTGCTCTGCTAAAATACAAGACCCAAAGTCATCTCACTTCATTACTCAGCCAAAGACAAACATTTCTAATTGCACCTTTCAAAGGGAGTTTCCTTCCTTAAGTTATTTCTTCAGATTTCCCACAAATGCCCTCATCATAATAAACAATTCTAATTAGCTCACTAGCAAAGGATTTGGCCTCTTCCTAATAAATCCAAATACTGTCAGGAGAACAAGTTCACAGTCCTTTTTCTTTTCTATCCCTTGCTTCAAGACTTGCCACTTCACTTTTCTATACTCAATTTTGTATTCCAGCTTCCCTGGGTCCCCCTTTGTGCAGCTCTGTGTGTGCCCACCAATCCCTTGGGATCTGGGCAGTCTGAACACAAAGTTTGCTCTGAGGAGTGACTCTCAGATTATCTGTGCCCTTTGGGAATTCTCTCCCCCACAGGCAGACTGTTGGTGCAATGTGTGTTCCTGCCCCTTTCTGACATGTCCACACAGAGCTGTGAGGGGGTTCAGTCACTAAACCACACTCAGGGCAAGAGACACTTCAATGCACTGCAATAATTCTGTGCAGAGCACAAGAACAAATGACTGTGCCAACTCCTCCCAGTCTCTGCAAGACCCAGGAGCACTGTCAGCTCTGCCCAACTCCTCCCAGTCCCTGCAGGCCCCAGGAGCACTGCCAGCTCGGCCCCATTGCCACAGGAAGGCTGTCCGACCCCACAGAGGGGTTGGCATCTCTGCAGGGGGCACTGCCTGAGGGCCCCAGGCTGCAAGGGAGCTGCCAACAGCAGGGTCCCTGCTCTGCCTCTCTCAGTGTCTCTGGTGGCCTTAAATCAGGGACACAGTGGCAAAAGCCCCCTGAGGTTGGCAAACACATGGGGGTGATGTGGGGCTGTTATTGTTGTCAGAGTGAGCTCACCAGCACCCACAAAGCACACCCTGGTTTCTCTCCAGAAGCCAAGCAGTTCTTCCTCATGGACAAAACAAACCAAAAACCAAATTGAAACATTCCACAATCTTTATCCCTCTCATAAGTCCCTTGATTTCTCACTTCTCCCCACAGTTTCTCCCTCTCATTTTCCAGCTCATACAGCCTGGATCCAAACCCTCTCCAGCAAACATGGCCAAACAAGTGACAGCTCTTTCAGAGCAAGCACTACCTGCCAGGTCTGTCCAGAGCCTGCTCTGCATTCCTGCCCCATCCTGCAGGCAGTGCCATCACTCCTGCCAGGTCTCTCCAGAGCCTTCAGGACAGAACTGTCAGCTTCTTTTTTCTGTTAAATATCAGGAGCTGTTTTAGTTCACTACATTTCCCATGCAGGTGGAAGTTGTTTTCTCAGCCACAAAAGGCAAACCCACAGATTTCCCTGAATTTCACAGTAAAATCTGTTTAAAATTCCTCAGCACCAAATATCACAAAGTGTACAACATGGGCAGGTAAGTTAGAGTGTGAGACTTGTTGAAGAGCTGCTCTGACCTTCCAGAGAAACTGCAAGCACATGGGCAATACCTTCCCCCTAACTTTGTTGGGCTTCCCCAAATGCTACACAAACACATCTTTAAAGACAAAAACCAGCAGCAGCACCTACCCCAGTGCCAGGAGCTGCTCCTTCCTCTGTTCTTCCTCCTTCCTGCTGCTGTTCCTCCTTCCTGGTGCTGTTTCTCCTTCCTCTGCAAACCTCAGGCTGTGCCACTGCTCCAGCTGGGGAAATGCCAAAGTGAAGGCAGCTGGGTCCTGGGGCTATCAGAGCTCACTTTCAGCTGCCCTGGGCAACCAGAGGGAAAAGCTGAGAGGAAAGAGAAATCCACTGCTATCAGAGCATGCAACAATAACCAAGGCCTTCCTTGTGCCTGGCTGTTTTACTGCAGTGAAATGTTTATAGCAAAAATAAATCCTTCAGTACAACCATCCACAACATATTTCAGAGCACGGTTGGCTTTATTTAAGCTTGCATAGTCCCAATTCTAACAAAAAAGGGGTTCATAGCAGGTACCCTGTGTGGAAACACATCTGCTGCAAATATTCCAACACTTGTAGGAGTGAAGGTTCAGACCAAGCAAAAGCACATCCTCACAGCATCATAATAGCAACAATAACAAGCAGTTCTCTGTGGATTACCTGTGCCAGTTCACATTTCCAAAGCTGTAAATGAGGTTTTTTTAATACAAAAGAGCTCAGTGGCTCCTCTGTGTGCTCGGTAGGAAGATTCCACTGGAACTTCCCACCAATTGCTGCAGGTGGATGGATGTGCAAAGATCTGCACCAGAGCTGCACACGTGGGGTGAAAGGGGAAATAACCAAATGTGCCTCAGGGACACGGAGTTTGCCTTGGGACCGTGAAGACTCTGACATTCCTGAGAGCAAAAATAATTTTTAAAAAGTAAGTTTTTAGTCACTCAAACTGCAGTTCCAGAGCTGTTTCTAGTCACTCAAGCTGCAGTTCCTGATTTTACTCGCCAGATGGCGCTGGTTTTAGTCACTCAAGCTGCAGTTCCTGGGTTTACTGGCCAGACGGCGCTGTTTTGGGGTGCTGTGTCTTCATTACTTTCGCCAGGCGGAGGTATTTGGAGCACTGTGCCTGTAATTCCAGGCTTAATTTGCCCTTGAGAATGTCTGGCGGCGCTGTGCCTGCAGTTCCTGTGGGATTTGGCAGGGATTTGCCCTCGGCACTCTCAGCCTGCAGTGCTGTGTGGCATCTTGGAGGGCGAGCCATCGGTCCTTGCACATCCTGCAGCACCACAGGGGCACCCTGAGTCCATCTGCTGCCGAATTCCATGCAGTCCTCCAGCCTGCAGGTGTCTGGAGAACTGATTTCCCTGGATCCCAGCCCCATTTGTACACTGCCCAGGAACTCAGCTGTGTGCCTGTGTCCCAGTGTCTGGCAGGTGGCAGTGGTGATGTGCGTTGGAAAATTCCTACTCCACAGCTTTTGGTCCTCTGCTGAGCCATGTCCTTGTATTCCCGGGCTCTCCTTGGGCTGTGCCTTTCCACAGCTGGCATTTTTTGCCATCTGGGTTAGTTTCTAATTGACTCCCTTCCCTTTTCCCTGCAGAGGCAGAGTTGAGAAGGAAATGTCAGAGCACACCTGCAGCTGGATCCAAACCTGCACCTGGACAGAGTGTTCTTGAACCACTTCAGAGCTGCCTAAAGAGGCGGGATAAGTGCCCTGGCTGCCTGGCCCTTGTGGCAGTGCCCCCCTGCCCTGGCTGCCTGGCCCTTGTGTCAGTGCCAGGCACAGCCAGTGCCCCCCTGCCCTGGCTGGCTGGCCCTTGTGTCAGTGCCAGGCACAGCCAGTGCCCCCCTGCCCTGGCTGCCTGGCCCTTGTGTCAGTGCCAGGCACAGCCAGTGCCCCCCCTGCCCTGGCTGCCTGGCCCTTGTGTCAGTACCAGGCACAGGCAGTGCCTCCCTCCATCTTCAATTCTGGGCTGAAAAGTGGCAATTTCCCAGACTCGCACGTGCCAAGGAACGCTTGAGCTTTGCGCCCAGATAAAAGGTGGCAGCCCTGGGCTCTCAGGCACCAATGATGCGGACCCATTAACACTATAAAAGCAGCAATCCCTTTGTGTCTGGCACTTTTTCGGTAATAGGAGTAATTACGGTAATGAGTAATTATGGTAATAGGGGCAATTACAGCAATAGTGAAATTACAGTAAGGAGATTAATTATGTAATAGAGTAATTATGGTAATTACAGTAGTAGGGGTATTTACCGTAATGTTGGTCATTACGGTAATAAGTAATTATGGTTAAAGTTATAATCTGGTAATATGGTAATTACGGTAATACCGGCAATTACAGTAATGGGGCAATTTCTGCAATTTTTGAGTGCTCCTACCCAAAATTTGAGTATCACTTTCCCTAATTTTTGAATGCGCCTTTCCCCAATTTTTGCCCCCAAATTTTGACTGCTCCTCTCCCCAATTTTTCGGTGCCTTTTTCCCCAATTTTCGAGTGCCCCTCCCCTCAAAAATTGGAGTACCCCTCCCCAAAATTTGAGTGCAGGCTGCCCTCTGGTGGACACGGCCGGTACTGCAGCCCCCGCACTTCACATGGGGCTTTTGGAGCCCCCAGCTCGGTCACCCCCGAGGCCACCACACCACCCCTCAAGGTGAGAACATCGCCTGCCTCTTCCCCTTCCCCGTGGTGCTCCTGCCTGGCAAGGTCCTTGGAAAGGAGGAGAGCTGGAGGAGGCAGCGCAGGAAAAGACACACTGGTCACACCAGGTGAGGTTTATGTTCCAGCTTTCTTCTCTGGCAGACAGGCCCTGCTGTTCCCCTGGGCTGGCACAGAGCCCATGCCAGATGTGGATGGTGTCCCCACCCTGCCTGCCCCAGGGTCCCCTCCCAGGGACGCAGTGGGAGGTGCTGGTGGCCCTTGGGCACCTTAAGGGCAGTGCAGAGCTGGAGCTGGAGCTGAAGCACCATGGATGGAGAAGGTCAGTGGTGCCATGTGGCGAGGCCATGGCCCAGGGAGCAGAGGGGAGTGACAGCCACTCCTCCTCCTCCTCCCCACAATACAAAAATGCCAGTGTGACTTTATTTGGCTTTTCAGTTTTGGGTTATGTTCATTTTACAGTTTATAAAAAGCTTATCCCAAAGCGTGTGCTCTGTTACACTTCCGTGCCGTTGTGCAAATTGCTGTGGACTTTGACCTCCAAGTTCACCTCCTTCCCCTTCCTGCCCTTGCCCTGGCACACGCTGCCGCTTTCCTGCCGTGGATGAACGTTCCTCACGGTGCAGCACTGGCTTCCCGTGGCCCATGGGATGCCCCTGGGCAGCTCCACCTTGGTGTTCAGGGGGTGCTCCTTGGGGGCAGCCCTGGCCGCCTGGCGCTTCCTGCGGAGCCTCCAGTACCTTCTGGCGAGGAGGCAAAGCCCGGCCAGCACCAGCAGCAGCAGCGTGAGGGCGACGCAGGCGCTGCCCAGTGAGGCGCCCGTCTGGGACAGGGAGGCTGCAACGGTGGCTTCCTCTCTCTCCAGGAGCAGCAACTTCATGTTGGTGCTGTTCTTGACCTGGTCGCCCTTGTTGTCGTAGACCAAGGAGTCGTCCAGTGCTGGCCTCGCGGTGCCCTCGGCCACGTCTTTGTGCCCCTGCGGGCAGCCACAAGCGAGGGAGTGCTGCACACGCGGCCCCGCCGCGCTCTCGGGGCCAATCATGTAGATTACTTGGAGGTATCACTGGTGTCCAGCTTCCACCTTGCCAAAGGGGGGGAGAAACACACAGGGTGTGTTAACAACGGCTTTTATATCACGTGATCAAGAACTGGTGCAATTTGTGTCCTGCTTCTGACAAAGCAGCTTGGTGGGTTTTTCTGAGCACCTGCAGTAATGCTGAGCACCAGGGAAGGTGTTCAGCAATAATTCATTTAGGGATGTAAATAATATGGTTTTAAAGAGCTTTTTCCTCAGTGCTTTAGGGAAAAAAAAAAGACCAGAATAATAACTTCATCTTCATTGTCTGTGTCAGAGTTGGCTTCTGAAGGCCCAGAGCCTATACTTCACAAAGCATTTGGGAGATCCTGGACAAAGAAGTTACTTTTGGGCTACCAGAAGTCCATACCTTGTAGAGAGCATCCACCTTGAGAGTAAATCCATCGACTCCAGGCATGCTTACCAAGTGGAACTCGGACAGTTTGGAAGCAAAGTGGGCATCAAAAGGCACATCATGGAAATACTTATTGTCACTTCTGGTTGGTTTCAGTCCTGCAAATCAGAGAGGTGTTCTGAAGAGGATGGCAAGCTCTCTGCTTTCCAGGCTCTACACACTCCTCATCCCTTCACATTCAGGATCTGGCTGTTGTCAGAGAAATTCCCGAAGAGGGAGCAGAAGCAGAGGACTCACCAAGAGGAGGAATTGGTGTTTCAGGTATTGTTGGGTGGGATGCAGCCACACTGGGGCCCCTCGTTGTACACAGTACCCATGGAGTCAAAGTAAGGCACGTAGCCATCCTTGCCCGTGCACAGGTAGACCTTTTTCAGCTGCAGCTTGGAAGCAGCATTGAGGTTTTGTTCTGGGTGCCAGAGCACGTGGCCGTACAGGACTTGCCCTGGGGAGGTGGGCAGAAAGATGGACAGGTGAGACAAACTGCTAGAGACAGACACACATCTTTGTGTTACAGGGCTGTAACACACTCAAAATGCCACTTGTTGCTGTAAAAGAGGTAAAGCCAACGCTGGGTTTTACACTTTTCTCTCTGAAAAATGGCAACTGTGAAGGCAGAAACGTTGAGTAAGAGCAGAACAAGTAAGAAGAAAATAAATCTTACCCTTGGAAAAAGCCCCTTTGTAAACCGTTTCTGCCAGGGACATTTCAGATTTGGTGGGGTCCATCAGAAACACCTTCTCATTGTTACAGAGCTGGAACTCTGAGTTTAGGGAGTAGACAACGGGAACTGGGCGGTTTGTCTGCTGGAAGGTGATGGGGATCAAAAATCTGCAGTTGGGACAAGCAAGGGAACAAAGGACAGCTGAGGTCTGGACACACGTGCACCCCAAGCCCAGCAATGTTCCAATGCCCTGACCACAGACACTTCTGGTTGCAGGGAGGCTCCTGAGCCAAAGAGGAGGTTCCAGCCCCCTCCTCTCCATTCCTGCTGCTGTTGTGTTTCCCACACACCTGCTGGGACCCCACAAACACCCCAAAAGGGCTGACACTGTCCTGCTGCCGTGGGGATGAGGCCTCCTTACCGCTCTGGAGTGTGAGCCTTGCAGGGCAGGGGCTTGTCTCCAGGCTCTGCCCATGGCTGTGTGGGCTGGACAGTGCAGGGGATCAAGAAGATGGTGTACTCTCCAGACTAGTCCTTCCTGGGAGCAGACAGGAGACCCTGCAGTCACCAAACAGAGCTCAGAGCGATTCATCCACAGCAGCACCTCTCCCTCATGCCAGAAATGACCACCCAGCAGATGCCCAAGGGACAAATGGGACCTGGGGTGTTCAGTGTGGCCTCTGGGACCTACCTACCCATGGCTTCGCTGCTGGAAAAATGCCTTTATAAGGAGATGAACTGATTTTTCCCTCAGCAGGATTTCCGGCTCTGAGCCCTGGACCAAGACTGGCTCCTGAGCATTCCACACTCTTCCTGTGGCTGCTGGAAGGGCACGTGGGAGAACTGTGGGAAGCTGCTGAAGGGGACTGACCCCATAGCCCTCACCTGTTGTAGGAGCTGGTTGGGCCAGTCAAAAGTCTGAGCACTCCACAGCAGCTGCAGGTCAAACTCGATCCCTCCCAGGTGCTCTGGATTCACTAAAGAAGACCTGACATCTGGCAGGCTGTGGTGCTCCATGACAAAAAGCCCTGGAGGGGAGGACAGGGAGGTGACAGGTAAGGCAGAACACGGAGAGACCCCATGCTGTGCACCTCAGCACAGAGGGGCTCCTGGTGGGAAGAGGGACTCATCATGTTGCCTGTGTTTCCATTGACTTCACTGCTTTCTGCCTCTGCCAGGGTCACTGCTCTCACCTCTGAACTTGGCCTGTGTCTTGAACTCGATGACCAGGAGGCCACTGTCACGGAGGTAGATCCGGATGATCTGCAGCCGGGCCGAGAGCACGCAGTCCGTCTGGATCCCTGCAGGGCACAGGCACTGGGGAGCACACACGGCACACCCCCTCCCTGGGTGGGCCCTGCCATCCCCAGGAGCACTGGGGAGAGCTCCAGAAGGCATGGTTAGATTGAGGTCATCCTCCAGTGAGCCAGAGAGACACTTCCTCCATTATCCATGTGCCTCCTAAGCCTCCCCCAAGCACAAAGCAAGTCAGTGTTCCGAGTTTCCCCCATCTGTGACAGCCGGGGGAACATGGCACAGCTGCCACACGGGAACCCTGAAAAGTGTCCAAGAAATCACTCCAAATATCCCACAGAATGCCAAGGAAGAGAGAGCTCTTTTCCTGCAGTGCCAACTGTGCCCATGAACAGAGGGGCTGGCTAAGCTGGCACATGCCTGGACTCCGCCTGGACCCTTCTCCTCACGGATCAGGGCTCTGGTGTCAGTGCAAAAACTAAGGACAAAACAAGGAGCTAATCCTCCTGCAGCCTTTGGAATGCCTCAGGCTTACCTGTCCTCCACAGAACAGTGTCATAGAAGAAGGAGAACTCCATCTCTGTGTGATGCTCCAGGGAAGGCCAGCCCCTCGGCGCCGTCACGTAGGACACGTAGAGAGGGATGTGGACCGTCAGGAAGGACTGAGCAGAGTCCTGCACCTGGTAACAAAACCCAAGAAAGGGGGTTATGCACCTTCCAAATGAAGTCAGAGGTGACTGAATGTTCTTTACTGTGGGTGCTTCAGACAAACCTGTGTTTAAATCAGGGTCAGGGCTAAGGCTTACTGGTGCCATGGGCCAAAGGAGCTGTGGGTACAATTTCACCTCTAAACCCCCAAGTTTCCAAGGCTGTGAATTAAAATTCAGCAATTCTGCTTGCTCAGGCCTCCCCCAGCTCTCCATTTAGTATCTGCAGAGTGTAGCTGTACTCTGAGAGCCCCAGAGAGTTCAGGGAGACATGCCAGCCTGGCTCCACAGGCTCCACTGGACAGTTGTTCAGGCCAAGTAGCTCCTCTGGATTTGTGCAAATAATTGGAGCTATAAAAGAAAAGTTAACAAAGTATTCCAGGCTGGCAGGAATTAAAAGGGATTATGTTGGCCATAACATTCTGACTGGGAATTTAATGCAAGAACCTAAGTATGATGAGGTACTCACTGGGGTGGGATGTACATGGCTAATTCAGCCATGAGAGAGCAGTGAGACACACTGAATACTGAAAGCTACTAATTTATAGAGCATTTCTGGCTTTTACTCTGCCAGTCTGTTAATTAAGAAATGAGTTAAAAAAATCCCATGACCCCGCTATGTTGTGGATCACACACTGATCTGCCTCTGCTCTGTCTTTTGCTTATTCCTTTAGGGTGAGAACATGGTCAGAATTGTAAAAGAATAGAGCCCAGCTGAGAAAGTTTTCTATTTTCAGCGTGGCTTGATATTTAAAAAACTACTTTGCTGATGCTTTGAAGATTAAGAGAATAAAATCTAAGTTTGTTAAGCAAAACAAATTAATTAAGTGCACACAGCACTTTTCTAGGTGGAAGGAGGGGGGAAATCCAGGATCCAGTTGCAGCACAGAGCAGCAACTACAGGTAAGTGAGAAAGATCTGGGTGATGTGGAATGGCTTTGGATGGGCCTCTCACCTGGAAGTCAGCAGTGACAGAGCCCCCACAGACATCAATCAGCTCAGTCATGTCCTAGTAGGCATCGAAGGGCCAAATGCTGCTCTTGAGGTTGAGGTGCTGGTAGAGCTGGATGGTCCTGGGCTCCCTCACCATGGGGTCCAGCTGGTAAGGGTGGTCATAGCCTGCGCCCAGCACGAGGCTGTCGGGGGTCACTCCGTCCAGGAACCCTTCCTCTGGATGGAGACACAGCAGCACACTGAGCCTCTGCATTTAAACAGCCTGAGGTCTACTCTTCACTCCTGAACCATGGGAGCTCCTCTCCCTTGGCTGTGCTGGAGGTCAAACTGAATATACACAGGTCTTCAAAGGGGAAAAATGTTGTAGGAGTGGGGTAAGAAGCCTAAAAATCCAACTTATGGACATATTCATCCAAGGCGGAAATAAACATTTAAGAAACAAGGAACAGCTACAGTATGGAATTATCAGAATGAAGCACAACCCACTGCCCACCATGGAACAAGCATGGATCTCGTTCCCTGGGGTGCCAGACACACAAACTGCCTGTTTTATTTCGGCAGTGAATGTATTTTGCTGCTTCTTGTTGCCTCATGTCCCATTCCCTCAGTGACCCAGACACAGCAATCCAACCCTGCAGCTCCCTCTTTAACCACATGGATATCACAAGAGATTTGAAAAGCAGAAAATCACAATCTCCTCAAACGGAGCAATGTTTAAACATTCCCATGCATGGAATTGTCTCTGGTTGCTGCTGTTAGTACAACAAGGTTAATTATCATTTACATCATGTCAAGAGAGCCCAGAGGAAGACAAAGCCACCTTCTCTGCATTTCTTTTCTGGTTTCCACATTCAGAAAGCAAAGTTCAAGGTTACCTGAGATGCCTCTGAGGTCTCTGACAGTGACCAGGTTGGAGCAGATGTGCTGGTGCCTGTAGATGGACTCAGAGAGGAGGAAATGCAGGTTGTGCAGCGGCAGGGTGGAGATGAGGGGCAGCATCCCATCCTGGTGGGGAATCTGCACCAAGATGTGGATCCTGCAACAAGCAGCACATGAGACAGCAGAAGACAGCAGCCCTGGCAGGGATGGGAGTCTCATGCATCCCCCCCCAGGCCCTAGAGCAGCAATGCCCAGCCCAGCCCAGCCCAGCCCAGCCAAGTTCGCCTGAGGTTTGAGTTTCACCTGGAATTCCCCAGCTACAGATCTGCTCCCTAAGCTGTCCCACCAACTCCCAGTTCCTGAGAGGAAGGGAGAGTGGGAGCTCTACCCTGAGGACCCCACAGCGCATGGAGGGATGTGGTTTCACACACATGTTGTCTTCATAATCCCAGGGGGCTGGTGAAGAGCTGCACTCCCCACTTCTCCAGGCTAATACCTGGTGGGATGCTACTTGTGCTTGACATCCAGGTACTTGAGCATGGCAATGGAAGACTGTACCTGGAACCCTCTGGCTGTCCCTGCAACCACAGGAGTGTGACAAATGGCACTGTCTGTGCCTATGGTCACCACGCTGCTCCTCAGGGGAGTCCCCACATGGCCAGCCTTGGCCACAGCCTTGGCCACACAGTGCACATGGAACCGCCGGTTGAAGTAAATGCTGTCCAGTACCTGGGGGAGCGAGGAGGGAGAAACAAGTGCTGCTTTCAGCAGGCTCGGGGAAGAAGAGTGCTAAAAAAAACCCCCCAAAAGTCCCCAAGGAAGCACCAGGCCAAGTCCCTCGTTCAAGGAAAGTTTAGCCTTTGATGCCTGTGCTCCTGCGGCTCCACTGTGCTGGTACCTGGTGGCTGACGCTCCTGAAAGGGGTGTTGTCGGTGATGGTCTCAAAGGCAACCTGGCTCCGTTCCCATCCATGGGAGCTGCCGCTTCCCGGCTGAACTGTATGGAGGACTGGGTGAGGTGATCCCAGCCTCGCTGCAGCATTCCCTCATGACAGTGTGCTTGGGGAAGCATGGGTCACAGGGGGTGACACAGATCAGGGGGTAGCCTGGGGAAGGGGATCTCTTAGCACCGTCTCCGGTCACTTCTTCCACCCGGTTGTAGTCAGCCAGGGTGACAACCTGCAGGGATGGCAGCATTCACCTGGGGCTGAGGGAAGGGGTGGAAAAAGCCATCCTTCCCTCCCTCCCAGTCATTGCAGCTCTTCACTCTATTTCATTTCAGTCTGTACTCGAAGGGCACTAAATCACATCGGCTGCAATGAGCGACTCACCACAGGAGGTGCTGGGAGAATCAGGCTCCCTGCTGCCTCCTGATCTGAAATAGTCACTGTTGCAGAGCTGGTGTCTCCAAGAACTGCTTCCCCTGGATCATCTGGGCCCAGCACCAGAGAAAAGGACTCGTGCCATTCCCAGTCTTCACTGGACATGATCTCCACCTTAATCACGATCTGGGTTACACCTGGGCGAGGCAATGCCAGATAAACAGAGAGAGCTCGATTCATCATCAGAGACTTGCCTTGAAGTTCTTGTGAAAACCCTGCAAGCTGCTGCTCCAGACTGTGACCACGGAGACATTCATGATAAAATACACATTATAAATTTTATTGCCACTCATCGCTGCTAATAATTTAGCCCTGTCCCCACAGGAGTCTGCTCTAGACATAAAACTCCAGCTATGACAACTGATCCAATTGTTCCAGTGACAGATTTACCAGCAGATGCCACCTGAGGATTAATAATGGCTGTCTTGTAACTGTCTGCACTAAAAATTTAGGAAGCAAAGCACATTCTCACCCCTGCTCTCTCTCACACTGGTGTGCAGAGCTGTTTGGTGAAGGCCTCTTGGTCCAGCAAGACGGTCTGAGCTGTTCCACTGGATCCAGACCACTCTGTTGAGGCTCACATCCTCTGAGGATGACTCCGCTCCTGCCTGCCAGGTGCCAGTGCTTCCTCCTCTGGTCTGATCACCCTTTGCTTAACACATCAGCTTTTTGGTATAACAAAATTACAGCAGTCAGAAGAGGAGGGGGAAAAGAACACGTTTAATGTGAAGAACAGGGAAAAGTCTTGCAACCCACCTGTAACACACTAAAGAGCTGGACAGGTCATACTTCCCACAAAGACTGTGCTAAGTCCAAGAGCAAACCCCAAATCAAAGCGAACCCCCGAGATCTAAGGGTATGTTCTGCCTTCTTACAGTCACTGGGAGCAGTTAGACCAGTGTTGTGTTGTAAACCTCATGCAACAAGTGGCTTTTTCCAAACCTCCTGAATGCTCAGACAGGCTATCTTGGGTTGAGCTGGCAAAACGCCAACTGCTTAACACAGAGTGTCAGTCTCCCTCCCACTCTCGCTGAGAAAAGGGAGAGAGGAAAAAAACCTGGAAACTCAAAACAAGTCGAAACTTAAACTAATTATATATATTCCTACAGAAAAAATTTAAAGAAAACTACAATATAACACACACAGACACAAGTTAGATATAACAATAATTTTCTACTTCCCATTGAAGACAGATCTCATCACTCTGCATCTATAAAGCACCCCAAAAGACATTTAGCAAGCAACCAAAAGAAAGAGCAAAAACAGAATTAAAACAAAATGGGATGTAGTGGCAGCAGCAGCAAGGCCCAGCACAGCAGGACAGTAGCAGTGTGTCCTGTCTCTACTGCAGACATGATGCTGAGAAACTCCTCTTACTCTACAGTATTTATATCTCAGTTTGGTATCATCTGGTATGAAATATCTCTTTGGTTGCTCCAGTCAGGCGATGCTTGTCCCCTCTAATCTATGTCAGATTATCAGGGTTTACCAAAACCGAGGCCTGGCTAAACCCACCACACCTGCACAGAGTGCCCCTGGTCACGGCCCCACTCCAGCCCTCCCTCCCAGGCCCCCTCACCCTGGGCTGAACTGGAGCACGTGGCTCTTGGGGTGCTAATCGAGCCCAGCCCGTGCAGAGCCGTCGCGGGTGTGCAGCGCACTCGGGACAGCCTGTCCTGCTCCCCTGCCACCACCCTGATGGGCAGCACCGCAACCCCCTCGGGGCCAGGCGGCTCCTGCAGCTGGGACGGCTTCCTCCAACTCCATGGTGGGGGTTGAAGGGAGAGCAGGGAACAAAGGACCCTGAGATCAGCTCAGTTGGTTAAAACTTGGGTGTAATAATGCAAAGGTCATGGGTTCAATCCCCTATGTGGGCCACTGACTTAAGAGTTGGACTCAATGATCCTTGTGAGTCCCTTCCAACTCAGAACAGTCTGTGATTCTGCGTAATGAAAGAATCCCAGGTTTGCACCCCTGGCTGATTTGGAACCGTGATATTTGGAGCTCCGCAAAGTAAGAAATGATACAGTTAATATGCTCTTCCCTTGGCTTGGCAGCAGCTTAACTGATGAGGGTAACTTCCCATTTTTCCAAAGAATGCCAGAAAGACAGGTAGCTCCATTCCTTTTAGGTCTCTTGGGTTGGATGTACTTAACTGCTTCCCTTAATTTCTTTGAAAACTTGTCTCATTTTAGTTGAGTCCATTTGTTGAGGTGTTTCTGGCGTCACTGAGGTGAGTGTGAGAGGCTTTGGAATGCAGCAAATGGATGCCTAGGATCCCTGGTGGTACATGTGGGATGTGTGAACAGAAGGATCACCTCATTCCCCACAGCTCAGTTTTGGTTGCTGATTTGGCACCTGAGAAATCCACATCTTAACTTTTAACCTGAATGCCTTACACAGGAAAAGAAAAGGTACCTAGAAAGTGGGAATATCCCCAATATCTGTTGGTGCTAAAAGGGAAAGCCTGGGCTAGACTCAATCCTTCTGTGAGATCCTAAGCTTGGTTTTTGTAGTAGGTACCGTTGGGCCTGGCTGGGATTCTGTGTGCTTGTGGTGACCATCCTAAGAGCTGACAGTTGTGACTTGGTGAACTGTCTTCTCTTCAGACATTTACAGATAATCCTGGCCAGATCTGCTACACTGGAAGGGATCAATTTTAAAAAGGAACACCTGTGGCATAGGGACAAAGTTATCTTAACTTAAAACATACAGCTCTGTTTTGGTAACATGGCTTATTTTTTGAGTGTTGCAGTGCCATAACCTCTAAGTCATTGAGAATAGTTCTGTAGAAAGTAGTGTCTAAAATGCACAATGGAAATTGGTAACACTGATTGCAAAGTTGGTGTGAATTTCCCCTGTCTTTGTTTAACAAAGTGGACGATAAACCTGTAACTGATGCTTTCAGGATCCTTCCTGAGGTGTCCTTGCAAAGCAGGAGTGACATACTGGTTTCCTTATTATTTAGTTATGCACACAGACATTGTCTAAAGCATTAAAGCACAAGCACAGTTTGAGGGTCCTCCTGAAAGTGTCCCTGCTGGAATGAGGCTGCTGCCTGCTGGGAGCCAACCCAAGCCTTGTGCCTTCTTCTGTTTGGGTTGTATTTTATAGGCAGTGGGGATCAGTAGCATGGCCTCTGAATGCAACCCAATAAAGCAGCTGTTCCATCAGACTGTGAAAACCTACAGCATCCTTAAAATACTGAGAGTTCAGAATCCATCCCTAGGGAAGGTGTTTCAGTGAGCAGTGTTTGTTTCCTCAGCCTTACGGGGAGGGAGTTTCCAAGAACAGGGTGTGCTCTATCTACTTTCCAATGTGTTTAAGCATGACAGGGGCTTTATTTTTTAGGAGCAGTTTCAGGAGTTAACTCAGTGTTTGAGGCCTCCCAGAGAATGCCCTGCTCCTGTGGGGAGGTTCTTTTTCCACAGGTCTTTTTGTTCCAGTCAGATCTATTTACTGTACTTTTGCTGAATAAAGTCAGTATTCACTGAGAAAGAATCTCTGTAGTTTAACCTCATGATCTCTGAGTTCTAGAGCTCCTTTCTGGTTTTCAACACCTGCACCAGTGATACTGAACTCCAGGTACTGAGGCCAAGCTGGATCCCAAGAGATTGCAACTGGGGCTCAACCATGGTCAAGTTAATTTGATAGATTAAGCTGTTGCACAGCACAGTTATCTAGTTTAAAACTAGAGTAAAAGAGAGTAACTATTAAAGAAGAGTAACTACTTAAACAAGAATAACTATGCAAGGGTTGTATGGAATGGGAACGGAGTATAAAAGTACTGCTCCACTAAGTGCGTTCACCTGCCAAGTGACCGACCCCAGGAAGTTCTCAGCTAATGATTGCATCAATCCTTTTCATCCAGCAAAACACAGGCGGCTTCAAAACATGGACCAGTGCCTCCTTTTTATCCTCCTCCAGTGAGATAATGAGGCTAAGCAGGCAAAATTTAACATTGCCAAGCCCACAGGATCATAGAGCAGTTTGGGTGGGAGGGCACCTCAAAGCCCCTTCAGTGCCACCCCCTGCCACAGGCAGAGACACCTTCCAGCAGCCCAGGGCCATCCAACACTCCCAGGGATGGGGCAGCCACAGCTTCTCTCAGCACCCTGTGCCTGGGCTGGCCCACCCTCACAGTAAGTTCTCAATGAAAAAGTTTCAGTCCATTGCTTTTAACTTTTCCCTTAATTTCCAAGTTGGAAGGATTGTTCCCTCCCCCTAGCCCTGCTTACTTTGGAGCTGATCACTTTCTGAAGAATATTCCTATCTTGGCCATTTCAAAGTTCCCAGTGCAGATGCTTCCAGGAAGGAGATGTTGTTTCCATGGAACAAGAGCTTTTCCTGCAGTTCCTCTCCTCCATTTTCCCTCTTCATCTTCTCCTTCTGCCTGATAAAAATGCAGGGGAGAGGAATGTGAGCCATGGAAGAAAAGAGATAAAGAGGTTGTTTAGAAAATCAAGCTACTGTATAATATCCTCGTAAATGTCAGCTGGCTGAGATTTCCAACCTGCCTTCTCCTCTCAGCTTGGAAGGTGGGACAGACCCTTGGCATGAGGAACAAGGACAAGGCAAGCACTGCACGGATACCACTGCTCAGCAATTTCAGAGAATTCTGACTTTACTCAGTGGATTGAAGCAAATACTGACACAGTTCCCACTGCCCCAGCCCTTTGCTCCTCTCTGGGGTCCTACTGATTCTGCTTTAAGGTCTCTTGGCCCTTTCCACCCCAGCTCTCAGTGGAGCAGAGGCAGCCATTCAGCAAAATGATATGGAGGATCAAGAGCAGATGACTTCTCTGAAAAGAATCTGACTCCTAAAAACCCGAAAGCTTCCCTAAAAACTACTATACTGTTAATTTGCCCTGTGTGAATCCTGACCTACTGACACTTTGCCATTTCTGTAATCTCAGCACTAGTGGGGACTCACAAAGGGCCACAGTGTGTGTTCCTTATGCCAGGCTATTTTGTCCTGCCTCTTTTTTTCAAAAGCTGCATGAATAATAACAACCCCTGAAATGAGGATTTCTTGTAATGTGCAAACCATGCATGGCTGGTAACATGTCTGCAGAAGGCACTGCATGCAGAGGACTTAAGAACCTGGTTGCAGAAGTTAAAGAAAACCTGGGAGGAGCTTTTTCAGAGATGCCACAAGAATGTTTACCTTCCCCTGGTTTCTGGTTCCTTCACCAAGCCTTTCTTCACATCTGCTTTCATTTCATTTCCCTGAGCTCTGCTATGGACAGACCCTGCACTGTCCGATTTACAGCCAGAGCCTGTAACTGAAAAACAGGAAAACATGATGAGCCTTCCAAACACCAACATTTCTCACTGCTTATCTACAAACAACAGACTCCTTTTCGCTTGCTGCCTGTCAAGTGCACCCCTCTACCGCTTCAACCAACCACAGCCTGCAAGTCTGAGTGTTCAGCCAACTCCTCTGCCTCGCTCCAACAACTCCCATCAGGCTCCAGGCATTTCACAGGGTTAGGCAGGAACCTGGTAAATGGGAAGTGTCACTCTCTGGTGACACTTTGGGCAATTTGATCTGACAGAAATTTGTCCAAAACATCCATTGGAGATTGTGCCTCAGACTCCCAGAGGACAGAGATAATCCTGGGAACTGGAGAAAGTCAAGGACAATTCCTCTCTTCATAAAAAGGACACAGCTGGCTAACCCTGATCCCCAGGAACATTGTACGATGAGTTGTTCAATAATCCAGGAAGAAGCATATGGGGAAAAAAAGGGAGGGGGAGCCCAAACAGGAGGGATTGTCAAGAGCAGATACATTGAGGCAAACCCTTTTTAACAGGAGCAAACAGCCCATCCCACCTGGGGGAAATGGCAGCTGGGCTGATCTGTGGATGCCAGAGGGGTGTTCTGCCCCCACCTGCCAAGGCAGGCTCAGAAGCAATTGAGGGAAATACAGGCCAGGCCAAACTGCCCTGGGGTGGCAGAGATGCCAGAGCAGTGATCAACAAGCCTCGGGAAGCTCTGGGAGCATTTCCGTGGTGAGCTTAATCTCCTTGCTGCTTGGACTGACTGGGATGGCAGAGCCAGTCAGCTTCTGGCATTGGCACAAACCACCCCCAGAGAGGGGCAGAGAACTCTCAAACCTTTGAGCACCCAGGACAGACAGTTCACTCACAGGCAACTCCTCAGCACGGGCACAAAAGTTTGTTTGCATGAGTCCAAAGGAGGAGTTGCCTTTCCCGTAGCTGACAAAAGGGGGAAAACCAGCCCGTCATCCAGTGATAACCAGATTGAATCCAGGCCCAAAAAAACATCCTGGAAAGAGCATTTAACTCTGGCCAGTCCTTACAGTGCAAGTGCCAACGAGGGCTCAAGTTTGCAGGACACAGAACTCAGCGAGTTCTCAGGGGAAATGAGTGGCCCAGAGACACCAGCACGAGAAACAGGAACAAGATGGACATCAGAATGGCCATTTCCATCTCTGGAGGAACCGGAATCAAGAGCTGCCCAAAACAAGCTGTTGATCTCCACAACAGCTGCAAGATGCAGAATCAGAAGCTGGAAGGGAGACAGGACGTCCCCAAAGTCAGCTGAGCAGCTCAAAGGCACCTGCTGCACTTTGGCCACTGCCCACAGAACTGTAAATAAAACAGATATACAAGTACAGAAGAGCACTTTGAGGTGAAGAGACCCTTTCAAAGCGTCAGTAAATCATCCCCACAGAGCCATAAAGGTACAATGCAAAGGAAAGTCAGGGATGTTGGATGCTCTTACACACATGCCTGACACAGCTGGGTTTAAGAAATACCCAATTGCTGCTCTATGTGCGGATTTCTGGATTGCAAAACACCAGAAGATGTTTTTGCTTCTCGAAATACCTGGTGGGGTTTTGGTTTAAAACACCTAAAGCAAAGGGACCACTAAAAAGTGTGGGGGATGTTGCACCTGATTTATTTCACGGATCAAGAGGAATACTGATTTTTTTTGTCAATGTATCGATCCCCCTGTAATTTGCTCTCCATGCCTGTCAGTTTGAGGATAAGCTGCACTTTTCAGGTTATTTTACTTCAGAAACGCCTGGCATAGGGGTGTTCTCTGGTGTTTTACAATGAAGTGGACAACAGCCTAAATTTTTGTAGCACTGTGCCTAGGAAAGTTTATGAAAATGCTGTCGAAAGTGCTAAGTTGTCTTCCTTCCCCGACAATGAAACCAGTACACTGTAGGTAAAAAGAACTGAGGTTTACATTTCTCTGAGTTGAGGGAACACAGCTGGGAAAATGAGACTCCTGCCACTCCCTCCTTGTGCCCCGAGGGCCCCTCAGATGCTTCCCTGCCATGTCAGCATCCAGTCTGTGCTCTCTGCACTGTTCCTGGAAGGAATTAAGGAGCCCAGACCGTGCTGGCTATGGAGGGAAAGCACACACTGCATAAAACATTCAGGAAGAACGTGGGTCACCTATTCATCTGTCTCTAAATGTTAAATGTATGTCTTAACTTACAATGGAACAGGAACATTTATAGAACATTAGAGTTTTTCAAATCATAAAACAGGTCTTAAAGATTATTTAAAAAAATATGCCAAGGTAGCTTTTATTAACTCTTCCCCTCTGGGCCTGGCAGAGGCCTGAGGCTCCCCAGGCCAGGCTCGGGGCTTCCTTTGCTTTCTTCCACTGCAACCGCCTTGCCGTGGCAAGGGTTAAATCACAGACCGCAGGGGGATACATGTTTACTGAAACAAATAAATTCCAGGTACACAACACCTCACTGCCCCATCCTGAAACCGCGCAGCAAAGACCCTGGCAAAGCCAAGGGGAGACCCTGCAGTCCCGGGGAGCCGGAGGGGACGGCGGGGAACAAGCACAGCCCGAGCAGCTTCAGCCGCTTCTCCCTCCAGTCAGCGCCGCCTGCCCGCAATGTCCCGGCCGCTGCGTCTCTGCCAGGCTCAACAGGCGATTCAGGATTTACTTCCTTGGGACCCGACTCTTCCCAGGAGCAGCAAAACTGTTTCTCGGGTCCCGCCCCTGCCGTCGCTGCCGGCCATGGCCGAAGCCGCAAAGCTGCCGGGACCTCCTCGAGGGCCCGCCCAGCCTCTGCCGCGATGTGCCGCTCTGGCGGGGGATCGGCTCTGTCGCGATGTGCCGCTCGCGGGGACATCGCGGCGATGCAGGGCCGACAGCGGGTGCACAGCGGGGCAGGCCGGACTGAACGGAAGCTGCGCAGGTGCCTGCCTGCCGCCCGCGATCCTCCTCCGCCGCCGAGCCCCCCCGGTCCCGGCCCAGGGCGGAAAGCCCTGCGGGGCGATGGCGCTGCGAGCGGGGGCAGGCTCGGGATCAGACAGGCGGGTAACCGCCTATCAGAGCCGAGGGGGCCTACGGATGCCAGCTTGAGTGCAGTGCGGGCGGCCCTCTTGAGTGCAGGCCGGAGGTGACGGCCCAGACCTCCAAGAGCATAGAGCGCAAAGCGGAACAACCGAGTTGCAGGCCCTGCCGCCATCTTGAGAGTGGCGTCTTCTAATTCCCGCGAGAGGCGGGGCACGCTGTTGGGGGTCGTGTCGCCATCCTGAGTGTAGCACAAACCGCGCCCCTCAGGACACGGAAATTACGGGAAATTTTAAGCCTCGCCCGAGTGCTGACAACACCCACACAGGCAGCGCGTCCCAGTCACAGTGACTCACCGCCAGATAAGCGCAGAAAAAGAAAACAATTGCGGGACATTGCTTTGCTTCCGAGCAAGACAGATAAGCCCTGCTAAGAAAAGGAAAAAAGAGGCAAGATTTGATCAAGCAAAGCACACCTTTCCAAGTTGCTCTCCGTGCTTCATTACCACGTGACACGGCGCTCTGGTCGAGGCGCTGCACATGCGTGAAGTTCCGGGTGCGGTACCGCCTCTCCGCCGGCAGGTGCCGCCCGCGAGCCACGACGCGCGCGCAGTACCGGCGGCCACCGCCAGGCGGCGGCAGCAGCGACTCCAGCGCAGCGCAGGGACCGGCCGGGCTGGACCCGGAGCGGGCACAGAGAGAGCTCCGGCCACACAAAGCTGGAGGTGCTGCTGGTGCCGGCACAGCGAGCGCATTGCATGGCACAGGGCACAGAGAGAACACCCGATACACAAAGCGGGAGCTGCTGGCACCGGCCCAGCGAGCGCAATTTATCGCATGGGCAAGCCCTAATTTGTTTCATTTGTAAATACAAAACTCCTGTTTTCAACGTCCTCCCTTTCTCTATCCTCAATTTCTCATATTCCCAAATCCTGTATGTAATACCTAGATACAGGGCTCTATTTTGAATTCCATTCCAGTGTAAATTGATATGGAAATTCAACATATAGGAAAATGAGAAACGTTATTTTTCTATTAGTTTTACACACACAACTCCCCCCTCTGTTTTCAGGCATTTGGGCTGTAGCCTGCCTTTTTTTGCTGGACCCCACAGGACCCCCCTTCATCCCCCATGCACCTGCACCCCACCCTCACATTCCAGAGACATTGGGACACTGCTCATGACACCCCCATAAAACTTTTTACTCAACCCCAAACATGGAAAAGAAGAGGGAGGGTGGGTACCAAGATGGAGTCATAAGACAGAGGGGAGAAGGGATAGATGAGGTGGACAAAGAAGGAGGGAAGCAAAGGGAATGGGGATTTTTTCTCAAGTGCCCAAGGTCCACAGCTCCATCCCAAATCCTCTCCCTTCTGCAATAGAATGTTACTCCCAAGACATGGTGTATCAGTTCCTTCTGGATACATGTCTTGAATCAAGGTTAGCACAGTTGGAGAAATACCAGAAATACCATTTATTGCAATACCAACAAACAAAAGAGAATAAACAGGATAAAATACCTAAACACTTAACACAACAGAGAACAAAAATAATAAAATAATTAAAACTTAATAAAAGCATACATAAGGATGCAAAACAGTTGATGGTTCAGGGCTTACTCACTATCCCTGATGCTCACTGGAGCAGACAGGCCAGGACTACCAGGATGGGAACCGGCTGGACAGCCCCCATGCTTAGCAGGCATCTCCACAGAACCAGCATGGGCTCAGTGGGAGGATGGGTGTTGCTCAGCTGTCCCTCTCCTGGTGTCCTTATTGATCAGCCATCCATTATACTACATAGGGCCAGGACACAGTATAAGGTGATGCCCGAGGGGCAGCCAAACACCACCTCTTAATTACATAAGTGGCAACAGTCTGCGCATGGTGCCTGTCAGGGAGTGGCCATATTACCCCTGCCTGCATTATCTTCCTCCCCTCATTACCTCTCTCACCCTCCTGTACAACCTTCACCCTTGTGTTTCCAGGGTATCTCTATCTATCTTGTGGCCTGCAGCCAAGTCAGAGAGGAACAGCCTCGATAATAGAGTACATCTAGTGCCAGACGGTTACTTTGTACTCTCTGTGGTTTCTCAGCATGCTATAACTACTTCCTCACCGTTCCCTGCTCTATTGATCATCTCAATTAAAAGTACTCTCTTTACTTTCATGTTTTTCCCATAATTTAGCATGCAGCAATGCCAGACAGACCAAAATCAGGTAGCTGGGGGCTGTGGCAGCTTGCTGCACTCTGCTGTACTTTCTGCATCTCCTTGGTTGACTCCACGTGTATTTGTGCATTCTATGAGGGTGGCAGTTCTCTACAAAGCAATTCAGAAAGTCCTTTCAGTTTGATTTGTTTCCAAACAGGAAATCAGAAAACCAGGGAAAAACCCCCAAAATTCCCAGCATGCCTCACATCCCCTCCGAACATGCTGCTCCCCACACATGGCCTTGGTTCTTCCTCAGCTGCCAATCTCACTTTAGGGTTACCCCCAGGGGAGCTGCAGCTCAGGGAGCACAGGCTGAAGGCACCCAGCTGGGGTACAACACCAGCTCTGCAGAGGAAACAGCATCTCCAGGGCTCCCAGGACACTCCAGGGTTGCTCCAACGCTGCTCCCACCACTCTGTGAGCTGAGGTTCCAGTGGCCCCCACCATGCTCTGTCTAAGCCACAGTTGAGACTGGATATCTCAAATCCTACATGAGGAGTCAGAAAGCAAATGGGAGAGAAAAAAAAAAAGATGACTTTGGGGTATTGGTCCACAGTGAGTAATTAGTGCCATTTTTAGCCTTGCTGACAACAAGCTCAGAGGCACCACACTGTAGTCCTGGGACAGAGAACTTGATACCCCTGTGTTATCCCCTCCTGCATCCTGGCAATCCACCCACCACCAGGCTCAGCCCAGTGCTGCTCTGCCTGCTCTAGGATTCCAAGTGCCAGAGAGGCCACTGGTTTGCACACAGGCCCCCCGATCCTGCTGATCCCACTCCCCCTCCCTGCTTGCTGCCAGCAGCCAGACCTCCCTGCATCCCCAAACACAGAGCCCCTTCCCCAGGACAGCCCACTGCCCTCAGCTCCCCAAAAGAGGGGCAGAAGAGCTCCCTTCTCTGTTCATTTTCCCAGCAGCTTTGTACCCTGTGTGCAACAAGACTAAAAGTCTCTAAACAGAATCAATTTTTAAATAAAATTCTTAGCACAGCTGGCTACATGATTAAAGAAATACTGTACTGTCAATCCAGATCAAATACTTTCAGAAGAGAAAATATCCCTTTCAGTAGCACAATTGGATACACCTTCAGAAAAAGCACAACTGCCACCAACTCCCAAGACCCCACGGGAGGAAGGAAGCCCTCCTTGTGACACCCAATACAGCAGACATGGAAAAAGGAGGGAAAAACCCCAAGGTTCTAGTGGAAAAAACCCCCAACAGGACAACAGAAATACATCATGACTTAATCTCTCTCCTTCCACTAGTAGCAAACAGTGCCACTTACTGTGCTGATCCACCCTCCTGATCTGCTGCTCCAGCTTCCTCTGAGTCTGCTGGATATCTTGGCCACCTGCCTCTGAGCAAAACCAGGATTAATATGGTCACCCAGATGCTCACTGGTGACTTCAACTTTGCAAAGTTCTCATGTCCCCTCAGGAACTCCAGAGTTCAACTACAGCCCACATTAGGACACCTAAGAACAACCACCCAAATTCAAGGCCCTGCTATGCAGCTCCCATCATCCTCACAAACCCTGCTCTCGGGACTGCACTCACACTGCCCACGGCTGCTCCAAGTGCATCTTAACCGCCTAAGGGTACCAAACATGTGTTAATGGGAGACTGTTCTGGCTACTCCACCTGCTCCCTCCAGCCTGCACAGCAGGGCAGAACAGCTCCAGGCCAAACAAACGCACACCAGAGAGTTTACACTACAAACATGCGGAGTGATGATGAGAGAAAGCTCTCAGGGAGAAGAGCAACTGCAAGAACCAAAACCTTGTTGAACAGTGTGACCTAGGTGTTAGTGAGCTGAGAATGCTCTGAGGAAACCTCCCAACAGGCTCAAAGGAAAGGACCTTGCACAAGAAGAGTCCATCAATGCCACTGTACCAGTTTGTTTTAGACAGATGTCCAGAATCAAGATAAGCACAGTCATAAAATACCACAAATAGCATTGTTTGCAAGACCAACTAGCAAAAGACAATAAACAGGATAAAATACCTAACACCTAATACAAAAGAGAATAAAAAGAATAAAATACTTAAAACTTAAGAAAGGAATACATAAGGATACAAAACAGTTGATGTTTCAGGGCTTACTTCCTATCCCTCATGCTCACTGGAACAGACAGGTCAGGACTACCAGGATGGGCAGCAGCTGGACAGCCCCCATGCTTAGCAGGCGTCCCCGCGGAGCCAACATGGGTTCAGTGAAAGGATGGGTGTCGCTCAGCTGTCCCACTCCTGGTGTCCTTATTGATCAGCCATCCATTATACTACGTGGGGCCAGGACGCAGTATAAGGTGATGCCCAGGGGGGCAGCCAAACACCGCCTGTTAATTACATAAGTGGCAACAGTCTGCACATGCTCACCTGTTGCAGAGTGGTCATACGACCCCTGCCCACATTTTCTTCCTCCCATCATTAGCTCTCTCACCCTCCTGTACAACCCTAACCATTGGGTTTCCAGGGTATTTGTATCTACCTTGAGACCTGCAGCCAACTTGGAGAGGAACACAGCCTTGATAATACAGAACATCTTGTGCTATACAGTCACCTTGTACCATACTTTACCTGGTTTCTCAGCATGTTTTAACTACTTTCTCACCCTTCTATGCTCTATTGATCATCTAAATGAAAAGTACTTGATTTATATTTATGATTTTCTGTAACTTAGCAGGCAGCAAGGCCAGACATCCACCAAAATAACAGTATTTTACTACACTCTAATACAAGCTGAAAAAGGACTGCACAAGAATGCTACATTAGGGATGCAGGAAGAGAAGGGTGCAAAGAACAAGTTCTCCTCCTTTCAGACACATGGCACAAGTGCACAGCTGACGGAGGACACAGCCTAAAATTGGACTGTTAAAGACACCTGACTGCAAAATTCCAAGATGGAATTCTGATACATGTGCAAGCTTGCAAGGCAAGGAAATGACAAAATCTGCAACTCTGCTGAGGAGACCTTTGAGACGCCAGGCAGGACAGCGGGCACTTCCCATAAGCCCCTCCAGAGCAGAACGCAAAGGCATCTGATCCCAGAGACTCACAAAATATGGAAGTTGGACTAGAGAAACCATACAACACAGACTGGAACTGCTCTACCCTGCTGTTGTGGCCAAAAGTGAGCCACTCCCTTTACATGCAGTAAGGGACCAGTATCGGACATCCCTTTCCCCTACGCTAACTTCTAAATCAGTCCTGTATTCCACTCCCACCCCACTGTCCTGCTCTCCTCCCCTCTCCAGGTCACAGCCCTCAACTTATCTTTAACAGAGATGGCGATGCAAATCCTTCTTCAACACAAAGGAAGGTTGCCTTGGAGCCCTCAGATGTTCCTGCAGTCACCAGCTTATTCTCTTAGTCAGCTACAAGAAAGAAAACCACAATCTATGCCCGAGTTTAGCAGCACCTCACCCGAAGCCCAACAATTCCACTACTCGCCATCCCCTAAGTGCACCGAGGTCCTCGGCTCACCAGCTCCAGGGGGCAGCTGTCATCAAACTGGATACCTGGCTGAGTGACAGCCAAAGTTTCTCCAAGTTCAGTGCACCCCTGGTCCTCCTGTGTCCTCCCTCAGGCACCTGGAATGCTCCTCTCTTTCCACAGGCTTCCCACATGGCACCTGCAAATAGAAAGGCAAATGCTTAAATCTCTGAGCCCTGTGAGACTTTGGCATTACACACAAGGCTGGCGAAAGACCACCCAACCTTGTCAGTCCGCTAATCAGTGGCTGGCTTTGGTCCCCTGAGCTTGTGTGCATCCCCTACAGAAAAACAAAGGCCAAGCCCTGTACTGGCACACTGCCTTAAAGGATGCCTAAAGACCTTCCCACAGTAGTCGCCATCTGATGATGCTCCACTGTCACCTCTCACCTGTTCATTCTCTGTTGCTTTGGGCTGGCAGCTGCAAGTTTGCAGACCCCCTGGAAAACATAAAAAATAAGGGATCTGTGTAGGTTCACATCCACTCACCCATGAATTTTCAAGCGTGTTTGGGCTGTAACCTCCCTTTCTTGGGAGACTGCTGCCTGAGCCCCCTCACTCACCTCACCTGTCTGAAGATGGGACCCCATCTCCCAGTACAGACTCCACTCCGCGATGTTCCCCCTCCTTTCCTGCACTCCAGCCACTGCTAGAGGATGTCTCGTCTCTTCCTTGTGACACTGCCACAGGGAGATCACCCTGTGAGGCTGCAGGACACAGCTGTAGCACAAACAAGATTTGTGCTCACACCATCACCAGAACAGCTCCTCATCCCCAGCCTCCAAGCCCCATTCCCAGCCCAGCTTCCCAGGTCCTGCCAACCTTGACAGGAGACACCTTCAACTGGGAACAGACTTGCTGCAGCACCTAACACCACCCCCTGAGGATGCGTCCCTGCCTGCCTGCCTGCCGACCCCCTTAGGCCTTGGACTTGTCCTGGAACCTCAGTACCTTCTTCCTGCCAGACCCACCCACCTTGAACACAATCCACAGCACCTGCACCCCCCTAGCCACTGAGTGCCTCTGTCTGGAAAGACAACCTCCACCAAGTGAGCTGGCAAACGAGCACTGACTACAGGCTGCAGCTCCTGAGTGCTGAAAACAGGCAGCACCTTAATAATGATCTGAATGCCACACAGCAAAGGAAAACATTTGTATTTCAAAAGTAATTTTATGTTTTCTACAGAGTTCGCAACAAAAGTTTCCTGTTACCAAAAGGGAACAACAGAGATAAAAAAAATACCAGAGGCAAAAGGCACATACTGACCTATCATCTCAGAGCACATTATTCCCACAGAAGTCCCTATCTCAGGCTCCTTTACAGCAACATCACACCAGATGGACCTTTGTCACCCTGGCCTGATGGCTCTATGGCTGCCTGTGAAAAAAAGAAATTAGAAGGCAGGTGTGCAGATGCATCGATAATACAACACCCAGAACTACCATCTAAATCAACTCGGCAAGCAGAACACTCACCTTGCTCATTTCCCCTCTGGTGCCAGTCAGCCTATGCCACCCATCGCTCACCCACTTCACATGAAGAAAGGAAAGAAGCCAGAAATAAAAATACTTACGGACCCAAAAGCAACATCTTCCCTACCACACTAAGTGCTGACCCACCCTCTTGCCCTGCTGCTCCGGCTTCCACTGAGTCTGCTGGATATCTTGTACACTTGCCTCTGAGCAAAACCAGGATTAATATGCTCACCCAGATGCTCACTGATAACTTAACCTTTTCAAGGTTCTCATTTCCCCTCAGGAAATCTAGAGGTCAACTACTGCCCACATTAAGACACCTAAGAACAACCACCCAAATTCAAGGCCCTGCTACGCAGCTCCCATCATCCCCACAAACCCCTGCTCTCGGGACAGCACTCACACTGCCCACAGCTGCTCCAAGTGCCCATCAAAGCCACTGTACCAGTTCGTTTTGGACATGTGCAGAATAAAGATAAGTGCAGACATAAAATGCCATAAAATAACATGGATTGCAAGACCAACTAGCAAAAGACAATAAAGAGGATAAAATACCTAACACAAAAGAGAATTAAAAGAATAAAATACTTAAAACTTAAGAAAGGAATACATAAGGATACAAAACAGTTGATGTTTCAGGGCTTACTTCCTATCCCTCATGCTCACTGGAACAGAGAGGCCAGGACTACCAGGATGGGCAGCAGCTGGACAGCCCCCATGCTTAGCGGGCGTCCCCGCAGAACCAACATGGGTTCGGTGAAAGGATGGGTGTCGCTCAGCTGTCCCACTCCTGGTGTCCTTATTGATCAGCCATCCATTATACTACGTGGGGCCAGGACGCAGTATAAGGTGATGCCTGGGGGGGCAGCCAAACACCGCCTGTTAATTACATAAGTGGCAACAGTCTGTGCATGGTGCCTGTCAGGCAGTGGTCATATGACCCCTGCCTGCATTATCTTTGTCCCATCATTAGCTCTCTCACCCTCCTGTACAACCCTAACCATTGTATTTCCATGGTATTTGTATCTACCTTGAGACCTGCAGCCAACTTGGAGAGGAACACAGCCTGGATAATACAGAACATCTTGTGCTATACAGTCACCTTGTACCATACTTTTCCTGGTTTCTCAGCATGTTTTAACTACTTTCTCACCCTTCTATGCTCTATTGATCATCTAAATGAAAAGTACTTCCTTTATATTCATGTTTTTCTGTAACTTAGCAGGCAGCAAGGCCAGACAACCACCAAAATAACAGTATTTTACCACACTCTAATACAACCACCAAAGAGGATGCACAAGAATGCTACATTAGGGATGCAGGAAGAGAAGGGTGCAAAGAACAAGTCCTCCTCCTTTCAGACACATGGCACAAGTGCACAGCTGATCACACAGCCTGAAATGAGGCTGTAAAAGACACCTGACTGCAAAATTCCAAGATGGAATTCTGACACACGTGCAAGCTTGCAAGGCAAGGAAAGGATGCCATCAGCAACTGTGCAGAGGAGACCTTTGAGATGCCAGGCAGGACAGGCGAGCACTTCCCATAAGCCCCTCTAGGGCAGAACACAACGGCATCTGATCCCAGAGACTCACAAGACATGGAAATTGGACCAGACAAACCATATAGCACAGACTGGAACTGCTATGCCCTGCACAGCCCTACTGTTGTGGCCAAAAGTGAGCCCCTCCCTTTACATGCAATAAGGGGCCTGGCATAAGACATCCCTTTCCCTTACACTAATTTCCATATCCATCCCATATTCCACTCCCACTCCAGTATCCTGCTCTCCTTCCCTCTCCGGGTCACAGCCCTCAACTTATCTTTCACAGAGACAGCGATGTGAATCCTTCTTCAACACAAAGGAAGGTTGCCTTGGTTCCCTCAGAGGTTCCTGCAGTCACCAGTTTATTCTCTTAGTCAGCTACAAAAAAGAAATCCACAGTTCATGCATGAGTTCAGCAGCATCTTGCCCCGAACCCAACAATTCCAGTACTCACCATCCCCTATGGGCACACTGGTCCCTACAGTTAACCTCAAATTTTAGACCCAAAATATTCATTCCACCTCTAGGTTACCTGGATTTTGCCACAAAAACCCAACCCTGATTACTGCTTTCTCATTTGCAAAACGTTTATCCAGAAGTCTCTAGTGAGGTTGTGAAATTTTCAGCCAGGGGGTAACTAAAAAGAATTTGCATCACTTTTGGTTCAGGTGTCAAGAGAGGCCAACAGAGCTTTTGCCTTTTTCAGACAAGTGTATGATTTTTTGGCTCACTGGCAGATCAATGTCACCACATCACCTTTCCTATGAAAGGGCAGATCTCACCCAGAGATTCCCAATTCAATGCCAACATTTTCTTAACCTCCCTAATTTCTTTCTGTACTACAGTAACTAGATAATTTGTTTGCCTGTCCTATAGACTTATAAAGCAAAGAGCAGGGTTTAAACAAGTCCCAGGATCTGAGGTGCCCTGTATGCCCAAAGAGCCTGACTTTACCCTCAGGAAAAGACAGCAGGTGGAAGGGTCCCCAGGAAACCCTCTCACAGCCACAGAAACCACACCAGTGACCAGGGCAGCACCAGAGGCACCTGTTCCAGGGGAGCAGGGCTGGAAATGGAAGAAACAAAAAGGAAAAGAATTATGAACTCCTTTAGAGATGGCCAAACCACAACAACAATAAATTAGTTACAATTTTCCTCTCTCAAAGACAATAAAACAGAAGCCTAGCCTTAAGTCTCTTCACTTCAGACCTCAAAGAAACACATGGACATTCCTTTCACAAGAAACAGATGGCACGTTGTGCTTCTGTCTGTCTCAGAGTCTGCAGCTCACTGGTTTTTATCATCTCATTTGATTGTTGTTCCCCCAAAGAAGCTTCAAACAAACTACCTGACGGTGGGTGCCTCCCAGTGTTTTGGCGGGGGAGCACTAAGTTTTTAAAATAAGTACTCTGGCTTGTATTTATTTTCCCCATCAACCTTGACTTCAGACAGGATGCTAAAACCATAAAAGTTTCAGCCTGCTTCCCCCGGAGTTCCAAGGGAGAAATAAAAGCAGTGCCTCCAGCCCTGCCAAAGGGAGGATGCAAAGGAACCCACACGACCAGGGGAGAGAAAATATCAGCCTTGGGGTCCAACCCAAATGAAACTGAGTCCTTGAGCAGACCCTGGTCCATTTAAGCCACAATCCCAAAACCAAAGAAGCATCCTAAGAACTACCCCCATCTTTGTACTCATCACTCGAACCCTGCCTTGCTGGTCGTCAGTTCCGGCCACAGCAACCCATTGGGATGGTTATCAGCGCCAGACAAGCATTGACAAGCCATTAAACACAAGTCTGTTTCCAAAGAGAACAAAAGACAGCACTTACCAGCTAAGTCATGTCCGTAGGAGCCAAGCCCTGCCCCGACGGTCCTCCTCGGAACAGGTAAGCAGAAATCCCGAGGGCACCTGCCCAAAGGAGTTTTCTCTCTGCTGCAGAAACCGCCCCGGCAGTGGCAGGGAAGCGGGACCCGCGCAGCCCAGTGCCAACCGGGAAGGCTTTTCGTGCCCACGGAAAGCGCCAAACCCTCTCTGGGCAAGCACCGCCCTCAGCAGAGTAACCACCAGCACAGCTCGAGATAACCGCGTCTAGCGAAAGGGCGCAGAAAGCCAAGGAGCTTTTAAGACTGCGAGCTGAGGGGCTCAATTGGGACCAGTTGGGGGGTTCAGGTGAAGCGAGTTAAACCCACGGGGCCGGGCCGGGGCGGAGTGAGAGGCGGAGAAAGGGGCGGAGCAAAGGCGAGGCAACAGGCGGGGTCGATAAATGGGCGGGGCCAGAAAATAGGGGCGGGGCTGAGGCGGAGCCATGAGCAGAGCCGAGCGAGGGGAACGGAGGGGACAGGGCAGGACCGGGCGGGCATGAGTTGGGCGGAGAGAGGGGCGGGGGCGAAGCAAATGGCGGCCTGTCAGTCTACGGCGGCTCCCGCCCGCTGCCAGCCACGATAGCTGCGCCGCCGCTCCCGGCCGTATCCGCCAGATGTGTGTTCTACTTGCTGAGCTGATTTAGACGGTAGTTCTGGGTGTTGTATCGTCAGTGCATCTGCACACCTGCCTTCTAATTTGTTTTTTTCACAGGCAACCGTAGAGCCATCAGGCCAGGGTGACAAAGGTCTGTCCAGTGAGATGTCTCAGTAAAGGAACCTGAGGTAGGGACTTCTGTGGGAATGATGTGCTCTGAGATGATAGGTCAGTATCTGCCCTTTGCCTCTGGATGTTTTTTTTTTTGTCTTATCTTTGTAATTTCCTTTTGGTAACAGGACACTTTTGCTGGGAACTCTGTAGAAAACATAAAATTACTTTGGAAATAGAAATGCTTTCCTTTGCTGAGTGGCATTCAGATCTTTCCAAGGTCATTATTAAGGTGCTGCCTGTTTTCAGCACTCAGGAGCTGCAGTCTGTAGTCAGTGCTCGCCAGCTCATGTGGTGGAGGTTGTCCCTCCGGACAGAGGCGTGCGGTGACTGGGGGGACGCAGTTGCTGTGGATTGGGTTCAAGGTGGGCAGGTATGGCAGGAAGAAGGTATTGAGGTGGCAGGAAGAAGGTACTGAGGATCCAGGACAAGTCCAAGGCCCAAGGCAGCCATCAGGCAGGGATGTATCCTTAGAGTGCTGTGTTACCCAGTGTGTCCGATCTCACTAAAACGTGTCTCCTGTGGAGGTGGGCAGGAGCTAGGGAACCGGGCTGGGAATGGGGCTTGGGGGCAAGGGATGAGGAGCTGCTGTGGTGATTCTGTGAGGACAAATCCTGATTGTGGAACAGCCCTGTCCTCAGCCTCACAGCGCAAATCTCGACGGTGCTTGCCACGTGCGGGTCCAGGAAAGTGCCGTTTTTCAGCCCAGAATTCCAGAGAGATGAAGATTTCTCCCAGGGAAAAGGTGATGGACAGAAAGCGATTGTTCCTTTTCTAGGGGTAGTGGGGCCCCATCATTGGCACCTGAGAGCCCAAGGCTGCCACCTTTTCCCTGGGCGCAAAGCTCGACGGTGCGTGCCACATGCGGGTCCGGGAAAGTGCCGATTTTCAGCCCAGCATTCAAGACCGAGGGAGATTCCTTCCAGGGAAAAGGTGCGAGGACAGAAAGCGATTGTTCCTTTTCTAGGGTTAATGGGGCCCCATCATTGGCACCTGAGAGCCAAAGGCTACCACCTTTTCCCTGGGCGCAAAGCTCGACGGCGCGTGCCATGTGCAGGTCCGGGAAAGTGCCATTTTTCAGCCCAGAATTCCAGATGGACGAAGATTCCTGCCAGGAATAAAGTGCCAGGACAGAAAGCGATTGCTCCTTTTCTAGGGTCAAGAGGGCCCTATCATTGGCACCTGAGAGCCAAAGGCTACCACCTTTTCCCTGGGCGGAAAGCTCGACGGCGCGTGCCACGTGCAGGTCTGGGAAAGTGCCGTTTTTCAGCCCAGAATTCCACATGGACGAAGATTCCTTCCAGGGAAAAGGTGCGAGGACAGAAAGCGATTGTTCCTTTTCTAGGGTTAATGGGGCCCCATCATTGGCACCTGAGAGCCAAAGGCTACCACCTTTTCCCTGGGCGCAAAGCTCGACGGCGCGTGCCATGTGCAGGTCCGGGAAAGTGCCATTTTTCAGCCCAGAATTCCAGATGGACGAAGATTCCTGCCAGGAATAAAGTGCCAGGACAGAAAGCGATTGCTCCTTTTCTAGGGTCAAGAGGGCCCTATCATTGGCACCTGAGAGCCAAAGGCTACCACCTTTTCCCTGGGCGGAAAGCTCGACGGCGCGTGCCACGTGCAGGTCTGGGAAAGTGCCGTTTTTCAGCCCAGAATTCCACATGGACGAAGATTCCTACCAGGAAAAAAGTGCCAGGACAGAAAGCGATTGTTCCTTTTCTAGGGTTAATGGGGCCCCATCATTGGCACCTGGGAGCCCAAGGCTACCACCTTTTCCCTGGGCGCAAAGCTCGACGGCGCGTGCCACGTGCAGGTCCGGGAAAGTGCCATTTTTCAGCCCAGAATTCCAGATGGACGAAGATTCCTGCCAGGAAAAAAGTGCCAGGACAGAAAGCGATTGCTCCTTTTCTAGGGTCAATAGGGCCCTATCATTGGCACCTGAGAGCCAAAGGCTACCACCTTTTCCCTGGGCGCAAAGCTCGACGGCGCGTGCCACGTGCAGGTCCGGGAAAGTGCCATTTTTCAGCCCAGAATTCCAGATGGACAAAGAGTCCTGCCAGGAAAAAAGTGCCAGGACAGAAAGCGATTGCTCCTTTTTTGGGGTCAATAGGGCCCTATCATTGGCACCTGAGAGCCCAAGGCTTCCGCCTTTTCCCTGGGCGCAAAGCTCGACGGCGCGTGCCATGTGCAGGTCCGGGAAAGTGCCATTTTTCAGCCCAGAATTCCAGATGGACGAAGATTCCTGCCAGGCAAAAGGTGCCAGGACAGAAAGCGATTGCTCCTTTTCTAGGGTCAATGGGGCCCTATCATTGGCACCTGAGAGCCAAAGGCTGCCGCCTTTTCCCTGGGCGCAAAGCTCGACGGCGCGTGCCACGTGCAGGTCCGGGAAAGTGCGATATTTTAGCCCAGAATTCCAGATGGACGAAGATTCCTGCCAGGGAAAAAGTGCCAGGACAGAAAGCGAATGTTCCTTTTCTAGGGTTAATGGGGCCCTATCATTGGCACCTGAGAGCCAAAGGCTGCCGCCTTTTCCCTGGGCGCAAAGCTCGACGGCGCGTGCTACGTGCAGGTCCGGGAAAGTGCCATTTTTCAGCCCAGAATTCCAGATGGACGAAGATTCCTGCCAGGGAAAAGGTGCCAGGACAGAAAGCGATTGTTCCTTTTCTAGGGTCAATAGGGCCCTATCATTGGCACCTGAGAGCCCAAGGGTGCTGCCTTTTCCCTGGGCGCAAAGCTCGATGGCGCGTGCCACGTGCAGGTCTGGGAAAGTGCCATTTTTCAGCCCAGAATTCCAGATGGACGAAGATTCCTGCCAGGGAAAAGGTGCCAGGACAGAAAGCGATTGTTCCTTTTCTAGGGTTAATGGGGCCCCATCATTGGCACCCGAGAGCCAAAGGCTACCACCTTTTCCTTGGGCGGAAAGCTCGACGGCGTGTGCCACATGCAGGTCCGGGAAAGTGCCATTTTTCAGCCCAGAATTCCAGATGGACGAAGATTCCTGCCAGGCAAAAGGTGCAAGGACAGAAAGCGATTGCTCCTTTTTTGGGGTCAATAGGGCCCTATCATTGGCACCTGAGAGCCAAAGGGTGCTGCCTTTTCCCTGGGCGCAAAGCTCGACGGCGCGGGCCACGTGCAGGTCCGGGAAAGTGCGATATTTTAGCCCAGAATTACAGATGGACGAAGAGTCCTGCCAGGAATAAAGTGCCAGGACAGAAAGCGATTGTTCCTTTTCTAGGGTTAATAGGGCCCCATCATTGGCACCTGAGAGCCCAAGGCTACCACCTTTTCCCTGGAAGCAAAGTTCGACGGCGCGTGCCACGTGCAGGTCCGGGAAAGTGCCATTTTTCAGCCCAGAATTCCAGATGGACGAGGATTCCCTTGTTTTTGTCCCTCCTTATTATCCATACGTGGTTGTGGATGTAAGAAAATATAATTTCTGTTTTAATTCAGTTCAGTTTCCTATGAGTTTCTTGCTTTCTTTTCAGTTTTTTTCCTTTGCTGGGAAGACTTTGGGAAGGAGGTAGGGGGTCAGTCTGGGCTTGGCAGAAGAAGCTGGGCTAAACCTAGACACCCCTCAAAAAAATTCCTGTCTTTTTGATCCCTAGGTCCAATCCTCCATCAAAGAAACAGCAAACTCAAAAACTTAAACTGCATGAGTGTATTCCTCCAGAACCAAGGCAGGGCCCAGATACATCATGGTCCTTCCCAATACAATTCCTTGACTGATTCCAGAGAATCACAGAATTGCAGAATATCCTGGGTTGGAAGGGACCCACAAAGATCATAATCTCCTGGCCCTAAGCAAGACAACCCCAAGAATCGAATCATGAATGACCATCAACATGAGATTCCATAAAGAAAAGACTTGCAACCTCCCAGGTCTGACACTTTCCTCCCTTTTTTGGCAGTGGCAGAATAAGCCTGAAGTGCAGCCTGTGCAGTCTCCAACATTAATGAACACTCACAGGCAGCCCTTTGGGAAATGTCTTTTTGCAGCCCTGATTTCATGAAGGAAGTTTCTCCCTGGTGCAAAGCTGGCTGGTTTCAGAGAATGCTGCAGAAACTCATCTGCCCTTTGACTGACTGTCAAAGGGGCTAAAACATTTAATTTGAAACCTGCCAATACTTCACAGCCTTTGGAAGAGACAAGCTGTCAGATTTCCTTTGGGAGGAAGAAAGGAGGGGTTGTATATCCACTGAATGAAAATAACTAATACGGAGCTGAGTCCAGCCTCAAATAAGCAAATCTTGCTGCAGGTCTTGCCTTACTGATTCTGGCTGAAAAACAATTCTAGGATTTAGCCTTTACATATAAGCAAAAGACAATTTTATAGGATCGACTTGCCTAAATCCAGTAAGAGACTGAATATTTGCATGAGCACAAGCTGCATACAGAACAGCCTGTAGACCAGAACAGGCACACAGCTGGTGCACAGCCCAGCAATGACTGCAAGCTCCCATTGTTCAATGCAACAGCAGCATTCAAAAAACTCACGTGCAGTGAAGCAAAACATCCCAGAGCTTTGTGGTTATTCTAGCCCTGACTTTTGATTGCAAAACCTATTTCTGTTACATGTAACTTTGTCAAGCTGAAGTTTGTCAGCATGAGGCAGCGCCCTGACATAGCTGGTTTAGGGTTTTTGACAGAATTAAATGAACTATTACACTGGATTCCCAGAAGAGGTGGGCTGTATCTACACCATACATAGGCATAGAAAAATAATTTCAGCAGGTGTTTGAGTGTAATGTTTTGAAAAGCAATGCTCCACACTGATTGCAAAGGTCACCTTCTTGTCCAGGAATTGTCTTGTGGGAAATATTTAAGTAGGAAAAAAAGTCCACAAAGATAACCAAGAAATGACCTGCTGAATGAAATAATCACACCAAGGCTTATCACAGTCTCTCAAAACCCATATGCTAATGCACAATTGCTCCACCATTATAAAACCACATCAGCACCAAACTTTTAAACTAACTATGCCCCAGCACAGCCTGGCAAGAGTCCAGCAGCTGCCAGGCAGAGTTTCACAGGAAAGAGACTATTCTAAGGCCTTCTGCTAGACGTAGGAAGAGAAACCATTTTTTTCTCATCACATAAAACTAAAGATGGTAATAGTGGAGGCTTAAATAAAGCAGTAACAGTGCCAGAAGAAACTGATGAATCAGGAGACAAACCTGCCACCAAGGCTGTAGATTTAGAAAATCTGCACGGGGCAAAAATTTGCTCCAGTGGAACATCAGTTGCACGTGGATACAACAAATGCAATCGGCCAGCCATGTGTGAGGGGCAGGGCTCATGTGCACCATCCAGAGAGCTCCCACAGACACCAGGAGGAAGGAGCCTTTTTATCTAGTCTGGGCAAAAGAAGATCAGAGGAGAAGGCCAAAATATTCTATCTGAAATACTAAATCCTATGCAAATATGTTGCCTTTGGTAGCCACAGGTGATTTTCATTAAAATGAAGAGGAATTATTCAGTTATAAAGCAATGTAGCCCACTTGGTTGACTGCCCCGACATAGATTGGAGTATGAAATGGTAAATACTCTGAAAAGGATTAATTCTTGGCCTAAGGAAGCCTGGAGTGCTTGGAATTATTCAAATTCCTGGTGAAATGACTCTCATCTCTGTAGATGTGTTCACCCAGTCTCAGAGCTGCATGGAACCTTCAGTGAACCACTCCAGAGCCTTCGCTCAAACCCTGGGGACTTGCACAAAGGACTCAGCCCTCCCTTCCATAGTGGCACAATTGCCAAAATCATCACAGGTCAGAGGTGAGTCCAAGAGCAGGAGAGCACCTTCCCCCTGTCTGCAGCCCCAGGGCTTGAAAGGATGCAGCTGCTACAGAGCCACGTAAGGAAGGTATTAAGCACTCCCACACTGTAGATACAGTGCTAAGAAAGAGAAAAGAGATAAATGTCATTCCATTTGTTCTAAATCAATGCAAAATTTCAAGAGGATTCACATTTGTGTCTGAGTACAATATTTGCCAGTAGGAGTATTTTCTCCACAGAGGGGTTATTGTAAGCCCTGATCTGATTCAGCCTACAGCCACTGGGGCTATTCACATTCTAAAACACTGCGAAGGAAGGTGCATCAGAAAGAGGAATTGAAATAAGACATAAAATACTTACTTTTGAGTCAGAAAGGCTACATTTCACTTTCAAGAAGTACTGGGACTGAAGAGGAAGTGTTATGGATGAAAAGATTCCATGTAGCTTTCCCTGACCTGTGCCTTACACCGAACCACTGCAGCTTTTCTGGGAGGGGGGAAACAGTATAGCATCCAGTCTGAGAAATACCTCTAATTGTAAATAATAAACATCTGAGAAATAAATCAGTATTAGATTAGCTACAAGGTCAGTGCAAATCTGTGAAGTATGTAAAACAACCCCACAGAGCTGGTTACAGAAGACAAAGTCAGAAGATCATATTACAGGCACATTGTTCAAAACAAAAAATGAAATCTTTTATTAAAGTTTAATACATATCTGGTTTGCAAAATGAACTCCAAAAATATTGTTCACAGGGTACAAAGTATTCTGCATTGAGAACACTCAAAACAACCAACAGAAATTAGATTGAGAAGAAAGGTAGTAGTGAAATCAATCTGAAAATTTCTAACTTTGGTTTATTTTAATTTTTTAGTCATTTGATGGGATTGGTAAGTCTTTTTAGTTAACTAGTCAAAATTAAATAACATACTGATCACTTCTCAGGTCTCCTTAAAAAGAATAATATCAAAGGACAACAGGATGCCCTTTTTTCCTAACTTGATCTTCAAAAACATCTGCTCACTATTCTGTGTGCTAAATCAGAGCACCTCAGGTAGAAAAGACACTTACAAATATCCTAAAACAAGACCAAATTTACTCAGGATAAAAGAAAACAACTTCTAACCTGAAAGTTTTCTCAGTTCCAGAGGCCACTTGCAGTGGTGATAAAGCAACCGGAGGATGTGTTAACGAAAGGCTACAAGAGTTTAATGTGCAGAATTCCCTGTGGGATGCCCTCTCATTCTCTCACCACACACCTCACTGGCTGACAATAAACACAGGCTTGTCTGGCTGGAATATATTATTGTGTAATTTCCCACACATGTCAACTCTCTAAGAAATTTTTCTCCAACAGCATTGATTGTTTGGGTCCATGCACTAAACTTCAATAACATACTAATAAACAGAACCTTCTTTCCACAGAAAAATCCTCTGTATTAACAGATAAGTCAAATTCCCCCTAAGACCACGTGCTTAATTTGGCTTCCAGCCCTCCCATTTTCATGGACATTCAGTTCAGCTTCTCCATAAGGCTCAGGGTGCTGCTGGAGTCCTGTCGCTTTATTGCGCAATAAACAAATGAGAGGGCGTAACATTAGATATTGATCCAGGACTGTGGGTATCGACAGGTACCTGTACAAGCGCTGCTCTCCCCAGCTGCTGCCACCACCTGCTTCCTCCCAGTGATCCTTCCCCCTTCCCCTGCACTCTGCGCTGATGAGGCCACACCTCAAGTGTTGTGTTCAGTTCTGGGCCCCTCAGTGCAGGAAAGACATTGAGGGGCTGGAGCGGGGCCAGAGAAGAGAAACGAGGCTGGAGAAGGGACTGGAGCACAAGTGCTGTGGGGAGAGGCTGAGGGAGCTGGGGGTGTTTAGCCTGGAGAAGAGGAGGCTCAGAGGTGACCTCAGCACTGTCTAGAACTACCTGAAGGGAAGTTCTAGCCAGGTGGGGGTTGGTCTCTTCTCCCAGGCACTCAGCAATAGGACAAGGGGGCACGATGGGCTCAAGCTCTGCCAGGGGAAATTTAAGTTGGAGATCAGAAAAAAATTCTTTCCAGAGAGAGTAATCAGGCATTGGAATGGGCTGCCCAGAGAGAGGGTGGATTCCCCATCCCTGGAGGTTTTTAAACTGAGCTTGGCCGTGGCACTGAGTGCCATGATCTGCTGAAGGGACTGGAGTTGGACCAAGGGTTGGATTTGATGATGTCGGAGGTCTTTTCCAACCCAATAGATTCTATAATTCTATAATTCTATGATTCTATACTTCTATAATTCCTGCACAAGGCCATTTTGATCAGTGACAAACTGAATGCCATAAACCCTTCCCTCCTCATTCCAAGACTGACACTCCCCAGGGTTCAAAACTACTTCATTTACCTTGGAATGTTCCCAAAGATGTTCCAGAGAACAGTGAGCTGTTACTCAAGGACTCCTTTTGTCTGTTGGATCTTTGCTCTCTGCCAAGGGAAGAGCAGCCTGGCAGCACCCAGGGCACATCCTGCCACTCTGACACAATTATGCTGCAGTTCCTCACAAGCTGAATATTCAACCCTTACTGCTACAGGCTTTTTAATAATAGGCAACTTTCAGAAAACCATTGTTATCTCCAGTTTAACACCTCATACTTGGTGACAAGAAAGAACTGGGAGGAATTTGTTTTGAAATGACTCATAGGAATAAAAATCATTCAATGGAAGCCCATAGCTGCTGTCATTCCATACTCATCATGACTCTGAACACTGTATTCAACTGTAATCAGTCTTTATACAGCATAAGGACTATAATTATAAAGTGATTTGTACATCAGAAATGGCATTGCAATACCTCACTTAAAAAGACCCACCCTGAAAATAGGATGCTAAGTCTTGTGTTTAGCAGAGGGACAGTAAGTTAGGCATTAAAACCATGGCAAGGAGAGAGCCAGTCACTTACCCGGCAATAGAATTAGCTGGTAAAAATAAGGATTAAATGTCTGTTGAATTCTGCTCTCTGGCATTTCGGCACCTTGCCCTTGGCTTTTCCTTGGACCAAAGACCTGGAACTCTTTCCTAAAAGTTTTGAATGATGCCTTTTCTCTTAAAGGGAGTAAAGGAAGACAGAGTGGAGGCACAGTGGATTGTGATCCAGAGTGATCAGACAAAGTAGTCCTTTTCTGTCCACAATTCAGCTGAGTTACTGTCAAAGCAGAGCCAAAGCTCTCCCCTTTCTTGTTACACACACCAGGCATCAGGTATTTTTATTAATCCCCACAAGTTACATATTTTCTCCTGAAGAGGCCAAAATGGTAGCTAATCTTAAACCTGTAAGTACATATGTAATGATCAAAAACATTTTAAGGCCGCTCAGCCTCACACAAACAGCTGTGACACCAACAGACAAGACAATAAACCTATTTTCACAAGGTGATGGTGCATGGTAAAGCACAATACAGTCGTGGACAGGAGTTCCTCTCTTAGGAATAAAAATATTAACTTATTTTGATTTCAGTATACATATGCATCTTGTGTAATCAAATAAAAACTCCAAAAGATCTGCCATTGTGCAAGGAGATATGTAACAAGACCCCACATTGAGGCAGACACAGTGGCCAGGCACCATTTTGTGGCTGTGGCGAGGCAGGGCTGCAATGGCGGGAACCGCCATTTTGTGGGGTCTCTGAGGGGGAACCTCCATTTTGTGGGGTCCCTGAGGGCGATCCGCCATTTTGTGGTGTCTCTGAAAGGGGTCCCTGAGGGGGAATAACCATTTTTTTGGGGTCCCTTATGGGCGTCCCTGAGGGGGAGCTGCCATTTTGTGGTGCACTTGAGAGGGATCTGCCATTTTGTGGGGTCCCTGAGGGGGAACAGACATTTGGGGGGGGTCTCTGAGGAGGAACCCCCATTTAGTGGGGTCCCTGAGAGGGATCCACCATTTTGTGGGTCTTGGGACGGGGGCAAGAAGGGGGGAGTCCTGGAGGTGGAACCACCATTTTGTGGGGTCCCTGAGGGGGAACTACAATTTTTTAGGGCCCCTGAGGCCAAACCACCATTTAGTGGGGTTCCTGAGAGGGATCCACCATTTTGTGGGGTCTCTGAGGGGGTCCCTGAGGTGGAACTGCCATTTTGTGGGGTCCCTGAGGGGGAACCGCCATTTTGTGGGGTCCCTGAGAGGAGTCCCTGAGGGGGAACCGCCATTTTGTGGGGTCTCTGAGAGGAGTCCCTGAGAGGGATCCGCCATTTTGTGGGGTCACTGAGAGGGATCCGCCATTTTGTGGGGTCTCTGAGAGGCGTCCCTGAGGGGGAACCGCCATTTTGTGGGGTCCCTGAGAGGGGTCCCTGAGGGGGAACTGCAATTTTGGATGGAATTAACATGGGCCTGAAAAACTTGATCTCTCCCTTCTACTTACCCCATCACCATTCACACACTTTGACCGCTTTCCTTTTCTTTCCCTGCCTCACTGCTGTCCCGCTCTTTGAGTTTTTGTGATGGCCCAAGAATGATTAGACTTAACCACCATGCTACTGTCACCTGTGATGCTGCAGGTCATTATTCTGGGCCCCTTGCCAAAGCCAAAGCCCTAATTTGTCCCAGTCTTTAAAATTAAGAGGTCGGGGCATGTCATGATGGCTCTTTCTAATCCATTTCACCAATGCTTTCAGGGACGATTGATTGACTGGGCGTACATTTGAATGAATAAAGGTCTTAAAGAGAGAGTATTCCTGACACTCAGCTTTAGTTAAATGAGATCCCATTGGTAGGGGCAGGGGAAACTAAAATCTGGGGAAAACAGGGCACAAGTTCACGGCTGCAGAGCTACCTCGTCCAGCGGGTAGGCCAAGAACGATGACACTCAGCCATGCGCAGCTGTCTGGTGGGGAGTCTTGCACTCCATCACCCAATCCCAACTGACAATGAAGAGTTCCCTACACAGCAGAGCCCGTCTATCCTTGCCCCACACTGAGTGCCAATTTGATGAGCTGCTGACTGAAACATGGCCTTTCAGCACACTCTGCACATGGTGGGGGAGAGGCACATAAAGCCTTCATTGGAGGAAAACAGGGACTCTTATAGGGTAATTTGACCAATAGGGTTGCAGGGAAGATTCTAGAACTGGGACACAATAGGGTTAGAGAGGCGGGTGGAGCCTGTAACATGGCAACAGAGCAACCAATCTGAATCAACTCATCAACAGACCAATAGGGACTCGGGATTCAGGGCTAAGACAGGAAACCGTGTGGGTAGGAGACAACATGGAGGATGAGTCTGCCTGAAACAACACAGGGAGCACCACAATGGGAAAACTGAGGGGGGAAAACTGGGAATAACAGCAACCTTAAGTTTAAAGCCCATACAATTGTGAACCACAGAACAGTAAAACATCAAATTGCCATAGAGAATGTCCTCTGCTCCTTGGTCTCCACATTGTCCTCCGCTCCATCGTCCTCATAAGTCCATTGGTAGAAGTTCCTCTTCCAGATGTTACACATTTCTTGTTCTCCCACAGTCAGCCAAGGCAATGCACTTTTTTAAACATCCAAAAGCTAAGAGTAACTTCTTCCCTTCCCATCTCTATTATGGTTCTACTAAAATAAACTACACATTTCACCTCATGTTTAAATTCATATAAGAACAACTGACTCACCTGAAAGATAACACCACAACTTATACTATACAGAATATCTTATGATGGAAACCCTTGTGAAAGGTTATATTAAAATATCACAAAGAAATAGTCAGCCTAAAGTATCTCCTGGCGTTGAAGAAAAAATTCTATATTCTGGGGAAGGGTTCAAAGACCTTCTTTAAAAAACACATCATTCCTTTAAAATATGTACATTTCTAATGTAATTTATGTAGAAAATCTTATTGGTTTCTTTCTTATTAAATGCCACAGGAATCTTCATAATGGAATTAATTTCAGAAAAAAAAAATTATTTAAACCCATGAATTAATAAAAGTTTTTTCTGACCTACATTTTAAAAGGACAGGACTAGCCTAAAATGAAAACACAGCTCCTCTGAGATGTTTTCACTCCTTCTTAAGTTTCACAGCCTGCTTAATTAGACCTACAACATCAGCCATGAAGTTCAACTCAGACCCACATCTTCTCATTCACACAAACACTGGAGTGTCCAATATACTGAAACAGTGCTAAATTCAATTTTTCATCTGGAAGAGTGAGTATGAAATAAAAGTATTCAAAAACTATGTGCATTTACAAGTAAATGAAAATGCAGCAGTGGTTCTGCTACCATTTTGCAGAAAGTCTCCAAAACAATGGTTTCTACATTGGAAAGAATTTAATCTATGCAGTGATCCTAAAAATCACTATTTATTCAAGTATGGGGAAAGAAGTAATACTTAATAGCTCTGAAAACAAGCTCTGTAAATCAGTTTAACAACTCCTATTAATCCAGAGACTAACAAATTCAGTAAATGAGGCCTGCAATACATTTACTTCTTCAGTGAAAAGAAATATAACAGGAGCTCCAAAAAGAAAAGCCCCAGATATCTTAAATGAATTATGTAAATCTGCAGGGTGAACAGCCCTAAGAAAGCAGTTACACTGCATTCTGGAAAAATCTCAAGACAATAAACAATATTTCTGAAGAACAATATCACTCATTTCTATTCCAATTAAAATTTCCAACTGCTTCATTATATTATTTTATAAATACAGGACATCTAAAACCACATATTTTATAAATATAGGATATATATTTTTTACACAAACCATTAATATGCAAGTCCTATGAAAGGGATACATATCATACCATCACACCTGCCAAGAGATGTGGGAGATTTTTGTCTATGCAGGAATTTGTAGCTGTGTTAAGGAGTCAGTCCTGAGGTGACAGCATAACTTAAATCCCACTAAAAGTTTTATCCTTAAGGTCTAGTCTGATACTCTACACAAAAAAAAGAAAGAAAAAATGGTAGACAGGACAAATATGTTGTCAGACATTACAACTTCTGCTGACTGCAAACATCAACTTGTGATGCTTTGCTTTGGTACAGAAAACCTGTATTACTTTTGTCTTAAGGTAAAGGTTTAATTTTTAAGTCACATTTCCAGGATGAAAGACAAAGAGATGCATGTCTGTGTCTTTCATCTTTTGGGTTTTCCTCCATCCCTGCAATATTGATTTAAAATGTGAGTGAGTCCCACTGAGCAAATCACAGAATCAGTTGGGTTGGAAGAGACCTCTGAGATCATCAAGTCCAAACCTTGATCCAACACCACAGTGGGTACGAGACCATGGCACTGAGTGAATCCACCACCTCTCTGGGCTGCCCATTCCAATGCCTGATTACTCTCTCTGGAAAGAACTTCTTCCTGATATCCATTCTAAACCTCCCCTGGCAGAGCTTGAGCCCGTGCCCTCTTGTCCTATTGCTGAGTGCCTGGGAGAAAAGAACAACACCCACCTGGCTAGAACTTCCCTTCAGGTAGTTCTAGACAGTGCTGAGGTCACCTCTGAGCCTCCTCTTCTCCAGGCTAAACACCCCCAGCTCCCTCAGCCTCTCCCCACAGCACTTGTGCTCCAGTCCCTTCTCCAGCCTTGTTGGTCTCCTCTGGACTCGCTCCAGCCCCTCAATATGCTTTCTGAACTGAGGGGCCCAGAACTGAACACAACACTCAAGGTGTGGCCTCAGCAATGCAGAGTACAGGGGAAGGGTCACTGCCCTGGGCCTGTTGGCCATGCTATTTTTGATCCAGGCCAGGATCCCATTGGCCTTCTTGGCCACCTGGGCACACTGTTGGCTCATGTTGAGCTTCCTGTCACTCAGTCCCCCCAGGTCCCTTTCTGCCTGGCTGCTCTCCAGCCACTCTGTGCCCAGCCTGGAGCGCTGCATGGGGTTGTTGTGGCCAAAGTGCAGGACCTGCACTTGGCCTTATTGAACTTCATCCCATTGGAATTAGCCCATCTCTCAAGTCTATCCAGATCCCTCTGCAGAGCTCTCCTGCCTTCCAACAGGTTGACACTCCCTCCCAACTTGGTGTCATCACCAAATTTGCTAATGTATCAGGTTTAAAAACAAACAACTTTAAAAAACCTCACAAAAAACCAAATCCCAACACAAACACTCACAAACAGTACAAATACACTTATGTATGAAAATACCAGAGCCTTGTAGAAGGCTCTGTAGAATGTCCCTACTCTCACAGCCCTCCTCACAAGCCACTCTCTTCGGCAAGTGCCCAAGCATTTCTCAAGTCTGAAGATGCAACTCTACAGTATGATTAACATTAGTGAGTGGTCGACCAGTGAAAAAAGAATCAGAAGGAAAGTGTTAGGGCAGCTGCATCAAGCCAATTTTGGGCAGGACAAAATATCAGCCAGAATACATGGGTGTTTTATAGCTGTACCAGTCTCTTGGAAGCCAGACGCTATAGCAGGGAACAGACCGCAAACCTCTGTGCCAAACTGGGGAGGGTGATTTGACACACAGCAAGATGTGCCAGAGCTTAATTCTTTTCCATACACAAGACATGTAACTGGTGCCCCAGGTAGGGCTGGAGAGTACCAGGTGCCTGCAGAAACCAAGCAGGATGTACAAAGGCCAAGAAGCATCTGCTCCCATTCTCATCCAGTTGTGGGAAAACTCTCTGCAATTTACTTGTTTTAGAAGGCATTTTATGCCAAATAATCCAAGTCTATCTCTGCTAACATGCCAGAGGGAGGAAGCACATACATTGCTGTCTGGCTTGGAAAGGAGTCTGTTGCAGGGTTATATTTCAGACTATGGAGCTGCACAAAGGCAAGCAGAGTGCAAACTGACCTTAAAAAGCAGTGAACTCTTCCTTTTCGGTTTGAATTGTCCCTGTACTCAGAAGCTATTTCATGAAGTGAATTTATCCCTAGAAGGGGTGACTAAACAGATGCTCTTTTGGCACTCTCTAATTACTGTCTAACTAAGGTATTCTGGACTGACAAATGCTCACCACATTAACTAAAGCCTTCTTTGCTGGAGCCAGAAATTGGAAGGAGCCTCACCAGGATTCAGAGTTGATCATTACAAGCTGGACAGTCACCCTGAGCAGGACTTCCACAGGCTATTACAGATTTTAGTCAAGGAGATGATGCTACTGAGTTGTACTCTCAATTATCCCAGAAATTTCAGTGCTTCATAGATATGGGGTTTTCCACATGAGAAGGCTTGTATGTAATGTGCACACTTTTAGTCACCAGCTAGCAACATCCTTACACCTCTATAGCTGTCTTGATTCTGGAGGAGATCATGGCAATCCATGAAGAAAGATGTGAAACTTATGGAAAGAGATGCAATGCTAATGAAGAAAAATCATGAAAATTATCTGAAAAACCACGAAGCAAGTAAAGGGACAGCTTAAAAACCCCACAGTTTTCATGGACCTCAATACAAGCTGTACTCTCAGAGATCTTATAGAGCTTGGATTGCAGTCTGAAATTCACAGTAATCCCCAAGCTAAAATCTAAAATTAAATTTGAGGAAACTCATCAAGTGAATGCTGAATATCTGCATCTGTATTCTAGAATTAAGCACTTCACCATATTTGCTCACCTCTGATTGGAAAGAGTTAGAATAATAAATAAATAATAAACCCCTAAGCCTTGCTACCCTATTTTTAAAAAAATCTCAAATACTTTCAATGATGTTGAGGATTAATACATTTAATCTGTCATGCCATTAACTGCACATTTTCATCTCACTGTTCCTTACAGATTCCATGTCCTTCTCTATATTTTCTGCAGAATCCCATCTAAGTAAAGGGAAAAACTAATGTGCTGGTTTAAAGGTGAACTCAACGCGAGAGAGATTATAAGTCAGAGCTAAAATTTAATAATAATATTACAATAACAACACTGACACACAAGGGAAGTTGCTTTCAACTCACAAAACCCCAGCAGTATAACCCAGTGTCCTGGGGCACAAACCCAAGGGGGTTTGTTTGCCCTTGTGCTGAGACCCCTGTGGTTCCCCCAAGTCCAGAGCAAAAGGAAAAGAAAAACCTGTTGGTGCAGGCGAGGGCTGTGGTCTGGGCGAGAGCGGTGATCTCCTCCTGTCGAGGTCCTGCTGCTGCTCTGGATCCAACGAGAAGTTTCCGAGGTCTTCTTACCCACCACTTATGTACCCTCAGGGAGCACTCAGTCCCTCCCCCTGGGCGGGGACTCACACAATGGGTGATTAACTCTGGGAGCCAAGGGGTGTTGAACTGTTGATGGCCCATTAGCAGCTCCGCCCCCTCAGGCTGGGTGTGAAGTGATAATGGCTCCCTGGGCAGCTGCTGCTAATGGCCCATTGACCTTGGGGAATGAATAGAGGGGGTAGAATACGCAGCTTTGATCATCCCCACACAGGGTTAGCTGGTCCCTCCTGCTGAACTAGGACAACTAAAGTTCATTATTTCACTGCTAATATTCTACTATGGACATACATAGTATCTTCTGTCTAAAGTCAGTGATTTAAGAGTTAGTTTTCCAAATCATCCAAAACCAGTCACTGCCTAAAAGTCTTTCTCATGTGTTTCAGGTAGGAAAATCTAAGGGTCTTGTCAGAAGGAACTCCTGAGAGTTCCTCTAGGAGAGCACAAAACACTAAGTCACTAAAATTGTGCTTATCCTCTGCAACTATCACTTTTCTCTGGGCCCACAATCCATTATAATAATAAAGACCCTGATTTGGAACCAATAAGAAAAGATCCTTGTATGATTCTACCACAAATGCTGGTGGAAGTTTGTGGTTTCCTTAACTAACTGTATATTTGGTGATCTATTCCTGCACTTACCATTATATATAACCATTATATAGTTATCATCACACATATCTTTTAAGGACTATACATGACTATTCTTTCATCATTACTATTTGTTATGTGCCAAAGTTCTTCTCTTGAGTTCATAACTTACCCTGTCAGTGTGGGCAGGTCCTTAAGCAGTTCAAGGTCCTTTCTGGATCTCAAATCTTCCCCTGTCAGCAGGGCAGGTCCCTATTTTGCCAGCCTTTCCATTTTGCAGTCATACTTATGCTAAATGCAGTTATGGTGGGCCCTAAGCCTCAGTCCTCGTTTCAATACAAACCCTTTTACAGCCAGAAATGGATTGTTCCCTTTAATTTACTACTGCCACAAGGATGGTGGCATGCAAGGAGGAATAGCCTAAGTGGGACTGACTGACTGGAACTGCTGGGGAGTGTCAGCCCTGGAGCTTTGCTGCCCCACCCTGCCACACAGCAGGGCTGCCTCTGCTCCCAGGGAGAGCAAGCACAGCATTGAGTGCCTTGAGTCGCTTCTATTGGTATTTAAACTGGTGGCTGATGACTGTGGGGAACATCAGGGCCACAAAGAAGTACATAAACACTTAAAGGTGCTGCAGCTGTGTTTCCTGCAAGCAGCTGTTCCATGCTTTTTCTGGTCTGTGTCTTCTTTGCTTTAAGACCTGCCTATAGCAAAAGCAAGAACTTTTGATTCCCAAACCGCAGTTAAAACTGAGTCACAGCCACTCTTACAGACACTTGTCTTCTCTTAAAGAAATATTCTTAAAGTTTAAAATTAAAATGACTGCAAGAGAGGTATAAGTAACTGAACAGTCCCGAGTTAAAATCCAACTATAATTTCATCACAAATGAGTTTTACTTTTTAAATAATTAAATGAGCATGATAACTTTGAAGACTTCAGATATATGTCATATAAGTTATATAAACATATAAGCACGATAACTTCATAAACTATCAGCCAGAAATGGTTTTCCTCACTAGGTTTACATGCAATAGAAATAATACAACTGCCTGTAATATCAAACCAAACCAGTAAACTGAAGGTGAGGTGATGGATTTGGGAAATTTTTGTGTCAATAGTACCACCTGCTGGACATCAAAAAGATAAGAGTTAGAGACTAATCAACATTCATAAAAGTCAGCTTATGGCATAATTCAATGCTTGCAAAAATGTCACCATAACTAAACTGTTACAAAGAGAAAACAAATTGCCAGATGTTCTAATGCGTTGCCAAAACCCTATGGAAAGGTCACTGGTATTTTCAGCATGTATTTCTTGCTAAATCAGATATTCAAAACTCACTGCTTAAAATTCACATGAATAAAACAAACAAACCAACTAACCCCAAACAAGAACCCTAGCCTCCCCATTTAAAAGCAACGTGCTACTACTGTTAATTGCAGTGTTAAGTATGGGGTTTGCTGGGGTTTTGCAAGTTAATTACATAATTAATGTGTTACTCCACTACAATTTTTTGACAGCGTGGGAGAAGTGGACAAACATGCCCTCAAATCACTGAAAAAAACACCATCACCACCCCCATCATCTGTTACTATGGAGCTACCAGGCATTGATATTCCAGGAATATCCCAAAAGAAGCAGCTCTTAAAGGACCTCAATCTAAGTAACTTCTCTGAAAGTTTAATCCTTAAAGCTTCAGAAACAACATTATCAGCCTTGAAAAGCATCAGTGACAACCTAAAAGCCCTTTGATACGGAACACAAAGTTTTTACTATGTCTCCTGCCAGGTCGCAATGAACAACTTTCAGACTATGTTATGTTGGCACATTGTAATGGTTTGACCCATGGCTTCCTCAGTAACCATTGCATCTAAGGAAGTTACAAGTATTCCACACGTGTCTTCCACGTAGCAGCGGGGGAGTGGTTTTGTTGCTTCTTCCCTTCCTTGGCTGAGGAGTTGGAGGGAGGTGGTTGAAGTCTGGTCCCTCTGGTCCCTGGTGTTTCTCCTGTCCTGGGTGAGATTGTTTCATTCTTGTTCCCTTTCCTTGAGGTTTTTGATTGTGTTTGTTTTGATTCATTTGGTTTCTTTAGGTTGGGTTGGTGTCTTCCCTATTTTCTGGCTAATCAATCCCCTTTTCTCCCTTCCCCTCTCCCCTGGGGGGTGGGATCCTATGTATTGTGTATACAGTGTGGTTTGTAAATGTTAGTAAATATAATTTATTGTTTTTATTCAGTTCAGTTTCTTTAGAGTGCGTGGGGGTCTTTTTTGTTTGTTTTTTTTCCTTTTCCCTTTCCTTTGCTGGGAAGGTTCCGGGAGGGGGAAGGGGGGCCAGTCCAGGGTTGGCAACAGCTAGGCCAAACCTGTGACACACATTAAAAGGACTGAAGCTTTTCCTGAACCACTCCAGTTTTCAGTTATGTATCTTAGCAAGTCACCCATCCTTCAGAAAGCTGTGCTCTCTTTCTCCATGCAGAGTTGTGTCCAAGGAACACTTCAATTTTCTTCTAAATCTTAACAGATCCAGCATCCAACTGAGAACAGTTCTGATCTGAAGCTTGACAAATACTGAGCACTTAATCCACAAAATAATTGAACCCTGATACTCTAAAAATAAATAAACAAAAATGCTTTCATTACAAAGTAGGAAATTAATTCCTAACACACTACACTGTGCAGCAGGAAAGTTGCAGTGCCTCCAGTACAGCTGCCAGGACAACACAACACAGCCCAGCTGCTCTCCTGGCAACAATCTCAGCCTCACTAGCAAGGCACAGGCAGCAGGTGAACCTCCTTCTACTGCCCCTCCAACACACCCCATCAGCCTCCTGCCCTGACAGTGAGACTTTGGCTGGCCAGGTCAGAAAGCCCAGGACTATACTGTGATTTGTGTGAAGTTCAGCAAAGCAGTAACCCCCTCTGCTGACCTGACAGGCTTGAGAGGTGGGCCTGTGTGAACCCCAGGAAGTTTGAGGCCAGGTGTGAGAGCTGCACGTGGATAGAGGCAACCCCAAGCACGATATACGAGCTTGGCAAGGAATGGATTGAGAGCAGTCCTCAAGAGAGGGACTCGGCAGTGAGATGGCCAACATGGCCTGGCAATGTGCACCTACAACCCAGAAAGCCAACTGGGCTGCCAGAAAAGCAGCGTGACCAGCAGGTCAAGGGTGGTGATTCTGTTCCTCTCCTCTGCTCTCGCCAGTCCCCACCTGCAGTGCTGCATCCAGCTCTGGGACCCCAAGATATGAAGCACCTCTTGGAATGAGTCCAGAGCAGGCCAGGAAGACCTTCAGAGTGCTGGAGAGAGTTAGTGTTGTTCAGGCTGGAGAAGAGAAGCTTCAGGGAGACCTCAGAGCCCCTTCCAGTACCTAAAGAGGGAATTACAAGGGAGTTGGAGAGGTTTACAAGGACATGCAATGATAAGACTGACTTTAAAGAGGCAATGGCTTTAAACTGAAAGAGGGTAGATCTAGATCAGATATTAAGAGGAATTTCTTCCCTCTGAGAGTGGTGAGGCAATGACAGAGGTTGCCCAGAGAAGCTGTGGGTGCTTCATCCTTAGAAATGTCCAAGCCCAGATTGGATGGGGCTTTGAACCACCTGGTCTCGAGGAAGGTGTCCCTGTCCGTGGCAGGTGATTTGGAAACTAGATGGTCTTTAAGATCCCTTCCAATCCAAACCACCCTATGATTCTACACAAACTATGATTCCATGACTAATTACAGCTGCAGAGAACAAACACAAAAACTTAAATTCATACTTTAGACTATTGTATGACATCATAAGCTCATAGAATAAATGGCAGGACAAGGACATAGGTACAAAAAGATACACCTTGTTCAAATTCATAGAATAAATAGCGGGACAAGAACACAAGTACAAAAAGATACACCTTGTTCAAATTCACTGAGGCAGACAAGAAGCTGGGTAGATATGCACGATAGTTCATGAAGAATACATGTTATACACTTCACACAATCCTTGGGGACAGATGCATGCTCCAGCACCCAAATTCAGGAAATCTTGTCGAACAAGGTAATGCTGGAGCCTACTGTAAATAACGGGAAGAGAAGGTTTGTTCCTTTGCTTGAACAAAAAGAGGGAGAAATAGCAGAAGAGCCAGAAAGAGACACCAGTAAGCATCCGAGTTGGGTTACAGCTGCTCTGCCTCTGCCCCGCCCTTCCCCTGCCCTGCCTACCCTGCCCTGCCCTGTGCTACCCCTGCCCTGCGCTTCCCCTGTCCTGTCCTGTCCCCTGCCCCTGCCCTTGCCCTGTCCTGTCCTGTCCTGTTCCGTCCCCTGTCCCTGCCCTCCGTTCCCTCCCCGCGGCCCTGCCCCGCTGCAGGCCCACGCCGGGGCGGGCGCTGCCGCAGCTGCCGCCGCACTCGGGCCGGGGGTGTGGCCGGCGCTGCCGCCGCGGGGCCTGCGGGCGGGCGGGCGGTCCGTCCCGCCATGGGGCAGTGTCTGCCCTGCCTGGGGGACCCCGCCAAGGACGTGGTGGAGACGCCAGACCCCGTGAGTGTGGGCGGCGGGTCGGGGTGTGCTGGGGTTCCCTTAGCGCTGCGGAGCAGGAGGGCCGTGCGGGGGCAGGAGGGCCGTGCGGGGGCAGGAGGGCCGTGCGGGGGCAGGAGGGCCGAGCGGGCCGTACGGGGGCAGGAGAGCCGGGCGGACCCTGCGGCTCGGCCTGCCCCGGCCAGCGCTGCTGGGGGGACGGGGCTGTGCGGCACCCGTGCTTGTGCCCAGTCCTGGCCGGTGTGACACACATTTTGATAAGAAATTAAAAAACATTGTGGCTTTTCAGCGCACAGCGGCGCTCGGTTCTACCTGCGCTGCGCCGCACGGCGCTTCTCGCGGGTGGGTGGGTGGGTGGGTGGGGACACATCTCTGAGCTTTGCGGGAGGAAAAGGCCGTGGCAAAGCGAGCTTTGCCATCCCGGTCTCCGTGGAGTGCCCTGCTCGCCCTTCTTGCCCAGGTGGGGCTGGAAGGCAGGACAAACACACCTGAGCACCATTTCTGGAGGGGTTTGGCTGGGCCTCCGGCCTGTTGGTCACTCCAAACACCTGGTTCCTGCACTGGCAGCGGAGGAAAGGACGATGCTCGTGGACTCAGGGCTGGCATTTAGTGGCAGCTCGCATTACAGATTTGAATCATACTTAAAAATGAAGGCTTTAAAGAGGATGCTCAGACTTTGTTGGGACACAATTTCACTGTCTCTAATGTTTTATTTAGGAAATAAAAAGAAGACAGCTAGCAGAAGCTGCTGAAAAGAGGCAGATGGAGGTAACATTTGATAAAATGCCATTTATTCCAATTATTTTCAGATTATGTTTTATGGAGAAAATGTCTGGGGCTTCTGTGGGGAACACTGAGTATCATGTTTGAATTGTGGGAATTGGTATTAAATACTTTCCTAGTATTATTGTTTTATTTTTATTGTGTTTGGATTGTGGGAATTGTCATTAAATACTTTCTTAGTATTATTAATGTTTTACTTTTATCCCTTTTTGTATATTAAGAGTTTCACAGCTACATAGGTGCTCAAAGACCATTGCAAGTTTCTTTAGATGGAGGAAGTTTATAGTAGTTAAAAAAATAACCTAAGAATTAGAAGTTCAAGTTCAACATTATTTTTCCTTTGTTCTAAGATTTGAAAACAAGAGATTGAGAAATACTTCAAACCAGAGCAGTCGAACAGTTGTCACAGTGACAATTTTAAGTGGTGCTGCAGTTGTACTTTGTAAAAGAGTGCAGTTTATAAGCACTGGCAAGTTCAGTTTATCAACATGGCAACAGTTTAAGCACATTTATCATCCCAAATTCCAGCAAAGATGTAGTAGTAACTTAGCCCTCTATCCCTTTAAGGTTGCTAAGCTTTAACTACTTCAGTAACTTTAAAGTTAGAAGAGGTAGGATGCAAATGTTCCAGCAGACTGTAAAACTCGCCAGTCTGGGTTTTTTCCTTCCATACCTCTTTAAAAGGCTCAAAAATGCATTATTTACTTACTGTAAATGAAGCAGCCTGGGTTATGGATGGCCTTGAAGTTTTGTGGGACCTGTTAGCCTGCTAAACAAAACTGGCAGCATCACTCTCTTGCTTTTTGTTTTCCTGAAAGACAAAGAGATAAAACATCTACCAGGATTTTTATGTCTGTCTTTGAGAGCATTTTAACCTCTGACTGTTGGGTAATGCAGGTGTCTTGCAAGCAGCATATTCAGTTTCCCTCCTGTGAGATGAGCTCTGCTCAGTGTTTTCCTGTCCATGCTCCTGAACTGTTTGCTGTCCACTCTGAAGCTGTGTGAGCTGTTCTTCCTTTGGGGTGCTGTGAAGGGTCTGGGTCCCTCTGACTCTCCTGGAGGACCAGTTTCCTGAAAGGCCACCACAGGATGTGAAGCAGGCAATTAACAGGTTTTGTTGAAGGGTAGACTATCACACAGGTTATTTGTCACAGATCACAATTTAAAACTTCTTAACAGTCTAGGCCAGCACTACTGACACAGCCTTTTTTCTGCCCTGTTTGTGAGGGCAAGAGTAGATGCTGACACTGGAAAAACCACAGACTGAAAATCTGTGAACCTTTGGGAACAGAGGTTCTGGTTCTCCATCTGAGAATGCCAAGCAGGTACATGCATTAAATTTGTTCACCTGAAGGTAATGACAATATGAACCAAAAACACCCTCACTTACCTGTGGGACCAAGAGCTCACAGGAGGAGGAAGTATCCTGAAAGGGCTGCCTTGATATAAGAGTATCATTACTAAATGTTTCAGTCTTTTCACACAAACCACAGTTCACAAAATGGTGTTGCCAAGACAGAATTTCTCCAGAAAAATTGCAGACTCGGTCTGACCCAAATGTGTTTTCTCCCAGGCCTCCTCTCGAGGTGTTAAGAATGCTTACTCTGTGGAGCAGAAGAAAAAGAAACAGGAAGAAATGGAAAAAAGAATGGCAGCTTCACGTCATGGAGGAGAAGGTGGACTGAGGGTAAGTTTAAAGAAGAAACAATGTGATTCAAATGTGATATATTCACAGAGAAAATCCTGTTTTGTCACATACAAGACTGAATAACTTGAGGAAAAACCAAGAGGAAGGGACATGAAATAGAAATGGAAGCATTTCTCATGTCATTATCATGCAGTGTTGGCAAAAATATGGATGAACTTCACTATTACTGCTGTTTTAATGTAAACTTTGCCTCAGAAGGCAGAATTATAATTTCTCCAAAGCAATAGATGTATCTGATAAATGAAAGTCAGGGTTCCTAAGCCTTCATCTTTTACCCTCATTGCTGTTTGTGACTCAGGAGGCAGGAGTCTGTGTAAGATGTTCCTCACCTCCTGGGTATAAAAGGTGTTAGAATGGAGAATTTATTGTATTTAGACAACCTTGTGTTGGTCAGTTGGTTGTTTTTGTTTTCTTTTCCCTATCTTCATGCAAACCTCTGGTGTTTTGTTGTTTGTGTCTTTAGTGGCAGGTCGGATAACATGGGACTCCTGAAGAGGTGATTGACTTTATTGCCGATAACTCGCCAGTCTCTGCAGCCAATGGCACTCACTCATAATGTGGCTTTTGCTGTTTACATAGGAAGATTCTGCAGGGTTTTGCCAGTGTGGGACAACACGTGGAAATATTCACTAAGAATCTTAAGAACTAACTCTGAACACTAAGGTTTTGCAAATTTTGTTTGTTTGCACGTTTTATTGCGTCCCTGTCAAAGGAGTCAGAGGGGTTTTCTCACCTGAAGTGGCCTCCTTACTTGCAGTCAGTCAGTCTGTGTGTGCTGTCTGGTCAGCTGATGTCTGTCTGTCTGTGTGTCTGTGTATGACTGGCCTAGGCACAGCTCAGGTTCCCATGTGTTGGTTTTGATGCTTGTTTCAAGCTCTACAATAAACTTTTAAGTCCTCATGTAGAAAGTTTTTCATATATATATATAAATATATCTGTATTTGAATATGGGGGTGACAGCATCTCTCTTCTGTTTCCTAATGGCTTCTAAACTGCTTAGGAATGTAGTGCCTTTTTAAAAAAAAAAAGAAAAGCAGATTCATGGTGAGTCCTTGCAAATTGATTCATTTTGTGACTAGTTAAAAAAAGAGAAACCTTTATCCTGTATACTTAGACAAGATCTCTGTTTTATTACTAGTCTAATAATTGTTCTCCTCATTTTCTGATGTGAATTTCTTTGGAGTCTGTAAGTATTTATAAAGAATTCTGGAAGTTAAACATTAAATTGAAAATCCTGTTATTAATTGTTCTCCTTTATTACAAGAGGGCAGTGCTGCCCTTCTCAGAAGTTTGAAAAACAAACAGGAAAACAGCGTGTAACCTCTTGGAGGATTTATTTCCTAAAGTTTCTGTGCTGTGTGGGTGGACTTGTCACAGTGCAGGAAGTTTTCTAAATAGCCTGCATTTAGCAGTGTCTGTAATCCTTTCCCAAACATGAAGCTTCCATTGATTATTTAGAGCTGCCTGAGCAACTATTACAGCTACACTTTCACTTGCTGTGATAGAGGAGGGAAGTTTGTTGCAGCATGATAAGATACTAAGGATCTGGCTCTTCTTTTCCCAGAGAGCTTTAGGCATGGGCTCAATACAGCACTGGCCCTATTTCTGAACTAGTTCAGACTGTAGAGGCTTTTTTCACCCTTCCTTAAACTATGTATTTTGTCTTTTTATCTCTCTCAGTAGTGCCTAATGCTGTCCTAGGAGCGCAGTCCTGACACAATAAGTTTCCAGGCTTAGCCTTCAGAATTGAGTTGAGAAGGGAGACTTTTCAATATTAATATAATGATGTTTGGGCTGAAAAAAACTGTGTCCTTGGCAGAAGAATACCTTCAGTTTCCTATGCTGGCATTTGCTCTCTTTGGTATATTAACTGGTCATAGTCATTTATTTTTTTTAAGTCTAGTGAAAATGCATTGAATTAGAATAAAATATACTAAACATGAATTTGAAAGTGAATTTCAGTCTTAACAGTAGGTGTCCTGTGAAGACACCTAAGCAGCACTTGTGTTGAGTTGGTCACTTGGTGTATTTCAAACAATACATTTTTCTCCTCATTCTCTGTCAGTTCATTCTCCCTCAGAACTGCAAGGGGAGCAAATGACCATCCTGACATCCAAGCCCCTGCTGTGTGAAACAGCCGAGCACTGACTGAGCACAGGTCTCTGCTTGCATTAGTGCCACAAACACTTTCATGGACAGCCATTGAAATAACCTAGTGCAGCAATCACAGTTCCTGCTCTTCTTGCTCTCCATCATGTAAGTAAAAGCCAGAGATGTTTGTGCTTCTTGAGAGTCCTTGTTGTGAATGTCAGATTCATTCCTGGAGCTGAGAAACACATCAGAGCATTTGGGAGTGTGTAGTCTAGATTACAAATGGCCTATAAAGCTATTTTAAAGGAGGTTCCTATACCATATACACCTAACTTCTTGTTGGTTTCAGTTATTGGGTAACATGAATTTCAGCTGAGAATGAAAGCAGGAAATGCTGCAGTTCAGAAGTGTATGTTGGACAGTGAGGCTGAGAGCTGTGTGGATGAGAGCTGCTCTCTCCATTTATATTTCCTCTTTCTTCTTGCTTAGTGCTGCACTAATATGAAACACGAGTCCTCCAGTCCAAGATGTTTACTTCACCTCAGAGACTGTTAAAATACACCTTTTCATGTAGGTAATCTAGACTGTTGACAGTACAACTATGCCTTTTTTCCTTCTTCTGAAAGCATCATCTTACAGATCACTTCCAAATCTCCTGACAGGCAAAGCCCAGTGCTGGGAGGCTGGAATAAAGACTGATTGACTGTGATAGCTTTGTCTTTTTACAGTAACAGAAAGGGAAACCATCTGCCACTGCGTGTTGTTAAAATACACTGATTGCGTCAGAGACGGAGTGTTGGGAGCAGAACACGCTGAAGTTTGGGAAGACAGAAGTGATGTCTCCACGAGGGTGGGCAGCATCAGAGTGGGCCCTGAGGAGCACTGGTGGCTTCAGCGTGTGCGTTTGGCACAGTGACAGACTCAGTTCTTGGGACACAGCTCATCAGGCAGAAGTGGTGCCAGCAGTTTTCCCAGAGTCTGGGGAAACCTGTCCAGCCTGTTTGTTCCACCTTGTTTTAGATAACATAGCACTGGCTAAGAAAGCAGGAGTCAGAGCAAAGCAGCAGCACTGGGCCTTGTGCCCTGTCAGGTACTGCAGGGCAGCAGCTGACAAAGCAGTATGAGGTGTCAGCCCAAAAAGAACCAACCCCTTGTCAGCATTTCCAGCAGATGCTTCTGTAACACTGTAGTGTGGCAAACAGCTCATCTTCCAGACCTCAAATGAACATGTGTAATGAATTCAGTGTTGAAACTTAAGTTGCAAGAAGCTTGACATAGCTTCCCACATCCATCCTGCTTCTGCATTTATCATCCCTGCCAACAGCCCTTGGACCAGCTGCCATGGATTTTACATATCTTCTCTAATTTACTGTAGAAATAAAGGTGGTAAAGCAAAGGAAGGAGCAATTATTACTGTAATAAAGATGTAAAAAAAGCCTGTCCTCAATCAGGGATGTAAATAATCCTGCTTGGAAGAAAAACTCCAGGTAATACACGAGAACAGCAAGGTGACAAAGGTACTCCCTACAACGAGCAATAACAGATGTTACATTTCCAAACCAATACTGAATGGCTTCCAGCATGGTGAGGCACATTTGACATTATACAATAATAATGTTTTTTGTAAGTTATCTTACATAATTTACCCCTCTGGAGGTTTAGCACAGTTTATTCACAGCCAGCTGGAGTTCCCATGAGGTTTGGTCTTTGAGGACTTTGAAAACAGGCTTTGTTGCAGCTCTTATCAGTTAAACTTTTTAGGCCTTCCACCCCCGGAACACTCCCATTCAGCCATGTGACACAGCAACAGGGAGCTACAATCAGTGCACAGCACTCACCAGGGAAAGTGATCTCAGGGGCTCTACCTCCATCACTGCAACAACAGTCATGGGTAGGATCTCAGCAAGATGTTGCTGCTCAGCTGCAGCTTCATAAACAGCCTGAGGCTCCGAACAAACTTCCCTATTCCTACATTGCTGCAGGACCCAAGAAAATACCATTTATCAGATCAGCAACACTTAACTCTAACTCCTTCTCCCAGTGCTAACCAGCTCACTGCATTTTTTTTGTTTGCTTTATTGATGCTCCTGTTTTAATTTCCTCCTGTTATCCACGCCCACACCAATGCAGTCAAATGCAGGAAGTCCTACCTGCAATTTTTTACACAGCTTTGGTGGTAGTGGCACTTCTTTAAAAATACCCTTTACAAGTCCATATAAAGTTCCATTCTGGAACTGGCAAAGTTGAAGTTTTAAGTAAATGAATTGTCTTAATGTGATTTTTTTTTTAAATGTTTGAGTACCCTGAATCAAAAAAGGCTATTTTCATAGCTACAGTCCAAGTACGTAAGGCAGTTCATGTTCAATTTAAACTTTGGTTTGTATTTACCAGGAATGTTGGAAGTTTATTATTAAAATAAACCTAAGAGTAGCACTCAATTTATTAATATGTAAACCCCTTCAAAGATTTAAAAAACCTCAATGTAATAGCAACAGAAACATAGTCTTGGACACATGAAAATAAAGGTTAGACTTAATCCTGGAGGTCTTTTTAACCTTAATGATTCTATGAAATCCAACTAATTATGTTTAAAAAACTAACCATTATTTCAAAATAAGCATCTCACCCTTTCCCAAGTGATTTTTGTTTTCTTCTCTGTTCATTTGGAAACACCTCTCAGTGCTTAAATGAAGATCCTGATGTTTTTCAGCTCTGCTGCATTCCTTAAAAGGTAACATTGCTTGTGGTCCGTTTTCTGCTGCCATAAGGGAGGGGAACAAGGGTCATGCTTTGGTTCCATGACAACTGAGTCTTCCTATGGCTTTTCAAAGGATTCAGTGCTTCAATATATGTTTAATCTTCATAGAAAACATTTCCAAATAAGAATAAAAGGCTGTGCCGTTTCTTTCTGAGAACCTTTTTGGAATGATGTCCTGCTGCTTTGGCAGGTGCACCGAGCCACTGTGTGTTTGTATTTAGCAGGTGTTTCTAGATAGTGAGCTGGGCCTGTTCCACACAAATGGGATACAACATGCTTATTTAGTAAGGCACGGAACATGAAAGATAGTCTTGATCCTGTCTAGCCCACAGACATTTTGCTGTTGAAGACCACAGGAGCAGATCATGAGACCATCTTTTAAAATTAAACATCAGAAAAGAGAGAAAAATACTAGTCAGTAGTAAAAATATTTCAAGGATGGTTTTTAATTTTTCCTTTTCCCTGCAAAAGAAAATTAATTTTCAGTAAAATTTGGGTATTTCTGTGCTATCTGCTTGCCCCTTTCTTTGTGTAGCTCAGTATTAGGGCAGCAAGCAGTGCTGTGTATTGTAGGCAATAGCACCAAAGTGGGGATGGTAGATAGACTTCCAAACCGTATGAGTATTTAAAAAAAATTTATTTCATTTGTAAATTTATACAGTCAGTGAAATACTCCTACAAAATTACTTTTTAGGACATTAAAAGGCACATAAATTACCAAATATAAACATAAAAAAGTAGCCAAAATAACAAACTAAGCCCACATATGCCTTTAGCTATTTCAGAGGTGTGTGAATGATATATGAGAATGTGAATCACTCTACTGACAAATATTTCACATTTGGCATGACTAAAAAAATGAAAAAGAAAGGGAAGGCAAAGCTCATCTCCAGGAACAGTGTGGGTTTTGTGGCTCTGGAGGGACTCCCATCTTCTGAAGCTCCTCCTTGGTCCAAGGGCTGTCCATGTGTCCCCACTCCCTCCAGGGGCTGCAGAACATCCCCCTGAGCAGCTCCATTGTCAACCTCTCCCCTTCCCCAGGCTTTACATTGGCCCCCTTTGTGAAGAACAGGAAGGCTCTGCACACACATCTCACACTCAGTGTTGTCTTCAGCTTTGAAGCATGGAGGGTTTCTTGGGCTTTTTTTTTTTTTAAGTAATGGCTTTGGCATGCAATAACCCATTTATATTTTACTGATTAAGAAAAGGTTGCAAACCATAAAAATAGTCAATTTTTATTTCTTTAGAGGCATTACCAAATACTTCCCACAAATAATCATTTTCCACTTGCATATATATTTTTCAACTAGCCTAACAGTCAAAGATTCAAACTAATAAGATGTTCGTACAAGTGTATTGTGTATTTTCTTCCATTAACAGGATCCACTCCTTTATGTAGCTCTAAGTATACATTCCCGTATTAAAGAGTAATAATTTGGCTAAAAATATATGTCTATTTGTTATCTGATTGCAGTAATTAACCTATCAAGGGTAATTTGCTATAAAAGATACAGTACTAGAAATAAATAGTTCTACAATTCAAAGATCTTCAAAATGGGTTGCCATTTCCAGTCTGTCTGAAATTTTCTGCAGTCCTTTTACAGCATAAACTAAAATCCACTACACTTGAGAAAATAATTCGGACCTACATACAGAGTCCCACTCAGGTGAGAAGTTTATTTCACTTAATCTCCTTCTTGGCTTTGTAGTGGGCCGAAACCACCAGGTAGTTGTCTGGGTTCATGTCCCTGAGCATGGGCGACTTGCTGTGGACCGGGGAGGTTTTGCCGTCGGCGCGGGAGATCTGCAGCATCCGGCACGGGTCGTGCTTCAGCAGGTACCCCGCGAAGGTCTCCCAGCCGCCCCCCACACGCACCATCACGTGCTTGTTGTGCAGCATCTGCAACCAGGGAACAAACACCCGTGAGAGGCAGCCACTGAAATCAGGGAACAAACACCCGTGAGAGGCACCACGCACGGGGAAACCACACCGCTGCTGGAAAAAGCTGGGCTGGCTGCAACTGGAAGGCAAAGACAGAGGTTAGGAGTCTGCTGTACAAGAAAAGAAATAGTCGTGGGTTTTATTTGCATTCTGAAAGTAAATAAAAAAAAACTGTAAGAAAGTGAGCTGGTATTTTAAGCAACAAGGCTGGAGAAGGGCCTGGAGCACAAGTCCCATGGGGAGAGGCTGAGGGAGCTGGGGGTGTTTAGCCTGGAGAAGAGGAGGCTCAGAGGTGACCTCAGCACTGTCTAGAACTACCTGAAGGGAAGTTCTAGCCAGGTGGGGGTTGGTCTCTTCTGCCAGGCACTCAGCAATAGGACAAGGGGGCTCAACCTCTGCCAGGGGAAATTTAAGTTGGAGATCAGAAAAAAATTCTTTCCAGAGAGAGTAGTCAGGCATTGGAATGGCCTGCCCAGAGAGGGAGTGGATTCACCATCCCTGGAGGTTTTGAACCTGAGATTGGCTGCGGCACTGAGTGCCATGATCTGGTAAAGGGACTGGAGTTGGACCAAGGGTTGGATTTGATGATCTCGGAGGTCTTTTCCAACCCAATTGATTCTATGATTCTAAGAATTAGTTTTTCCCACTTTGAATTATCCAAAAGGATATCAAGCATGGCAGTGCAAACAGTGCAACTGAGAATGCATTTCTTTGAGCAGTGTGACATTTGTACCCCCAGCACAACTCTTTGTTTTAAGAGAGCTGTGCATCACATATGTGTAGCAACAAATAAATCTGCTGTGGACTCACACATACTGCCCCTACATATGCAGGTTCCTGTAGACTGATGCATATTAAAGCCATGAAAATATGTGTTTCTAGTCCTGTAACATGGTATGATCCTGTTCTTCATGGGTTTAGTAGAAAGATGTCAGACAACATGAATATTTTCAGATTAATTTTGTTTTAAATACATTAGTAAAGACACCATTTTATATGTCTTTGAACTTCTTTATATGATTGGGATCAATCTAAAAGGTCCAGTGAAGGGCAAGCAACCAAAATAATCTCCTCTATCTATAAAAATAAAAAAAAACCCAAGAGAATGAAGTACCATTAATTTTAACAATTTAGTTTGGGTGACAATACTTTCTAATAAAATAGTTTAATTTAGTAATTAAAATAATCTAACAAGAGACATCAGAAGGAATTTATCTGGAACTGTTTGAAGACACCTGAATTTCTGCCTAAGCTCCAATAAAATTTTTCACCACATGCCAATGGAACTTCTCCCACATCTACCCGTGAGTTCTACTAGTGATTTTACCCTTTTCTCTCCTCTGTTTGTCCATGCAGAACATTCAATATCAGTGAGGTGTCATAAAGCAGCACATTCTATAGAAGCCACATCATAAATCCCACAATGAAAAATGCTTTGATTAGGGTGTTTCATTTAGTCATAGCACCAAAGGTCTGCCAGTATTTGAAGCTGGGACTTACCTGGCACATGTAACAGGAAAACTCAGATTAGTACACATGGCATGGACAACAAAACAAGAAACATTCTCAATCAAACAAAACCATAGATAACAAAAGGCAAAAATGTAATTCTTAAAAAAACCCCAAAACCAACAACAATCATAGGATCTCAGCCTAAAGATACATTCTTTGAATTCTGTGACATAAGGAGACAGAATCACCTGGAGTGAAGAAGGCATGGCCAGCTGGACAGTAACATTTGAAAATCAGAATAAGTTTATAAGGAATAGAGCTCTTGATTTTAATAAGCAGCTGCAGGTGAAATCTCATTTGACAGTTTTCTTTTGAAACACTTGTATGCAAGGCAATCCTTGCCTCTGCATTTTTGTTTTGATGTGAAGCACAGTTTTATAAGTCACTGCTGATCCATCCCAAGGAGTTTTGAACTGAGCAAGGATATGAGATTTGAATCCTGCTTTAGTCTGGACAGTGAAAGAAGCAAATGGTTTTTACACCAAGTTTGAAAAATGCAGTTCAAATGGTGACAGAGCCTTGAGAAAATAGTCTACAAATTTAATTTAGTGACTTCATTCACTCTGAATGCCTAAAAAGACATTTGAGAACTGTCCCAAAATACTTTGCACATTAAAACAATTTAAGCCCAATCAGGGCACTACAACATGGGATGCTGCTGGTGGGAAGGGGTTGAAGGTGCCTGAATTTCACCTCCCATATATTGTCACAGGGGGGTCACCTTCCAAGCACAGTTAATCCCTGGACTTTTGATTAAGATGGAAAGTTAGCAAAAAGTATATTTGGTTCAATTTCCCTTAGGGACTACTGTGCAGAAAAAATATGCTGTTTCCTGGTGCTCATGTTAAATGTACTTCTTTTATCTTCCCCCTCTTTGGTCCTTCTCCTTTGTATTGTTATACTGTTATAGAATTCATTGAGTGCTTTCTCTCTGCAGAGCAGGTTTTCCTACATCCTAAATATAGCAATTGTTCCTGCTGTGCTGTGCCACAAATGCACCATTTTACTCCTACAGTCATATTTTGATGTTAGTAGCATCAGCATGAATCAAAAATAACTCTGCTGGCTTCATAACTGTTCCAGGTTCACAGAGTGTAAAGGATTTCTTATCAAGAAAACAAAACCAAAACCCAGAATGTCCCCACCCCCAAAAATCTTGCTCTACTTTCTAACTGGAAAAGCAGTTTCCTCCCCAACATACTTCAGCTGAAGATTTTATGATCCACCCAGTTCACCTTTTCAATTGCATGAGATCTCTGAGAAAGAATTGGATTCTACAATAATAAAGTTTATTAGCGAGTACCAATGTAAATACATTCATGACACACATGTTTTTTCACACCATTATCCAGGCAGCTGAAACCACGAAAATCCTTTCTGAAAATAAAATCCAGCATATGCTTCTGATTGCCTTAAATGTCATTACTTCCATTGTGTCTGAAGCTCTTCTTTCTAGAATCTTCCTTTAAGCTGAGCAAACACAGGGGAAACCAGATGAGCAGACAGGAGCATTGCAGAGGGAGGGAATTGTTTTGGAAGGCATCAAGGCTGTATCCAGAGATAACAGGGAAAACAGCTGACAAAAGCTAAGTGACACTAAGATGTCATTGCATAGGACTTTGGCATCAAAGTAAAATTTGGTCTAACCAGTTATGGTTTTCATATAAATAAGTTTAGAGAGCTTGATGGCTTCTTGAACTGCTATTAAGCTGTATGTAAGATATTAAGCTCACCCAAACGAGTGGAGTTTTACTGACTTTAAAAAACCCCTATTTTGTTTTATAGGAACTGAAAATGTGGCCCAATGTTGTTATTCTTTGGATTCTAACTTTCTTACAGAGTATTTCAGGAGGGAGGGGAACCAAGAGGAGCAATTACACACCGAATCTCATCTAAGTACTGCAAAAGCCAACACAAAAAATCCTTCTGACTCCACAGGAACTTGGGCTGGGCTCTGGAGGCCAAACGCAGCAATCTGAGGCAAGTGTAGTTTTCAGGCCAGCTTCAGAAACAGAGTAGGATACTTATTGAGAGAATATCCACTATAAAATCCAAAGGTGTTTGGCAAAAACAAATTTCACAGTCCAAAAGTGAAATATTAATGAGACTGGGAAATAGAAGGACTGAACACATTGAAATTAAATTTTACTGAATATAAGCCACTTAGACTCTTTGTTATCAGTAGATACAGCCCTCATTTCTCATATCTTAGCCTCCAGGGGTCCTTCTTTGAGAGGTGTTCAGAACAACATCACAAAATGGGCTTTTAGAGCAGTGTATATTACACTGACACCAAAATCATTGTGCACCAAACACTAAGGAAATGCCAGTGTTGTTAGAACTTACCCACATTGCTGTCTCAGACCACCACCCCAGCAAGCTGGAAGGCTTTGCTGCTGTCACTGAGCCCTGTGCTGTCCCTCACACACACACAAGGGGTAACTCTGACTGATGCTGCTGTCACTGAGCCCTGTGCTGTCACACACAAACACACAAGGGGTAACTCTGACTGATGCTGCTGTCACTGAGCCCTGTGCTGTCACACACAAACACACATGGGGTACCTCTGACTGATGCTGCTGTCACTGCAGAAGTTCATGAAAACGTTCTTACCAGCCTTAAAGTGCCATCTGCTCTCTAGCTACTTTCTCAAGAGTTGTTCTGCCTCTCCTAATTTCCTGAATAACAGCCCCAAAAGAGCTAAATAAAAGAAAATCTCTTCTGCAACCAAATAAAGAAGTCCCCATCTTCATCTCCAGAACTCTCCTCACTGCCCGTCTCTGGAAGGGATGTACATGATGTTTTAAGCTCAGCACAGATTAATTTTGCTTACCACATACTGCACAAACTGTGTGGTTCCCTAACTCTTCCCGCATTACTTTTCTTTTACTCTTCCAAAGGCCTTCAAACAGCTGCTTTCAAGTGAATGCAAGATTAATGCAGCAGCTGGAGCTAAAATGCTTGATTGTTTCCTTTATTGTGCCTCCCCTGCTCAGGGAAACCAGCACAGCAGAGCCAGCAACACCTTCTCTGCAGTTGAGATCTTTCTAATGTTTGTCACAAACTGACTGTGGGCCATTTCCCCCAAATCATCATCTTTTACCCCCACTGAAATAAAGGTGCTGCCAGCTCTCTTCGTGCTGAAAATCATGAGCCAGAAGTTTTAAAATTATGCTTAACATAGTTTGATTTACCCAGCACTCAAAATTAATTTCAGTTGAGACAGGCATGGTCACACCCTCAAGATGACTGTTAGCATTTCAGTTTAATGTGCTGAGGCCAAATAAATAATAAATAGATAAACAAATAAATAAAGCATGCCTGGAGTCATCACGATTCAATTCAATTGCTTAGCACAGCCTATACAAAAAAAAAAAAAAACAAACCAAAAAACAAAACACCGAAAAACCAACACCAAAAAACCCCAACCAACAAAGCACCACCAGAAAAAACCCCACTAAAACCCATCGAACACAACAGGATTGCAGTTATAAAGACAATCACAAGGAGGCAGAAAAGCACCACAATCAATTAAAGGCACGTGAAAAAGGAATTAAGAAAGTATGTCCAGGACAAGTGAAGATCTCATAAATGATTGTACTTTGTTGTGCAAGGAAAAAAATAATAAAAACTAAAAGACTCCAGACACCTTAACAAGGAACTGAATGTCACGTGCTTTGTGTTTGCAGATTTATCTTTGAGAAGAACTAAAAAATATTTGTACACTGGACGTTCTCAGAATAGTCTTTACAGTTTCAGATGCAGAAAGCGCCTACTTTTTTTTTTTTTTTTTATGAAAAGTTCAATAATGTCTTTTTTACCCAGATTTTTATCTCTTCATGCCATTACTTCCAGGACTGGCAAGTGCTGAGGTGTCTGATCCAACCCATATCAGAAAGTAATATGACCATTTTCACTTCCTCAAATTTATGAGAGAGATGTAAGTTTAATTATAAGCTCTAAGACATATTATTGCATGACCTTCAGCAAGTAAATACGCTGTAATTCTATACTTCAAACCTCCAGGCTGGGCATTAACAAGACTTATTTTTTCCATTTCTTTTGTGTATGGCTATTCAAAGGTAGGAACTGTGAATATGCAGAGGTAAAACATCAACAGTAAGAAGTGCAGTTTGCAATAACTGAGATAAACCAGTGAGAGGGTTCTATGGCTGCAATTCAGAGCAGATTTTAAGATTAACATGTGCACTCTCAGAACTGCTCACTGAATGGCTGCAGCCGAGATTGGCCTGTGCCCAACATAACCCAGAGGGCACCATTCCAATGGGCACCAGCCCCTACCTCAGTGTGGCTGCAGCTTATTAAATAAATCAATATATAGAAATAAACAAACCAACACAAACTAACACCACCATCATGATGCACTGCAGTGATGGCAGTCAGGAAGTTGAATTAAAGTGAGATGTGTGTCCCAGCCATACACGCACCAGCCTGTGGAGATCATGCACTAAAGCCCAGAAATTACCCAAGAGGAGCTGTAATATGCTCACAATCAATTTATTCCTGTGCCAAAGAACTTATGTTCTTTTAAAAAGCTTTTAAAAGCAATACAATATACTTGCCAGACATAAAGCCATTTGTCCTTGGTTGCTTAGCAATCCTAGAATAGAGATGTAAATAAATTCTTCGGGCCTTTATCCTGACTAATTCAAAAGATTACATGGCTATTGTCTGGTCATCCTTAAATATATTTAACAATATGGTCTTTTAGAAGGAAACTATTGTTTTATACTATCCTATAAAAGTATATAAAAAGACTCATTAAAATGTGGCTACATTGAGGATATTGCTTACAAAAATCTGTTCTAATAGCATCAGGAATTGGTGATTAACATTGAGGTGCACTTATTGTGTTTAAGGATGGGTTATATTTCAGTGATTTGCTCCTTCTATTTTTCCTCCATCTTTCCTCTACAGGATATCTTCTCCTTCCCTTTCCACAACCCACATGCTTTATGCAAGTCTACAACCTGCATTGCAGGTGAGAGAAAACTCAAACCTGCCAGAGAACGGAAGCACAAAGGACTAAGCACAGAAATGGAGAGGAGTGGAACTTTCTGCAAATGCCTCATGGCACCCACAGCAGCAAGGAGGAGACAGAGGGAACTGTTCTGCATCCCATCCTCCCTCCTGGCTGCTTCTCTGAGGCCAGGACATTGCTCCAGGAGGTGCAGCACGGTTTTATTGCCAGCCCAGCAGGGGCTGTTGCTGAGCATTTGCCTGAAGGTGAAGGACTGCATTTCAACTTTTCCTGGGGAGTAGCTGACATGCTGCTAACTCACATCCTAAAAGCAATTAGGTTAATTTGCTCAGAAACCTAACTTGCACAATCTGCCTCTATGGAGATGTAAATTCCTATCCAATATCCTGAAACAGATCTTTGAGTCTGACTCTCTTCCAGGAGGTTCTGGGCCAGGGAGTGAAGACTTGGCCTCTGATGGTTTCCCCTCATGGTTTACTGCAGCAGGAGCTGTGTCCCACCTCCTCCCCTCAGGCTGTGGTCCCAGTTCCTCCACTCAGGCTGAGGTTCCACCTCCTGCCCTCAGGCTGGGGTCCCAGTTCCTGCATTCCCAGGATCCCACACTCCAACCCCTTCCCTGGATGAGTTGCACCTACACCCTCACCACTTATCTCAAGCAGTGGAGCTCTGGACTCCACACCAATGTCAGTCCTGCCTTATCCTGGGCTACATCATGGATATAAAGAAGGGTACATGGACAAAAGAACAGAGTAGTTAAAGACTTCTTTCCTCTCATATTTATACAGTTGCACTTCTACAGCTTCATTCAACCAGATGTCCTTTTCCTGTTCTAAAAAAGGCCCTCCCAGGTTCATCACCTTGTAGGTTCATGAGCCCTGTAGGCAGAGGTGAAAGGTGAAAAGCTTGAGCTGACCAGCATTTAACATTAAAAGTAATTCTGTGCACGTGTCTATATTTGCTCTATTATTTGTTGTATATCTGGTGAACAGAGAGTAATTAATAACTGATACTTAACATGACAACTATATTGAATATCAGTGTGCTATACACTCATGCTACCAGCTATTTTTCATTAATTCCAGGTTTTCCCTGCCCATAGCGGGAAGGTTGGAATTAGATCATCTTTAAAGTTCCTTCCAACCCAAGCCCATCTATGATTCTATCTGGGCTTTTCTACTTGTATGGCAGTTGTCATAGATTTTATTTCACTCTTTTTCACAATATCTCCTCATCATAGTCTGAAGTGCTGGCAAGCCTCTGGACTCTAATTATCCTATGGCCAAGTCACAAAAAAAATCTGACCCTTTGTCTTTTAGCAACACTGTGTTGCCAAATTGCATTATAAACACAAGCAATCTTCACGTAAATTGAAATTAAAGAGCACAATAAGGAAATAAACATTCTCTAAGAAGCCCAAGGTGCCAAGAAGTGAGGGCTCTGCCAGCTCCTGAAGGATCTCTGCTTACACTGACCTCTCCCTGGAAAAAGGGGCAGCTGTAGCTTTCATGGGAAACTACTGCAGACAAGAATATTTTTGCTATTAGCACCTCTACCAGAGATAAGGGGGTTACAATAGAAGATAAGTGGGCTGGCAATATTCAGGTAATATTCCTGCAGCCAATACTGACATTTTATTCACAAGAACTGTCAGGATTCTCCTAAGATACTTCAGAAAAGCTGTGCAGAGCACAGATAACCCATGGTACCTGTTGGCTGCCTGAGAGTGCTCCAGGTGCCTTCTGTTTTGAGATTCCTAGTTATGCTGGAAACCTTAGCCCATGTTCTCTTAGTTAAGATCTAATAGACAAAGCAAACAAAACTCTCCAGATTTGTTTTCCACAGTCTCATATATGAACAGTTCAGGGCAACACCAAAATGATGAAAACAGTCACAGATTTCCCAAGTAAGAGGCAGAGATTTGGAAGCTGCCTCCTACCTCTATCCCCTGGTTTTTAAATCAGCAGAATTACATGCATAACCAAGAAAATTACATTTGAAAAGTATCTAGAGACAGATTGTTTTATCAGATCTTGCTTGAATTAAGACTAGAGGTTAGTTTTTAAATGAACAGGCCTGATATAAATTTATTTAACGCCATGGGTTTCATTAAAATGACTTCTAATTTACACTGGGAACAAGAGTGCCATAATTTCAATAATGTTTATACTTAGGTTTAATTTCCTTTAAATAGTACAAAGCATCCTCTCAAAGTTTTCAAACTGATGTCAGTGTGAGCCTATGGGGCATGATGTTACAAAGCTGGAATGAAATGATGTCACTGCAAATCTATGAAAGCAGCATTGTCAGTAACCAACCAAAGCTATACCTGTGTGTTAAAAAAAAGCAAAAACAATCTGAATGGAATAAATAATTTTGAATGAAGCTGAGGTATTCCAGATCAGAAATTATTTATCCCAAACTGCAATCATCAGTCTTGACTATAGATCCAAATACACACAGATATTTGGCTACAGAGCCATATCTAGTCAAGTGCCATCTGTAGTACATTAGATATTTCAAATCTACTGTAGCTCAAGTGACTGCAGCTTGTATGGAAGTCTTTGGGCCAAATTTGGTCAGAGTATAAATAATACTGGAAATTACATACCAGGTACAACAACTGGACAGGAGTGCAAATGGCTGGAGAATTTAAACTAGCACTTTTATGGGCAAAATGTACTTCTGATGCAATGTGAAAGCAGGAAATCCACATCTGGCCCCTCTTCCAGCTTCTGGAAATAGTCATGCAAATGCAGGTCAGAGGTGAATTAATTGCAGCAGAAACACAAGTTGCCATCTGATGACAGGGCTCCAGGATATTTCACTGCAGCAACTTCTCTTGCTTGACCTGTTTCCTGTCTTTGTGTGATCCCACTGGCACTCACCATCATCCTAATTCGGAGTTCCAAGGTATTGGAACCTAAAATGGGGGTGCTCTGAAATTATAGAAATCAAGGATCTGCATTTCAGCCTACAAAAGGTATGAATTTTACATATCAAAGTGGAGTATTTAATTTCATACACGTCACTACTTTGTCCCAGTGATTGTCCCAATTTTGAACCTCATTACCAGCCTTACACTATTATTGCATCAAATTGAAGATGCAAATCTGAAGTATTTCATTTCTCAGCTACGTTAAAAGTTCTTTCTTATGTTCTAAACTGTACACATATGAACTATTTCAGATTTCTTTTTACTCAGGCTTTTCTTTTAAAACAGCTTAGCACAAAGTGACATTCAGCTGAAATCAGTGTCATCTACTATGATGTGTTAATTTGATTCTTTTATTGTTTTGATATATGAAAATATATTTTGCACAGACATGAAACTGCCAAGGTTTACCAGTTTGGTAAATCTGGGCACTAGAACAGAAAATACTGATGTTCTTGTTCTCCTCAGCCCTGCTTTGACTGCATATCTGATGTTAACTTTGTCCCTAATCCTCACTTTTCCATGAGACAGATCCAGGAAAAATCATGGTAAGACTATCACTTTTGTTATGTGGAATTCCAAGTTTATCTCTGGAATGCTTTCCAGGACAGTTTACTGTACTTTCAAGACACTTGTGAGAAGCTGACCAGGTGCCAAGCCCTGAAATCCATTTAAAGTGCCCTGAGTGCTACCAACCCCCCCACCACTTCCTTGGTATGGAAATTCAGATAAAGAAGGGATGGGGTTAAAAGGAGACACGGACTTAAAGACAGTGCAGATTTTTTCATATAGTGCTGCTTTTCTGAGGGATATTTAATAATTTCAGGACTCTGATAACTCTCTTGACACAGGAATGAATTATTTAAAGCGAGTATTAGTAATTCAGTTGAGTTTTGATGGCTGCCAGCTGTAACCTGACAGCACTTCCATTCAGTCACATGGAAATCCCCTGTTGTATATATTCCAGTGTGCTGGATCTCCTTGCAGCCATCAGTTTTATATCTTTCTGCAAATACCAGAAGAAAGATCTTTTTAGGTTCTGGCAAAGATGTTGGAACAGGAAAATGTGCTGGTTGCCAAAAAGGCACTGATTACTCTAACAGAGTAGCTGGAGTTTCTATCCTTTCCCTTTTAATATGTAAACTTGTTTCTGATTTAGAACTGCCTTCTGGAAAAGGTGTTTTCCTCAGTGCTCATTTGTGTCTAGCAAGGCTAGGTATTGACTCTGTTGTCTTAGAGAACACAAACCAGTTTTCAGTTACTCAGAGCATGAATGAATTTTCTACCACTTAGTCCTGCACTGCAGGAGACAGAGAGTGCACTCGGTAGGAACAGAAACAGCACTAGTGCATGTGGGCTCTTTAGTCGTGATTGCAACAGCGAGAATTAGGCAAAACTCCTTAACAAAGGAGTCTAACAAAAGGAAGAAGCAGCTTTAGACAAATCCAGTATGTAAGGATCAAGAATATCCTTGTATCCCTCAATGCTTCATCCCTAGATTTCCCTCCCATCAGAGAAGGACTTCTTGCTTGCTGTCAGCAGAGTAGAGTTTCCTTTGATAATGCTCCAGTAGAGCAACAGAGAACTTAACAAATGCTTACAAGATGACTCTGCACAATGATGATATCATTTTGAGGTGGTTTGGGGGATTAGGTTTGGGGGTTTTGTGGGGGTTTGTCTTTTGGGGGGTTGGATTTGTTGGTTGGTTGGTTGGTTTGTCATTTTGGGGTTTGGGGGGAGACTTAGGGGAGAGGTTTGGGGGTTTTTGTTTTTTTCTGCCAAGGTGGTCAGTAAAGACTGAAAAAGCTGTGGAAACATTGTTGGCTGAAATACTTTCATGCTGCTACCTCTGAATGTGGGGCAGACAGAGCTTCCTATATTCCACATCTGTGTGGTGTGCCCTGGGCACGCCTCCTTCAGACTGCAGAATTATTTAGTTTAAGCTTCCATTCAAAAAAGACTTTGCTTTTTAAACAGTTTTTGTTATTATGTTAATCCTGAACGTGAAAACTAAGTGCTAGGATAAGACTCTTAATTTTTTCCATGGCCATGGATAACCCCAAGCAGCAGCTCTGGACAGAGACAAAGCCACAGAGATCTTTCCCTTAGACAAGCCTTGCTAATGCTGAGCACCAGCTCTGAGAAATTCTTTCCATGTTATTTTCTTCTCAAAATATCTCCTAAGCAGGTATTACAAATTTTGAATGGGAATGAATGTGAAGATGACAGCGTAAAATGTAATTATTTCTCTTTTCATATCAAAGGAATCTTTCCCCATTAACACACTAATTTTTATGTATCGGACTCTTTACTTCAGTATTAGCAAAATGAGGTTATTACATACCAGTTCTTGAAGGATTTAATGTCAATGTGTTAATATTCACTAGAATCTGAAATAAGTTACAAACATGAATACTTCAATGATAATATATAATTTTAAAAAATCTGAAATAAATACACCCTCTCTTTGGTATTACTTTTCCTCAGTTGGGAAGTGTTCTAAAATTAGGCCAGTAAGACTAACCCTGAGTCAATTAGTCACATTATACCTGAATGTGTCACACAATGAAACACAGTTATCAATACCTGCAGACCAGGCTTTCATGGATTCCTTCAAAATTGGGGTTTATGCCCAGAGCTGACTTATGTAGGACTTTATACAACATCTTTTGCAAATACTACATTATATTTGAACAAAAACAAATCAGGAAAAAACAATCCCACCACTGTAGCAAAAAATACTAAAGAGAAGCAGAGAGACCTGAGAACAAAGGACACTTTCAGGACAAAGCTGCCATGGTATCACTCTTCAGCTTCCCAATTTGTGTATTTGGAGAGACTGGGTGGGGAGGAGAGGAGGAAAGAGAAACAGGGCTCTTTGTGCCCTCAGGGAATGCAAATGACTCCTCCCTCTCACCCCTCAGCAAATCAGGAGGAAATTATTAAGTAAAATGAACCAAAAAATTTGCATGAACACCATACATGAAGACCTGGGTTTGTTTTTTTCAGCCCATAATTTTGCTTGATTTCTGCCAGTTGGGTTTCAGACTTTTTGAATGCCTCTGTGGTTCTATACCTTAAACTGAATATTTAGAATAAATTTTTAAAAAACATTCTACCAAATATGTAAAATGCATACTTTCTGCAAAGAAGGATTTTTAGTCCATCCAGGATTATCCTCTTGTTCTTTGTAACAGATGCCTGTGTTTTACATGCATACAAAGAAGAAACCATAATAAAACCATAACAGAGAAAATGGACACTATTCTAATCATGCCAAAAGAGAGAAATCAACCTTATTTACAAGTGGAAATTATAACCTGTTGGCAGGTACCAGCCAGAAACACAGGAAGCCCAAAGTCAATGCATTACCCTTTTAATAATTTCTGTGATTTCTCACGTTCAGTAAAATGGGATCAGACAACTAAAGATGGTCCAGTCAATGCTTTGTTTGAAAAAATCCATTTACATGGAAGACAGTCCCAAAACCAAACCCAGGAAAGAGACTATGAAAATAAAGTTCAGTAGTTGGGTAAGTCTGTCTAAAAGGATAATGCTTTTGGAATCAGGCCCTTAGCAAATTGATCAGATTCCATAGAAATATGGCTGCTTTAGTTTGGTGTTTCAAAAAACCAAATGCTGTCCAATACAGAGAAGACAGATGAAGAAACAATACAGATCAGTGCCTTGATGACCAGATAATAAAAGTAAAGAGAAATGGGAGCAAGATAAACTTAGGAAATTTTTGACTGGGAGACTTTTTATGTTAGACATTTTTAACCCTATCATATAGTTGAAAGAATTCAATTTATTGTTCAAAGGAACACAAAAGTATTATCATCAACTCCAGTGTCTGAAACTAAGTGAGCTGGATTAGTTTAACTAATGGCAACATATTTCTCAGGTCCAATATTGAAAGAGAAACCTGAGCTGGATGAAGAATAACTACTATAATTTTTTTAATGTGTTCCCTTGATGGAAACCAGGAGATATTTTGGAATCTGAAGAGATACCAGTTTAGTTGAGCTCAAATGCCTTCCATAGAAAGCAACGTGTCAGAGCCAAATGGTATCAAGATATTAAATATTCCTGACAGTTGAAGAAAAATGAAACTAACAGACACTGATTTTGTGAGCAGTAGAAAGGGACAGGAAGCTCCCAGTTGGGTGCCAGGCCAAAAGCCCTGGGCACACCTCATGTCTCTGAGCATCCCTGCCACAGCAGAACCACCTGCAGCAGGCACAGGGTTTATATCCATTGCTGTCCCAATGGGAAGAGGCAAAAGTGTGGCTGGGCCAAGACTGTAAAGATCAAGTATTACACCTCCATCTCATTAAAAGGAAAAACTGAAAATTCAGGGAAGGGAAGGGGTTCAGTGTGGGGGTTGCTGGGGCAGAACACAGGGGGGGAGAAACCAGTTCCTTTACAAATACTCCAACATGTGCAAAACTTGGAGACAGAGGCACAAACCCACTTCCTTCATATTTGAAAGGTCTTGGAGATTATTTAATCATCCTTCAAATGAGACAGAAAATTATTATGGCTTTGAGATCATTAAATCTTCCTTCAAATTAGACAGGAAATTATTATGGCTATGTATTTGCCAAATATTTATAAAACATGTCTCCTTGTGAATAAATAATGACTCTTCTATATAATAAAGTTTCAGTGACATTAACAAGCAGTTTGAATCAACTGATCCTGATTTATGGCTTGATGCACAATCTATAGCTGGTCTTCAGTTTAACAGTTACTGTTTTCTGGAAAATACTTTTAAGATAAATAGTTGACTCTGGGATCTCCAGAGTTTATTGGTCTTTGCCAAAGAAATGTTTCCTGTATTTAAAACTTCCTTATAGCAACAGCTTCTTCTTTTTTTGCTCTGAGTTCCAAAAAATCAATGACAAAAAAAAAAAAAAAAAGAGAAGGGATGCTCCTAAAATAAACAATAGAAACTGCATATCCAGTTTTAACTCCAAAGTCCACACTGGGATAAGATACAAGATTTATCCCTGCCCTTTGTGGGCTGCCACTGGCTTCAGTGTTTGTCCAACAACTTCCATCTGTCCCTAAGGTGGTACTTACTCTGTAACATTCATGTGATAATTAATAAAACTTTTCATCAGGGCAAAAATGCAGAAATTAGGGGTTTTAATGTTATATTCCCATTAGAATAACATATGTAATCAAATTTGAGTGCGTTTAACCTTAAAATCTATTTCCTTAATTCTATTTTACTGTAGAGTAGAATTACTGGCAAGAGTATTTGCCAGTCATTTTTCTTTAACTATTTACATTAACAAATGGAATTTAAAATATGAAGTAAAATTAACTATTATTAATACTTTCCTAAATTATTTCAAGCAAATTACAAAAAATCATTACATTTTAGTTACATAAAAACGAAACATCTTCACTTAAAAAACATTGTTCAATATATCCTAAAAGTATTATTTCTGTTATTGCAATGTAAGACAGATTCACTGAGTTTACCATGACTATTTCATAGTCTTTGGCTCCTAGACAGATTATTAAATAATTAAAGGTACATAACTGTTGAGAGTCTCATTGTTTTAGTCATTATATACCATCAGAGTTTAATTAATTAATTCTCTTTAATTAATTCTCTTTAATTAATTCTCTTTGGGTTTTTTGAGAGATAAATCCATTCCTACTGACTTCCACAGGTGCAGCTGAACTCCTGCTTTGTTGTTTTTTTCCTTTAAAGTTGGAACCCAACACCTTGAGATAGAATCCTAAGAAATCAATGCAAAAATTCTCCATAATTTCTAACAAAGAATATCTCAAATTGATAGTTTACTTTGTAGATTTTTAATATAAAAGAGAAACAATACCAACCACAGTAATTCTGTAATTTGATTCACAATTCCATTTATCAACATCACAGAAATAGAAAGGAGTTGCTTGACCCTCTCCACTGAAAGAACCCTGTAGGTGAGATGAATGCAGCCTTTGGAGTCTAAAAAAACCCAAACAAACAAACAAAAACCAATCAAACCAAACCAAACAAACCCAAAACCCAAAGGTTTTTGGAAAGGAACAAAACCCAAAAATAAAAGCTCAACTTTTCCCCTGTCTCTCTGGGAAGAGTGAGCAACCCACAGCTTCAGTTAGCAAAAATCCCCCTTGTGCAACAGGGGGATAAATTCTCTGCCATGCAAATCATGAATATTCTTATTAAAATACAATGTTCTATATTTCAACATGATAAAGAGGATTTGGAAACGGAGCATTTGCTTCTTTTCTCCTGATCAGAACTAGATGGCAGCACAGAGGACAAAGCTATCAATAAACACATGGGATGAACTTCTGCTGTGTTTATTTATTGTTCAAAGTACTTTATACCTTTGCACACACCTTGCATGTTCCCTCAGAGGTGCAGTGGAGTTGGAAACAAAACTCAGCAGATAGAAATAGTTTTTAGTAAACAACATGAATGCTTACAAAGTGTGACTGGAAAAAGCCTTCACAGTGGTAAGAGAATGACAAAAAATAAAACACTTTTTAAAATGCACTTCAACTTTTTCCTGTTGTTTGAGGAATTGAAAGGTCAAACTACATCATATTAAATGTATTACATACCATTTCTGTTAAATCATGGCCAACTCAGTTCTATGTAGAACCACCATTCCTGATCCAAGACATAAAGCCCAGTTGGAAATTGCCATCTGAGATAAGAGTTCTTTAAGAATCACAGAACCATAGAATCAGTTGGGTTGGAAGAGACCTCTGAGATCATAAAGTCCAACCCTTCATCCAACCCCACTTTGATTACCAGATCATGGCACTCAGTGCCACGTCTTGTCTCATCTTAAAAACCTCCAGGGATGGAGAATCCACTCCCTCTCTGGGCAGCCCATTCCAATGCCTGATTACTCTCTCTGGAAAGAACTTCTTCCTGATATCCACCCTAAACCTCCCCTGTCAGAGTTTAAGCCCCCTTGTCGTATTTCTGAGTGCCTGGGAGAAGAGACCAACTCCCACCTGGCCACAACTTCCCTTCAGGTAGTTCTAGACAGTGATGAGGTCACCTCTGAGCCTCCTCTTCTCCAGGCTAAACACCCCCAGCTCCCTCAGCCTCTCCCCACAGCACTTGTGCTCCAGTCCCTTCACCAGCCTTGTTGCTCTTCTCTGGACCTGCTCCAGCCCCTCAATCTCTTTCCTGAACTGAGGGGCCCAGAACCAAACACAACATTCAAGGTGTGGCCTCACCAGCGCAGAGTACAGGGGGAAGGATCACTGCCCTGTTCCTGCTGGCCACACTGTGTTTGATCCAGGCCAGGATCCCATTGGCCTTCTTGGCCACCTGGGCACACTGTTGGCTCCTGTTGAGCTTCCTGTCCCTCAGTCCCCCCAGGTCCCTTTCTGCCTGGCTGCTCTCCAGCCACTCTGTGCCCAGCCTGGAGCACTGCAGGGGGTTGTTGTGGCCAAAGGGCAGGACCTGCACTTGGCCTTGTTAAACCTCATCCCATTGGAATCAGCCCATCTCTCAAGTCTATCCAGATCCCTCTGCAGAGCCCTCCTGCCTTCCAGCAGGTCGACACTCCCTCCCAACTTGGTGCCATCAGCAAATTTGCTGATGATGGACTCAATCCCCTCATCTAAATCATCAATAAAGATGTTAAACAGGACTGGACCCAACACAGACCCCTGGGGAACACCACTGGTGACCGGCCACCAGCTGGATGCAGCTCCATTCACCAGCACTCTATCACCAGCACAGTATCACCCTGAAGCTGAAGAACACTGCAAGAGATAATCAATGCACTTTTATGCCTGATCCTACATGTCCAGTGAGAATCCCTCATGAACAGTGCAGAGCTTTGGTTTACTCCTGTCACCAGATCCAGGTGAGCTGCATTTATGGTCTTTTCTCTGCATAGGACCAAGAGTTATGGTTACAGAACAAAAGTATATTATAGACAAAGTATATCACAACAAAGAATCAGGATGGTTTTTTCCTTTCTAATTAGCATTGTATAGTAATTATCTAAAACCACAGTGAAGAATATTAACTTAAATTCATCCCATAAATTGTTGTGCTGTTCCTCTGTAAATTATAGATGTGCTTACCTGAACTGTGTTAAATGATATTCACATTAGTGTCATCCAAGAGCTTTTCAGCTCATCAAAGAGGTTTAAATAAGGAATGTGAAGCACAGTGCTGTCCTTGTTAAAGAGCACCACCACAAACATTCTCCATTTCTAGTTTACTAGTTCTAAACTGTAAGCACAAATTGCTGTCTCATCATTAATGCAGAATGTATTATGGTCTAGTAAATGTTAAATGGATTCTTACAAAATTATTTATCTATTAAACAGAAACACAAGAAAGTAACAAAAAGGAAATAGTTTCCCCTATGAAGATTTTCATTCTGAACCTCCTTGTCTGTGGCCTCCTGGTGGATGGATTAGCAGTGTCTGTGCTCTTAGAAATGCAGGTGCTGGTCCAGCACCTTCCACATACAAGATGCTACAGAAGCAGAAAAAGGAGATGAGATGAGTGGAGTTACATAATTCAGTCTATTTTTGTGCTCTCAATATTTTAGGGAACAAAAAGTCTGAAATAACATGATCTATAATACATATTTATCTAGCTTTGTTACTCATCCCTACTTACCTTTAAAGCACTGACAATTTTTTTTTGCATAATTAATTACCTGAGAGAACAACCCCTCTGCTGACACTGGAGTGTGTTCTACAGGGTGATTTTTACTCCTGCAGAGCTCCTCCACAGCCTGTCAGTGCCACTGAATCTGACATTGCATCTGTGCACTCACACACACACATCTTGTCAAAAAATGTGCTGCCAAGTCTAACAAGAACTCCATTGGGGTGAAAGGAAAAAGGAATAACTCCAACACTTTTCCATTAAATTAGCAGCTAAGAATTTAACTTATGAAGGGTGTTTTGTAAAGAAGGTTACAATGAATCCTTTCAAAGTTCTAGACACTGAATTAATGTGAATGGCCACACAAATGCAGGATATTGATGAAAAAAACATAGAAAATTAAATTAAGGAGGCAAAATGCTATTTATTTAATTTCTGGCTATTTATTGTTTAGCTAACCCTCAGTGAAAGTCTGTCATCCATTTAACTAGAAATGCCAAGTGTTCATAGACTGCTCTTATGTTGAGGGCAAACACAGCATTTCCAGGTACAAATTGAACAGAGAGGTGTCCATGGGCTTCTGGCTCCACAGAAGCTTCTACACCTGAGTAAGAAAAGCTCAAGGCAGAAAGGGGAAAAAATAATTTATAAAAGGGGCAAGAACAAGCAAGCTGTACCTTCAACTGAGGGAGGGCAAGGTCTGGCCAATGTCAGCAATGTCAGAGTATAAAATAAAGAGATTTCATGAGTCTTCTACAGGAAGCACCAAACTCTGGTCACCCACTGACATGTTCAGTATCATTGATTGTCCAAGAGCTTTGGAGTCTGGTGGAGGGAATTTTGGAATTTTACTGGCCCTGTAAGGGCTCAGGGTTTGTGCGGTTTTGATTTTTTTTTTTTTTTGTTTTTTTAAACAATAAACAAAACTGAGAAGGCTGAAGAGAATTGCACTTCACATTTAAGACTAAAATGTGCCATTTACCCTGTTATTGCAAAGCTGTTGGTGAGGAACTGGCACACAGTAAAGACACATTTTCAGAACTCACAAGATCCCAGGCATCCCACCACATCTGCTTGGGAGTTGGGTTCATTAAAACTCCTGATCTGCCTGTGATTTTGACTTTTTAGACATCCTTGAAAGGTATTTGCTGTGGATAAAGCTTAAGGAAGGAATTTCACTGCTAAAAAGGTAAACTGTTTTGCAGACTGGAGGTGAATGGGTCTGGGAAAAGCAGAACAGCTGTTAAAATCTTTGGAATCAGGAAGAGAAAAAAATTCAGGAAAATGATGCTGAATAAAAACCAAAAGACAGAAGCACACCAAGCAAAAGCTTTGAGTACAACTTATGCATTTAGATGGGAAAGGCAGAACAAGATATCTGAGTCTTGAGAACTGTATAATCAAATCTGCTTTCCATTTCTCCTTATTTCCAGTTCTGCCTGGATTGTTTGGAGCAAAATGTGCTCCTCTGCTTATACACAAGTACATTCTTCTCACCAGAAAGAGGCAATAGCACACACCAGACTGTCTGCAGAGTGGGCTTATATGTATAAACATATATATTGCACACATATGTGTTAGTAAATCCCAACATAAAGTTTCTACACAGGTGCTGTAGCAGGTAAATAACACCTTTCATTTCCCGGGATTTAGAAGAAAAAAGTAGGAAATAAACATTTTATTATTACCATAGCAAAATGATGCTGGAGTGATATCAATTATCAGAAGCACATGCAAAAAAGAGCAATCACATACTTATTAACTGGTCTTATCAGACTCCATGACTCTCTTTCCCCAGTTACAAAACATATTTGTGCAAGTTTTCAGACCTTGTTATTCCTTATTTTTAAAAATAAGAATTAGACTGACACATGTTTTCTGTGATTTTTTTGCATGAAACCTAAGTTCTGTCAGACTTTCTTTTTCTTTGCTGTTCCTTTTTCATTTGTTTCATATACAGATATAAATTAATAAAAAGAGGTACTTGGGGGGCACTTTTTCTTCTGTTTTTGTTTGAGTGAGTGGTTGGGGTTTTTTTCACAGAACTTGTAGAGCCAGAGTAAATTTTTTACAGATAAAATATTACTAAATAATTTCTGAAGAGAATAACCTTAATAATCAATTAAGAGGTGTTAACTACTACCACATGGCACACTTGTGGAATCCCTGAGAAAATACAGGTTTGAAGTCCTACAGAGGTTCTTGGAGAGAGTTAATACAGTACTGGGTTTACTAAACCAGCTTAAACCAATGAAACTGCTGATTCCAATTCAACTGCGACACATTGGATTGCAAAGAAATGGCATATTTTGGCTGGGTAAAGAACATACAATGTGGGAGGAAATACCTCACTGGCATGAAATTGGGTGCCAAACAGAGACACAATTAAAAACCAGCTGCACATCTCAAGTGTGCTCTGTCACAAGTGCCCAAAGGAGCCCAAAGAAAGGCAATAAATTGACTTTTGTACATGATAAGAACATGTAAAATGAATAGCCAAAACTTCCTGTGATCCAGTGAACTATCCCAAAACGAGGTTCAAACCAACAAAAACCAAATGACAAATGACTTTTAAAACCAAGGAATAGAGACTTGCCTCCACCAAAATTCATGGCAGGTTTCCATTGATACCAGTATTGCAGCAATGAGCCCTAATACTTTAGTTTAATACCTAATCTATATCACTGTTATGGGGGTTTTGCACAATTCAGCTTGGAATGTGGCAGAATGATATGAAAAAGGTGTTTTGTTTGCAAACTTGGAAGGCAATCTGGCTGGGACTAGACTGCACAATAAAGAATCCAGCAAAATGGAATTCGACACTCAACATTCTGGCAGAACTCGAGTTTCTCAAAACTAGAAGATTGAAAATGCTTTTATACTGTTTTTTGAAATTAAAATTAAAAGGAAGAAAATGTAAGTGTTAAACTGTGCCAGATTGCTGAGGTCGTTGTTTAATGATCATTATCTTCTTCAGTCATTTGAAGGTAGTAATAAACCTAGTACCTAAATATACTGCAGAATTAAAAAAGTCTCACTGGCTATGAACCAGAAAATTTATTAGTCCTTTATATTAGCATGTTAAATCTCAAACTATCTATGAGATTTAGTAAATCCTTTATTTCTTCTTCTTTCTGACCTATTAGTGAATTAATGCGGAGTTCTTGATTCTTTTTCAGCACAGCACTTACACACGTTCCCAATTTCACACTCCTGAGAAAACCCAAAGCCGTATCTAGATTTGACTTCATTGTAAGTTATGTTAAGCATAAGTTTATGACTGAGCAAGCACTCTGGTGTTTTGTGGAACCAGGAACTTGACTTCTACAGATGGGAAGGAGTCCCTCTAACTTCTTTTGTTCTCACAAGTGCTAAATCCTCAGTTTTATTAGGTCATAGTTAGTGCATTCAGCAAAAGAAGGATAACAGTTTTTGGAGAGCAATAAATCATGACTCAAGAATAGTGCATGTGGAGAGGAAAATGAAAAGAGTATAGCATGAATCAGACTCTTAACATATTCCTACAGAACAGGAAGATTCGCATATTTTCAATTCCAATTACCATTGACATATAGAGAGAATATTAAGAGGATCAAAGTGAAGTTTGGAAAGTATAGCTGTGATATAGCTGTGATATAGCCAGATATTCAGCTAGCAAATATTTATAGTGATGATTAACTCTGTGCTATGGGAGTTAGTACTGTACATACAAAGTCTGGGTTTGGAAATATCTGTTAATCAAATGAAGTACTATGAACATTAATGTTTTGCTCCTCCTACCTGAGCAATGTATCTTAGCCATGACTTGGCAATTCAGTGATCAGGAAGTCTTTGATCTGTTTCCTGATGTGTCAAACAGTATCAGTCAAGTGGGAGAAAGACTGTTTTAATACAGATAAACTGAGAGAAAGCCATGACATCCATTTCTGAAGACTTTTCTTTTGGTTCCATTTATCAAAGAGAGAGCAAATGCAAAGGCCTAAAGTTAGAAGGATCTACACATACTAATAATTCCCTGGTCAGTAAACACGCTGTAGTTTATTTACTGCCCAACAGTGCCATGAAAATGAGTCAGTGCTGGTTAACAATAAAATATTTTCTCCTTCTAATCAGTGATGCAATTTTCCAAGTGGAAGGCAGCAGACGCCAGCAATTCAAGACAAAATAAAAATAAAAGCTTTACCCTAATGAAGAGGATCTTCTCTCCAACTCTGTACCTTCCCTGTGAGAGACGCTCCACGCAGAACTTAGTAGGGCATTTACAAGGTGGATCTTCAGAAATGTGTTTAACCTAGAAAGCATGGAAGTTATTAATACAAACTGATTAAAATGGCACATGTGGTATAACATTCATTGAAACATTTGTCATAATGTAACTCCAGCATAAGTCTTAATTGATGACATTTTTCTTAGCTTTTCTTAATATTTCTGTAATCCCAGAAACACCCTATGGTGCCTCCAATGTCAGCAATGGTGTAGGAGCAGTGATGAGTTAACAATAGAGATGAGTGTCACACAGTGCCACATTAAATCTGTGCTCTTTAACTGAAGTCAAACAGTTTGTTATGTTGAGTTCAGGATCCAACTTTTATAGTGTGTTCTCACTATTTTGTGGTGAATCAGCACCAAGGGCTGCTATAGCTGACAGGCAAAAAGATGTCATGAAGATGCATTCTGTCTTCTAAAGATATATAAGAAATACAGAAGCATCTTCCTTACCATTAAGAGGCCCTGCATCTTTCAAATTGTGCACTAACACCTTAAAAGAAATCATACAGAAAATAATGTAACATAATCATAAAACCATGCCAAGATGCTCCCCAGTATTTCCAACTACCCTTTAACATCTCCCCATTAGGGACTAGTGCATCCCAAGGTAATTTAAAAGGACCTTGAGCCCATTGCCAGACCCAACCCTGTAGCCCCAGACAGAAGGGCTGTGAAAAGACAGGCAAAACCACTTCCCTGCTCTTTATTACCTGCATCAGCCTGGCTTTGGCCTCCTGGGTCTGCATGTGCTACCAAAGGCACTAAAAAGTGTATCTTGTACTCTCCAGTGATGGGAAAGTAGCCAAGGCATCAATGCCAAAAGAACAGATCTGGTGGAGAAAATCTCACTTGACATTCAAACTGCACAGAACAGCAGGAACCAGGGCAGCGCTTCCGTACTCTGAGTGTGGCAGAACCAACCAATGCAAAGCACCAGAAGAACCTGCAGATGTTTTGTGCACTTCAAAAAATATCCCAGAGACATTTTCAAATCTAATTTGTAAACCAAGGCCTATAAAAACAGCCTGAGGTCCAGGAAAGACTATTGTCAGAACAGCTAAAACATGAAAGCCTTAAATTGTGTCAGTGAGAAAAAATATCTGGACAAAGCTGTGGCTCTCTGATAGGGGTTTTGATTTTGTGAATAGATGAACATGAAAGGCTTCTGAAGTACAAATGTTTTTCAGATATGCTTTAAGAATTAAGTTATATTATATTAAATAAGCCCGAAAGAACTTAAAAGGTAGATAACTACTGTTTCTATGCTTTTGAAACCAGTGCTGTTGAGTGATTTAAAGGCTTTCCAGTTATTTCTGCAATTGTTCAGTGCTGTTATGAAAACAATTTTATTTCTTTGTGGAGGTAATTTTTAATAAGTATTCTTAAGATTTTTTTTTAACACAGGGTTTAGTATATTTGTGGGGGAAAAAATAACAGCAGAGGAACTCTACATGTATTTTACACACAAAAAGTGTTTCTCAAGAACCACATGAGTTGTCCTCAGTTTGAATGAATCACAATTTGGATTTTAAGAATAGCTATTCAAGTGATTTGATCAACAGGAGTGAGAGTTAACCATTTCTGGTGAATCAAACTATTTAGATAGTCAATGTACAATAGGAATAACGTGCCTGAAGTCAGTGGGGGATGACTCAGATACAAGTGTAGTTTGCTGAGGATGAAAAAGGTGATTTCTGTCTTTCTTGGAATGTGGTACTAGGTGTGGGATTGTGCTTAGGGACCTATTTGGCAATGGCCCTCTGAACACTGTTTGATTATCAGGGATTTCTACATCTCATGGCATTTATCACCTCTGGAGACCCCGGAAATTCAAAGTTGAAAATCGATAGCCTCAATTCTGCATCTATCAGGGTTCATCTAAGCAAGGAAAAGCCCAGAGTAGCAGGGCCTAACAGGCTCACGGTTGTTTTGAACTGTGCAAGCAAAATAGAGCCATCCTTGACCTCTGGGGAATGACAGCCAACAGGTTTATACTGGTGTAAACCAGGGAATAATAAGATCTTCGCTGCTGATCCTGCTGTTGAGGCTTCCATTGCCTTACTGTCCCCGAGGACACAGAGGTATTACTGAGTGGAATTTGGAAATCAAGTAAGGAAGCAGAGGAAAGAATTCTATTCTATTTTATTTTGTGTCTGGACTACAGGAGCACTGCTGCTATTTTATAGTGTGAGCGTCTGGGGCAGTGTGGGTCAGGAATCTGGCTGGATGGATTCCATCCTGTCTATCCCCACTGCTTTCTAAATTAAAGGAGGTGCTTAGAGACAACCTTCATACTCTGCTCTGTTTCTGCAGGATATCCAGTCACCATGCTCCTTCTGCCCAGAAATCTCTCAGTTCTGCTGAAACATGAGTGCTTTTGCAGAGTTAAGGAAGAAACACAAACCCAAGAATTTTAACTGTAATTATATGCATCAAATACAAACGAGTGTTTCAATAAAACGAACGAACATTATATCCCATCTGCTCTTTGTAACAGAGAAGTGGCACATGGATTTTTCAAGAAGTGCTTTGTAACTCCCAGGTGGCACATCTACCTCGCAGTGGAGCAGTTGCCATGGAAACTGCTGCTTTTTACAGGCTGGAGTTGTACTTTTCAAGTTTAACCTCTTCGTGGTCTCAAAATGTGTCCTTTTCATCTGATTCCAGCTGTTTTAAATGAACCCCTGTGGGATTGCAGCCGAGGAATGAACACTCAGTGTGCTGCAAGGAGTTTAATGAAATTCAAACCAAGATACTTTCGTTCCAAAAAGGAGGAAAACAATGCTTGTTGTTTTGATGTTGTTTTGGTTTTGTTTTTTTTTACTATGTGAGAAACACGCAGAACAGCAGCATAAAAATCAGGCTGAAATATCACAGAAGTGTTTGTTCTAAGTACAAGCCATTGAGGTCAAGTCAGTAGGAGCCAGATCTCCTCATCCTGCCTCAGTCTGTCCTCAGACAAAGCACCCAGTGGGAGTTGGTGAGTGAGAAGCAAAGGAGCAGTAAGAAGGGAGCGTGGCCCTAAGCACAAAGCTAAGCTGTAGAGCTCCTACACAGTGTGAATTTTTGTGGGTTTTTTTTCAGGCTTCAGACATAAATAATTGTGGTCAAAAATTAATTAACTCCATCAGCCTGCAAATGTTTCAAATACAGTGAGATGTTAAAGTCAGGTTTGTGTGTGCTTTGCAGGAAAGTGCACATCAGAACAGAGCAGACAGAACTCACAGCATCATCCAAGAGCTTCCCTGTGCTCTTCTTCGCAGGAGACTTTGTTGGGGACGGTGAAGGAGATGGAAGGGGAGCTGAAAGTGTTTCCTCTTGTTCAATCTCTTTTTCCAGCTTTATTAATCCAGGAGGCTCCACCCCAAACCTTTTGCAAACATGCAAATAATATGTTATTAGTCCATATAAAGTACTACCTATTTTAAGACAGAATGGTGGAAAGAATTTCTGCTTTCTGAATTGCACTAGTGTGCATTCATTAATAAACATGTATAAAATATATCAATCACTGCTGCCATCCTTTCAAATTAACAGAAGAATTGAATTTAGGTGGAGTGTCAGTTAATCAACTTTACAGGAAATACAGGGTATTTTTCAGCTTCTCTGGTAACAAGTATGTTGGGGAATAATTAATTTATGAACAACATGAGGCCTCAAAAATAATATACCATACAGGACACAGTCAAACTCCACACATTTACTTTGATTTTATTTTTTATTTTCTTTCCGATCAACATCCTTTCAAATTACTTGACAACTTGTATTTTGTGTTAGTATTTTTCAAAGAAATCCAGATGAAAAGGGTTATCCTGGTCCCAGATATTGCACTAAATTTAGACATAAATAAACTGAGATATGGCCACTATTTTTCAGAATTGGCTATAGCTTTTTCTAACTGATTTTTGACAGCCAACCTTCAGATCTCTGTTTACAGCAGCAAGAGACTTGTAGATTCAGCTAAAACAAAATACAACTTCATGCAACTTCAGCACAGAGGAACTCAGAGCACTTGGAAAGAAGGCTCTATTTGAAAGAGCTTTTGGAAGCTTTATGGCAGGTGACTGAGTCAGTATCTCACAGCAAGCAGCAGAGCTTGTGCACATGTCAGAGGTCTGAAAGCCCATCCCATTTTCCTAATCACTGATAATTCCCTTATGTGTTTGGGGTTTTGGTTGTTGGGGTTTTTTTCTTTTATTTTGTTGAGGTTTTTTGCCAATAATGAACAAAACCCAGAAAAACAGAGATGGTTCCTTTTTTCAAAGTGGGACTTTAGCTTGGAAAAGTTACCATGCAAAGTAGACTTCTCATAGCAAACTACTTCAATAAATGAAACCATATTTTCTTCTGCAGTAGAAAAGCCCTTAGCTCAGATGCAGAACTGTAATGACTTATCTAGGTAAAGATCTGGACACTAAAATACTGAGCAGTAAGGAATACAGAGCAACAAAATGTAAGCTAAATACCATCATCATGTTAGAAATGTGCAGAGAAAGGCGTGAGCACATATATTGGCTTTTGTGTTCTTCTGATAACATTTCCTTCAGTCACACTGCCTAGTAGTGAACGTAAAGAAAACCAAGAACCAGCTCTGTGCCTGTCTGGGCCTCTGACTGGTGCAGTTCCCTAATGACCAGCCAGCCAACACTGAGGCAAGCACTTACACACAATCCATTGGCTTCCTGTCTGTCTGCAGATGCTGACAGGCTGTAAATCATTACATTCCTCCTGGGCTCTGAGCCTACTCCTGCAAACAGCCTTACACATCAAATAAAACTCTCACTCCAAGCAATGCTACTCCTTTGCTTCTACTGTTTTTCATGATTTCCACTTTTTGTCTTTGTGACAGAATTTTAAAGCTCCCTGTACTTCCAGTATTCTGAATTCCTCTGGTGAAAAGATGGAAAATCAAATCAAAGAATAAACACACACATGTTTTTTTCCACAGTGTATCAACCTGAAGTGCAGTTACTGGAAAGCTGAAATGGTAAAACCCACATCTTTTTTGTCAGGGTAGAGGTGCAAATTCTGCTCAGGAAGGTATGCAGAGAATTTCCTCTTCTGCTTCTTTCTAGCCTGGCCTCTCACAACCACAACTGAAGCAGCACTGGACTGTAACTTGATCTCCACTAGACTTCTTAGAGCATCATTTTCCATTTTTAGTACAGTAAAATTGAATACAATAGCAGAAAGATCTTGAAATTGCTCAACAGTAATTCCAAGAGACCTGTGGGGGTTTTTTAACTCCCCAGAGTTTAACAGTTACCCAAGAACTTAATTTTTTTTTGTGTGCAGAAAAGATAATTTAGCTGTTTTCCATTGTATAATCTCTGACTTCCAAACACTTTGGGAGAATGTTGGACCTGTGCAACCCACTGTAAGAGTCCTGTGTATTGTCAATGCCATCCTGCAGGACACTTCCCTCTTAAATCTTCCCCCTGTATCCACATGACAATGCCAGGGCATACAAGGGCCCATTTTAGCTATTGAAATTCTGGCAGATGACCTCAGAATTTTGTTTTCATAAACAACTGAAAACCATGATAATTTCTCAGGTAATTCTATTTTTATTAGGATCTGGGCTTTGAACTACCATTCTGTGAGCCAAGTGGTCCCACCAGTTTCCCTCTCTCTGTGCAGTCCATCCCTCAGGCCCATCTGTCTCTAGTTAGGCTGAAAGGACATTGGGAGATAACCTGCTAAAAGCACTGCTGAGGCAAAGATAAACCATCACCTGCCTGCCCTTCCACAGGGTGACTGCTGAACGGGTCCAAGTGCAGGAGAACAGAGCTCAGTGCTATCTCCTGCTCAAACAACCTTCATTCTGGCTCATTTCTGCCTCAAGCATCAGCCTGTTTGCATTAAATACAAAGGCTTAGGTCGCCTTATGGGAGTTACAGAGCCTGAAGAATAAGAGGAATCTGGCTGGGCAAAGTGTGCCAAAAGCTGCCTCCTTGCCATGGGTAACCCACTTTGAACACACCTTTCTGTTTCTGATACATCAAAGGAAGAGAAAAGTAAGGAATTATTCAGTCTCTTCCTCTCCATTCTTTAAGAACAGACTAAGGCACCTTTCCAAAGATCTCTGCCAGTGCTTCCCTGCACTCCAGTGGAGGCAGTGATAAATTCTCCCTTCCCACGGAGTTCTAGTTTACCACAGCTCAGGCAAAACTGGGATCCCACATTTGGTTTTCAATTACATTAACCTGATGTTCCACTTCCATAGTTTTTGTGCACCTTTGAAATGAACAGGATTTAAACAGTTTGTTTCTGAAGAGATACCAGAGCAGAAACAAGTAGACAGATGTTATTTGACCCCTAATCTGCAAACAAAATTAAAATGCAGAAACATAAATACGATATATAAAATACATTGATGATATGTGGCATTGATGACATGTAGCATAAATAAAACTAAAATATAAATATTTTAAAGGCAAAGGGATAGATATGCATAATAAACAAAAGCATGGTTTATTTATTTGTTCAGTATTTCTTTTCATGTCTGGAACAGAAAACATCTGAAACATAGAAGCTTAAGACAAATATAAAGGGTAAGATTCTATTTTAATTCCCTTGTAGATCTGTTGAGAAATCAAATCTCACTGCAAAATGAGATTAATTTAACTGAACCCAGTTGAGCAAAATCCACCACTGCCACTGACATGCATTCCCTGAGGAATTCCCTATCAAGTAATCAACCTGGAGCAGGCATTCCTGAGAGTTGGGTCTGTCCCCCGGATGGGGATCTGGAAAGCACAGTTAGTTTGCTCAAGTAAATTAAGATTCATTAAACTCCATTTCATTATGCACCTACTTTCTTATTTATGGGAAGGTCAAATAATTTTGTTTTTCTATGTTGGACTGAATCAAAGTTTTAGAGATAACAAAATTTCAGAAAACTGGAAATCCACTATTTTTCTGGTCACTGCTCTTCCTATGCAGCTTCCACTGACAGCAAGGGCTTTTCTGACACCTGACCAAGGAACAAATGTCCAACTAAGCAGCTTCCCAGGTGAGTTCATTCACAAATATGAATACACATTAGGCAATTATAACATGACCAATACTAGTCCTTAAGGCAGGAATAAACAGGGGTCTCCTCACGCTGATTGTCACCACAAGGGATTCTTCTGAAACTAGCGGAACTCTGAAGAGTGAGGCACTGCAGTTTGACACACATGGATGAACACAACTGCTATTGAAATGCATGGCTGGGCAGCAGCACTGCTGCTCATGTATTTTTTAGCAACTATGTGGGTTAAATTTGCATCTGCAAAAAGGGAAAATCATGTTCTAGTTACAGTCATTTTGATTGTCCATCAAACGTCACTGTTGCCTTGACATCAAAGATAACATGACAATGTAACGAAGGTCCAGCATGGCTGGAATTATCTAGGTCAGATTCAGGCCATGTGAAGATCAATTTAGTACCAGTAAAGTTAATTAAATCACAGTTGTTTATAGAGAGATCTGACTATGAAATGGAGAAACAGCTCAAAGCTTTCTTTAGAAAAAACCACAAAAAATCCAACTCTTTCCTGTCCTAATACAAAGACAGCCAACAAATATCTTCCCTGAAGTGATGGTACAGAGGTTTCCTATATTTGTTAACAACTGCCCTCAGGATACTCTTGAGTGACATCAAGGCAAACATTTTCCTTGAACATAATGAGCACAAAAGTTACCTTGAGATGTGCTGATTTATCAAGTCTCTCAATAGCCACTGCTGTCAAGCATGCAAATATTTCATCATTCTTTAAATATTTTCACCTACCTTGCAGCAATCCTCCCAAGTTCCAGCAAACAAAGACACACCTCTCTTGGCTGCTTGTGGAGTACTGGAAAAGCAAAATGAAGATGGAAAACATTGATAAATAAAAGCTATTTTAAAGATCTTACTGATGGAATGGGACCTAAGCATCAACATCTGTAACTCATGACTGATAAAACTTAAGTTTTCTTTGGCTTGCAGTGGAGTTTTACTGGTATAAAAGGGATGAAATTGAGTGGCTCTCAGGGTGCAGACAGTTAGGAAGTTCCATTTAGTTATCCAAATCACTGAGTAATTACTTGGGCTAATTGGTAATCTACAAGCAATTAATAATTTGAAAATAATCAAGAATTCTGGCAGGACACTTAAGTCAAATGTTAAAAATAACATTAGAATGATACTTTCTAGAAACTAAAAAAATTCTTGTCCTTTAGATCACTATTTTTCTTAGCCAATTTAAATCACAAAAATAACAAAATTGCATTAGCAAAGGTATATCTTACTATAAACTTGGTCCTGAATTTTTCATAATCTACTCTTAAAGCAAATATGAAACTAGAATGCTTTAGAAATTCAGTTTATTATAGTAAAGTATCCCAAACCAACAAATAATAGTTTCTTCTTTCTATATACATAGACATATGCAAGTTTTCATGCCTGGATTCCACACAGAACAGGTAGTTTTTAAGCTTAAGAAGGAGCTGTGACAGAGCATGAACTTCTCATGGTCAGAGACTGAATGTTGAGGGTTAATGACTCAAACAAGGGCCACCTGTAAGGGCAGCAGGTGTTTTGCATCCCTCAGGGAAGGGAGGAGGAGACTTCCTGGGTGTGTGGTGACCACAAGCACAGCCCAGGTGCAGAAGGGATCCCACCCACCAGAGGATGCCCAGGGCAAACCAACCTTTGTTTAGCAAAGGGCTGGGTTTGAGCCAGATAAGGAGAAGGCTGATAAGAAACAGAGGTGGGATTGTGTCTTGTATCATGCCAATGTTCTCCCTTACACAACTGGCTCAGGTGTAGAACTTCCCTCCAGGGGAGGCACTGGGACATTCTCAAACAGGCCTGAAGGTGTCCATCCCTTCTGATGGCCCCAGCTGACTCAGCTCTGCTGATGTGAGGGGCAGCCACCGTGTCTCAGGGGGGTCCCAAACCATCGCAGCCCCCCAAGGTGTCCCCAGCCTCATTTCTGGGCCTCCCACCAGAGACTGCACATGATGCACAGTGTCACATCAGGCTGTAACATCCCCTCCAGCCCAGGGGTACCTGGGCATTGCCACCTGAGCCTGGAGGGGTGTTAACCCACTGAGCTCTGTGTTTGGTGGCTTCCCCCACGCCTGATGGACAGAGATGACCATCACTGTGATCAAGGGACATCTGAACTGCAACAATCATGTCTCTGGACCCACAGAGGTGGTGATACCTTTCCTCTCCACGATCTACTTTTATCCTCTTTTCCTCTTCCTTTCTTTTCCTTACATATTTTCTCAAGTGACAGCTTGATAATTCATACTGTTGCATTTCTATAGATAATAACCAAAACAGCTGCATCCCTCCTTTCCACTGCAACCAAATTGTTCTCAGATAAACCTGCCATATACAAAGTAATCTATTACCAAGAACCTCTGTTAACCTCATCTTCAGGGGTGGGTCATAACAATTATGAAATACCACCATAAACCAATATAATTTTCCCCCCTGCCAATGATTCCAACAGCTAAAGGAGTAAAGGAGTTTAGGAGTAAAAAAATTCCTTCCTTCTGTAAAGGAGTTCAGCTAAACATATAAGCAAAATCCAAAATCAACAAAAGAAGAAAGATCTGTGGCTGTTTGGACAAGCAACTGTCCAAAACTCCAAAAGAGGAAAGTAAAAGTATAAAACAAAAAAGTAATTTATGTGTACAAGAACATCTATTCTCCAGATACACCTACTGCAGCAAAGCCATCTGTGGTGGATAAAAATAAGGTTTTAAAAATCTCTGCAATAATCAAAAGATTTGCACCTTACACTTCATATTAATTGACACCAAAAAGTGAGTATGTGTATAAATCAGAAAAAAAAGAAACAGCATCCAAATTCGTTTGTTTTTACTGAGTAAAGATCAAGACATCAGCTGTATAAACATTTGGTAATCTAAAGACTCACCTAACTCAAATGCATGAAGCAAAAATACCATACCTGAAAAAGATATTTCAATGTCTAGTTAAAGCTCTGAAAGTAATCACTTTGTTCTATTTATGTATGAGACCCAAAAGGGGAATCCACAGACTCAAACACCTCTAGATAAGCAGTGCCCTGGGGGCAGACCTTCAACTCCTGCAACTTCAACCTCTACTGATGTGAATAAATGTAGGTAAGTGGTGGGAGCTGAATGCTCCTCCCAACTCCTTCCTGGTGTCTCTGCAGCCCTTCAGGTGTGTGCATTCTTCCTCTTTAAGCTCATCCAAACACATTTCAGGAGTGAAAGTTCAGAGCATGAAAACAAATTGCATTGCACTAGGAAAAGTATTTTTCTCCTTCAGCCACCTGTTGCTAAGGATGCAAACATTGCAAACTTGAACATTCAGCTATTCTCAATATTCTTCCTTGCCACAACACAGTAATTTCATTAAATATTTACCTTTCATTTCAGTATTTTGAAGTGTTACATTCATTGCCCTAGAAGTGTATTCTTCTGGTTTTATACCAGTTGGGACTGTCCCAAAATAAAATTTGATTTTAAGACATGAGGGATCCCCCAAAATATGAATGGAATAAACTGGGTTTGGAATAGTCAAAGGGAGTCAGCTGTAATTCATACATATGTATATCTGATTAACTTGGGAATGGAGGAGAAAAAGAGACATTCAACTACTATTATTTGCAAAAGTATAACTAGAAAAGAATTTGATTAAAAAAGGTAGAGCATTTTTTTGTCAATGCTCTACCTAAACAAAATTCCAGTCCTTTAGCAAATCTGACTCAACACAATCCAGACACATTTCATGCATTTCACACTGAACAATGTGACACAGTGAAACCATTGTTAGAGGATGAAGAGCTGTGCAGGCCATAACCAACCACAGAAACAAACATCTGGTCATCTGATAAGAAGATGGTGACAGTGCCTCTAACCAGAAAATGTTAGCACTCCTGAGGACTATACAGCATATCTATTTGGAGACTTCAGAAGCAAATAAACGTTATTTTGGATTCTGCTATACCCACTGGATGGCATGAAAAGTTGAGAGATGTATCATAGCAAGTAAACTAACACAGCCAGCCCTAATTGTAGCCCAAGTACTTCACTTTGCATCACAAATACAATTTCTGTATGCATTTTCCCATAATTTTTCAAGAGAGAAAACAAAATTCCTGGAGAATCATTGTCCAGCCCTCCCCTACCAAATACTGGCAAGGTGAATTGTCCCAGTAGGTGGTCATAAGCAAGGAGCAATTTGTAAGCACAAAAGTCCCATGCACTAGGCATGCATAAGATGAATGGAAATATCCATCTTGCTTGAGAGTCTCATTGATGACATTTACTTGACAAGAACACAATGGGAAGGTTTAAAATTAGTGCATACCATTCCAGCCCATTTTAGGTGTCCTGACAGTTACAGCTCCTTTTGCTTTCCATCTCATCTCTTCAATGCTTTCCTGCTGTCCTCACTGCCTGCACCTTTTCAAGCTGCCTCCAGTGACTCCTTTTTCACAGTAATTCCTTTTCAGCTCCTAGCAAGCTTTTCCCTCTGCTCTTCTCTGCCAATAACTTTCCTCCACACTGCTTCCACCTTGGTGCTGCCCTGCTCTCCTTTTGCAGCTCTTCATTTTCTGTTCACTCACCCCTTGTGTTCCTCCCATGTACTTCCATGTCTATTATCTGCTGTTCCCACACTCTGCATCCTTCATCCCCTTCCCCAGGGGTCCCTTCCCAAGTGCTCGATGCTCCCAGAGGAGCAGAGAGAGCAAAGGAGAAGCAGCCTCTGCCTTCAGCACTGTCAGGCCCTGGGACTGTGAGGAGACAGAAAAATCACCGCACATGCAGTTCATGGATTTTCTGAGCATGTTTAAACTGAGAGTTCACAATAACAAATGTTCAGGTCTTCTGTTTTGTGGGTTTGTGCTTGGTTGTTTTAAATCAGTACAATGCCCAGCCACACCACAGGAACAAACTTCTCACACTTTCCTGCTGAGGTTCAAATCTTGGCTCCCACCACTTTTATAGATCAGTTTTAGTGAAGTCAGCCTCCCTTCATAAACTATGTTGGGGGTTTTTTTTGTTGTTTTTTATTTTTTTAAGGTATCAGGCATAGCTGAATCAAAAAAAGTGAACATGATTTCTGTTTCTAAAGCATTCTTTAGCTCACTAGAAGCAGCAAAAGAGTTTCTGAAGTGGCTTAGTATTTATTATTATGGGTGTGCAACTGCCATCAGAATTCACACAAGTTTAGGGAAAGTTTTCCAAAACGTTGGTCTTTGGATCCTTCTTTCTATTGTCTCTCACCTTCTCCTTTAATACTTTTTATTCTGATCCTATAGGAGTCTTTTTTTTCTTTGAACGTTACGTTGTCAACTCTGTCCAACTTATCCCAAATACATCCTTGCCTCTGAATCAGTTATGCTGGGACAAACCTGTGTTTCCCTCTCATCCCCTGCTCTTTCCAGTGCAATCACTTATGGAAGCCTAAAAACAATCAAGGTGTCAAACACAGTAGATCTAAGGATAGTAAGGAATTCATCTGGAAGGAATATAGAGATTATCTAAACACTAATAATTTACTGGAATTCGTTAATTAAAGATATAAATCCAGTGGTAATAACACAGTGTCCAGGATGCTTCTATAGTCCTCAAACAAGACATATTTGATAATATTATGAGTAGTTTAGTAAAGTGTTGTGAATGATGGGACAAAACCTTATTCTGATGCAACTTCATGTAAAATTCTACATACTGTTACAATATCTAAATATATCAGTGTAAAAGAACAGACAAAACAATTCCATCTTGTATGAAATCAGATAAACTAGAGTAGTATTTAAAAAATCATTTGCCCCATGTATAAAATATTTTGAAGCAATATTTTTTTAAAATAAAATTTAAACCCGCAGTGTTAGAAGAGAGATCAGAGGTGTTTAAATCTATTATTTCCACTAAAGCATGAGATGCTTGTGTTTAGGGAAGCTGTCCATTAAATTCAACCAATCAGTTGCATCAAAAGAAGTGCATGTCACATACTGTGTGTACACACAGGTAGTTACAGAATATACAAGCACAAAACATCAACACATCCACGGCATCCAGCAACTCCAAACCCAAAGGACACACATCAGCATGCTGGCACACTTGGTGGCAAACCCTTTTCTTGCTGAGTAGACTTTATCATGGAAGAGATGCAGAATATTCATTGGTTCCAAATCCTATAATCATCCAACAAGACTCTATTACCACACAGAGTTCAGAGCTCAGGCTTTAAGTTCACTTCACTAAAGCAAGCACAGAAAATCTTACCATTCTTACTAATTGTCCCAGCAGAGTTTCTTCAAGTATTACACTCTTCAGGCTTGAACACACAATTACAAACAGCTCCACCTGGAATGCTTTCATAAATAACATTACCAGAGCTGTGTGGATCTGCTGCCCTAAAGCTTGTACAGGGAACCTGCAAAGCCTACTGAGAGTGGGAACAGAGGAGTTACAGACAGGATTACTGTTCTCACACTGCAGAGAGTTGGTGCATTATGTTCACAGTCCTGATATGGCACAAATTTTGACCTCTGATACACCTAAGAACTCTACTAAATGACACCGTAACTCAAGAGCTGCCCAGATGACCAAAGTTTGGATTTTGAATCATATTTTTGTATTTGTATTAAAAAAGCTAATTCTTTCTTCTTTAAAAACATTAACTATAAAAATTAAAAAATACAATAAGCATGCTAAATTGGTCAGGGATACAGAGAGCATGCAGTCTCCCTCTATTCTGCAGCATTCAGGAGCATCACTTTGTCCTTTTTCTGTGATTTCACAGATCCTTTTGTCTTCTCTGAAGCTCATACAACAGCTACAACACTCTCCTTTCCTTTGCAAAGGCATTAACTCTGAGACTTTTCTGCCGTGTCTTAACAAAAAGCTGTATTTCTGATTTGTTTGCATTTTAACCCATGTCAAAGTGTGATAACATTCAGCAAAACAAAATACATCATTATAGACTACCAACAAGTTAGTAGTACAAGTGCATTGTCTTCAAAGTTTTGAGCTCAATAATGTTCTCTTTCAATGATCTTTAAAGTAACTCCTGATTAAAGACATAACCATATATACCAGCACCTATTTTTCATTCTATTTATTTTCCCTTCTATTTATTTTGAAGAAAGACTTCAATCCTGTTTCTATGTTTAGCTCAGCTGAATAGCCCAAATCCAACAAACCATTTGAAACCCATGCTTAATTTTAAATAATGACATAAATGACTAAATTAGCCTGCAAGTGAAGGCCGAGCAGAGTGCCATGAGCAGGTCTACTCTCCTGCTGGTTGGATCAGTCCCAGAAGGAGCAAAGCCTCTGGGAATGCTCCAGGTTCCCACCAGCATCACTCCTGTGCATCTCCTGAGGCATGGACTGTCCCTGTCCCTGCAGGGTCTGGGGGACACAGTTTCCTCCCCGGGAGGAACACCTTACTCCCTTCTCAGTGCTAAAATACAGGAGTGTGGGATCCATTTGTGGGCAGTTACACTTGCATGACTTCAAAGACTTCAGAACTCATTTTGATGAGAATGGATTTCTAAGTAATGAGAAATAATAGCAATTAATATTTTCTTAGCTAATAGAGATCTCATTTTACTGGTCTCTAATAGATTTGGGTTTTTTTTAAAAATCAGTAGTGTCACAAATCCATCATTCAAGTACTTCAGTGCACCAAATCTTCAAAATTGCTCTTATACTGTTAGAACACCTATTTGCCAGAAAAAGACCTCAGGAATGTTTAATATTATACAGTGGCATGAAGAAAAACCTCACTATGTGCATCTAATTAAATAATACAGTATTTACATACCTCAAGGCAGACAGAATAGAGTAAAAATGAGGATAAAAATCCACTCAATTGAGAACATTGACAGTAAGAAAGGTTTTTCAATACAGACAGAAAACAGTTGCTTTATCACTAGCAATTTACACATCAGATTACACTTTATAGCCACAGGGAAAAACAGAAGAGAACACAAAAACCAGTTACCTCTGTAACCACAATTTCACCATAATTATTTATTACCAAAAATGCAGAATCCAATGAGGCAGTGCAAGCACTCAGATGTCATACACACGTTTCTCACTGCTTTGAAAAGAACCTTGGATATTACTTACCTTTGCTGGATTTTTATTTCCTATGAAGAGGCGAAGTGATTTGCGGGAGAGAGAGGAACACAGAAGCTTTAGATTGGCAACTGTTAGGATTTATCATTATTTCTGAGGCATTAGAAAAACCTCCAATGAAATTCAAACTTTGAGTTGTAGCTCTAACCAAAGGAGAATAGTAGCTACTGGTTTTATCAAATTTTTTTAATTTATTTTTTTTAATGGCACAGTCACCATCTCCTTTTCAAGTTCACAAAAGCAGGACAAAATATTACCAAGCCCTGATCTTATTTCCAGAACCATAAATCTTTTCCACTAGTACATTCTATAATAAGAGAGGGAAAAGAGATGTTAGTTTTCAATCAGTGAAGAAAGTCAGTCACTGAGCAAACAAATCTAACAGAGCACAGGTTTGAGCACTGTGTGTTCAGGAATACTTCAGTTCAGTTTTCTGAGAGATCTCTTGAACACATTTGCACTCAATGTTGCCCTGTGCACATACACTGTGTATGTGTGAAAATTAACTCAGCAGGAAAAGTCAGTATTCAGCTACACCAATTCCAGCTCTAAGCAAGGTCTGGTTTCTTTCTTCACAATGCACAACAAAATCCCTTTAAACATGCTCTCAGTTAACTTATTATTAGAACAATGGTATACCACTGGGCTTCCCATAGCAGTACAAACTAAATACATTTAAGTATTCCATTAAGCACAGGTTCTTCTGCCTGTCTCAGGCACTGGAGGTCTGTGTCTCCTTCTGGTGTTTACAGTTTCTTCATCCTACACAATGTCCAACTTCTCCTGCATTTCAAATCATTGAAACTACAATTATTGTTCATCTTCCAAATTATTTACCATATCAAATAAAAATTTCATTATCAGGAATTAATTTAAAAACCCAAGTCTATTACACATATCGCCCTTATTATTTGTCACCTTTGTGACAATAATCTCTTCTCTGCCAAGCAGTTTCTCACAGACATATAAAATAATGTAATTAAAAAACCTCACAGGATAAAAGAACAGACAAATGAAAAAAAATCCTCAGAAATATTTACGCTAGACTACAGAGGCAGAGCAAGACTGTAAAAAATGGCAATAGATCAGTCACAACACATATAAGAACTTCAACAGGGCTGAGTTTTTGAGCACCAGAACAAAGAAGCTTCTTGATTCAGTACAGTGTGTTCATTTGTCCTGCACAGGAACCTGTCTGTGTGTCACCACACTTTTATCTGAGTGCAGACAACAAACATTTGACTCTCTTCATTTCATGAGGTTTGGCTGAAAAATTCGAGGCAAGATTTCTGAGTTTTCCTCTGAAGAGAGAAGAGTTAAAACAATGAAGAATATGTGGTACTAGAACAGTGGTTTCCTAAGCAATCCAGTTCCTCTCATGGAACACCCTGAAGCACTAGCAGTGTTGGATCAGTTTTTTCTGGAGCTGCACGAAGGAATCAGCTGGAAAAAGTGGTCAGCTGAAACAATTTGCATCTCCTTGTCTCCTGTGCAACCCATGAAATCTGCACAAACAGCCCAATTTCTGCAGCCAGAACCAAGCATGCATTGTATTCTGCTGTCCCAAAACATGAAAGCACCACCCTAAACACTGAACTACAAAACAGGATTCCATGCTCAAAAGAAAGGATGTGGAGAATGAAAAATTATCTGCATGCAAGAAATCATAGTAAGATTTTTCTCTCATTTAAGTTGCTATTACAATAGACTTAAATGTATTTTAAGTGATGTGTACTTTATTTGTTCATTCCACAGAAAAGGGGCAGAATTAACACAGTCAGACACAGGTCAGATTTGGAGTTGAGATCTATTCAGAGCCATTCTGTTTTTCAAGGGAAAACACACAAAAGTTATTTTCAATTACCAACTACCTAAAGAAATACATACCCAAACCTTCTGATTCAAACAGGCAGGTGTCATCCACGCCTACATCTCTGCACCAGGCTAAGAAATTTGCTGTGTTGTCCCGTGCAAAAAACGACCCTGAAGGAGCATTTGCTTTGCAGGGAATCTTCCGAACTGGTAAGGTCTGAAACCCAGAAAATTCTCTATTTAGATAAATGACATATGCTAGAATAATATTCAAGTACTATGAAATCAACATGCAGTTTTTGCATAGATGTATTGCCTTTACCATTAAAGGATTCCAAGCCATGAGAAGTGAATTTAACAGCATGAAGTTCTCAACCTTAAGGTCTTTCCAAAAGCATCATTGCAGTCCATGTAATGTAATGTCAAGAGCTGAACCAACATTAGTTACTTCTTAGGAATGTTAGCAACTACAGTTCTGGGATTTTCTGTTTGGTCCAGTTCAAGGGATTTAAAAAATAAAATTAAATTCATGAAGACAGACTTTAAGCAAGGAACTGAATTTTCCCACAATTAAGGGTGAATTACTTTCACTTCTAAGTTAGGAGGGAATCACAGTGTAAACAAATAGTCTTGAGGCCTAAAGACGACAAATACATCAGAAAGACCAGAGTTTCCAATTTAACAGCACACACAAGCCCCCTGTGCACAACACAGAAATGTAAATTTAGTAGCTCCAAGGTCCTGGACTGGCCAACACAGACAGGCTCTCGCTGCACCAGAGTAGTTCCATTTACATGGTTTCTGTGTCAGAGAGAATGCAACTGATACAGCATCAATATCTGAACCAAACAGCAATCATTTTGAGGCATATACAAAGAAAACTTCAGCATTTAGCTCTCACTTAAGATTTCTTTTCATCAAATAAAAAATAGCTCTCATTGATGGCAAAACGTTCATTCCTGGATCTACTTCCAAATTTCTGTTCCTAACAGACCAGAAACCATTATCAGAAATGGGAAGAGGGGCAGAAAAAAGACACAGCAGTAAGCTTCTCTTTACAACAGTTTTTAGCAGCATAGTAATGTCAGTATTTAAAGCCAGCTTAGAAAGAATTTAAACATTATATTAGACATGATAGCAGCGATGCAATGGCAGAACAACTTTATGCTACTGCCCACTGTATACCCGACCATCCCCATAGACTGCAGATAGAGAAAGTGCAGGGATAAACACCATTCTGCCTATTTTATTAACAGGTCAGTGGGAACTCAGAAATTGTCTTAGATATAGAAACATGTCTTACAGGTCTATGTATTTAGAGCTATTCCTCAAATCACCATCCAGCTCTCATTTGCCCGTGATTCTTACTCCAATCACATAATTTACATTTCCTTGTTTGTCAAAAACTGGGCTTGTGGTTCAAAGTATTTGTAAGGAGGTATTAATACTTTTCTGTAATGTATTATAAAACACTGACCAGTTTTACATGATATTTTAAATTAAAATCCAAGTAAACTTCATGTCAGAGACAACATATCACCTCCTAGACCATCCTGAACAAGTGAGGGGAAGGAGGAAGAAAGTAGAGAAGTAAAAATTGTCTAATCCAGAAAAAATAAAGAACTATGAAACCTGAATTCTTTCAAAAGGCTCTAGATATGGAACAACCTTACAGATCAGACTACAACAACGTTTTTAAATAGTATTTTAACCTTCTTTCCATTCTTTTGGGTGAATAAAAGGAAAAAAAAGGGTGAAAAAATGCTCAGTTCTTAGAGAACAGAGATTTAATTTAAAAAACAAAACAAGTAATAAAAAGCTGTTAGCACTAGACATATTTCTAGACTAGCACCCTTTTCACGTCACACTAATTTCTTCCAAGAAACAATGAGTATCTGTATCCTGAGGCAAATTCTTATTATACCCTACCAAGTGCTTCACACGTTCTATTTCCTCTCTTTGACTCAGTCTTAGGAAGAAGAAATGCAGCATTTCTCCATCTCTATCTACCCCTATATCCTTTCAAATGGACAAGTCTAATGATCTTTAAAGAGCACCTTCTTCCAAAAGGGGTCAGACACAAGTCTCTGGCAGCCTGTTGGAGGAAGGTCAGCTAGTCCAGACTGCATACAGAGGAAAGCTGTCAAAACAAGTCTTCTGCTTCATGATTTTCTACTAAATCTTACACAAAATATTTCAGAAACCTTATAAAAGTTCCTTCTTCAAAAGCATTTTCCAAGAGGTCTGAGCTGACCTGACCTCCTTTAGTGCAGAAGAGGAACAAGAGATGAGACTGGTCATGACTTTAAGGTAGTTTAGTTCCTCAGGTCCTGACAGCATCTGTTCTGTGGGTTTTAGTGTTTCAGTGGAATCAATCCCTTCAGAAATACACAGCTAGTTTATAATTAACCCCAATTTGTCAGTAAATTCAAAGAGGGGCCATTTCATACCATTGTATCTTAGTCTAGTTACATAAAACATCCACTGTACATACAGTATACTCATACAATCAAATTACCAGCAGCTCTAAATTGGTTTAACAACATGAAAACCAAACAGAATGAACTTCTTTTCCAACATCATCTCTGCTTGGACCAGATTATCTGAAGTGGATGTTGACCCAACTGAGTGAATAGGTCAACAAATTGTATCTCACACATACTCTTTGGAATTTTTGATTATGTTCAGTTTGAAGCACAAATCCTGGAATAGCAGCACTGTGACAGGAACAAGATGACAAGAAGCCAGCTCCAGTATTCCTGGCACTTGCAGACTTGTGCATAAGGTGCTCCAGAAAGCAGGGAAAGGAAATAAGGCTACAGTCCCTGTATGTGTGAGAGCAGCCCTGCAGTGTCAAATCATGTCACCTCTCACTTCCCTCTTCACTTCTCATCTCTGGATTTTTCAGTGTCCATGTGTTACTCCACTCTCAGGCTTGCCTTTGCAGAAAGCCAGCCAGTCTTCTCCAGGACAAAACTTGGTTCTAATGCCAAAAACTGCTCAGAAGGGGGTCACAGGTGAAATCCCACTGGGTTTGTTTGCTGCCACTCAGTTCCCCAACTCCAGACAATTCTGTGCCATTGAAGTGCTTTGCCCTTCCACAACCCCTGCCAAACAGCCCATATTCCTTCATGTCCTGCTAAGGGCATTAAACACTGTTCTGGAAGTCTGTGATAGAACACTCATATTATTTCAGAACATTTGAACAACAACAAAACCCCAACCCAAGCCAAGCAACAACAACAACAACCCATAACTGTGCTCCATGACTGGTGGCTGCCATCTGGACATCGGAGGAGACTTGGACTCACTGTAGGCACTGCCCATCTGCTCTCCTTGGCCCTGAGCCCACTGGGCATACAGAAGCCCCCAGCACTGGTCCTGGAGACCAGGAGCTGCTCCTTGGCACAGATGCCCTTGGCCACCCTTGGCTCCTGGTTTATTTGCCCTTTTACCCAAACAGCTAGAAGGGAAGAGGCAACAGGAGAACCTGCACTGCCTTTCTCTCAAGGAGCCTTTGGGAAGGCATTGCAGTGCCTGGCAGGAATCCATAAACCCCCAGTATTCCCCTGGGTTACTGCTGCTCCCCAATAATAATACATTCATAAATCTGATTCTAAATATTTATTATCTTCTGATTTCGGTGTATCACAATGACTGAATATAGAATTTCTTTCAAGAAGATCAATCCCAGAACAGATGGTTTATGTGCCAGAAATCACCTGAAACTTCATGCATGTCACAGACTGCCCACAAATGACACTTCTATACTTTGACAACTAAGACAGAGCTTTAACCACATCAGTTAACCCAGCTTCACTCTGAAGCCTGGGCATTCATGGAACTTGCGACATTTCTTTTACAAATATAAGGATTATGGGGTCTTTCAGAGGTCCATTTTTGGTAGTAAGAGTGTGGTACTGAACATCACACTTTATTAAGCAGATTTATGATGTTCTCTAGTTTTGCACCAACAGAAAAGATGTTTAACAAATGTCCCAAACAACTCAGAAGTGACAAACACCCAAGACATACCCTGGGACACAGAAGGGAAAAAAACCTACATTACTGAAGAACAAAAAATAATTTAAAAAAAAAGCTTTAAGTCATTTTCTGGGGCAAACACTACACACATAAATATCCCTGGCATCACATGAGCTCACTATAATTCAGCATTCTAAATTTCATCCCACTTCCCACAATATTAGGGTGTTTCTGAAGAGAACAGCAAAAAACCCTACCCTCTTTTCTGTTCAATAACAGCACCACCAGGTATATCATACAAATCATAGGTAAATACTCATATTTTATTATCACCTAATAAATTTCTCTACCACCTTCCAAATAGCAGTCTACTTTTTAAATATTTCCCAAACTGTCACTGTAATGTTGAAATGAAAGCTCTTATTTAAGAAAGGTTTTGTGCACAAGTAGTTTTTACTGATTTGTATAAATGGCCTGACTATTTCAGAAGTGCTTTCTAACAGATCATTCTGAAGTAATTAGGTTTCCATATGGCAGAAATGACTTTTGTTGACATAGTATGGTATAACCAGAGTTGCTTTGAAACAGCAGTGGCTGCAATTACTGCTCTCCAGTATCATGACAACAATTCCCCAGTGACACTCCCTTTACAGTCTTGTCCTGTTGAAGTCCATGCATGTGGTTTCATGCAGGATGTGAAAGTGTGAGTGAAACACATGATGCAAGCCTGCAAAAATGCTGTCACGTTCACTTCCAAACCCAAAAGGGACTCTCTTGCACTGATGCTGTGAAATCACATGGAAAATTGTATTTTTGTGCTGCTTTTTCAAAACAAGGGTTCGCAAATGCATGCTAAAATCCTAATTTATTTATAGAAGACTTAAGATTTGAGGCAAATTTTGAGGATTCCTAATCGTATTTCCCTATGTGAATATTCACAACTTTTTGAACTGTCACTTATGCTTGAATAGAAAGAAAAAGCTGAGCAATTTTGTGTGCTATGAAGAAGGATTACAGTGAGCATGGTACCCATGGGAAAGATTTGCCTGTATCTCCTGGTGACCTACATTTACCAAAATAGCAGTAAAATGATGCTGTGCAGTAGCTGACTGCAGGAGTGTCTCTAGTTTGGCCACTGAGTGTTACATGGGCATAAATTCATACTGAAATGTGATTGTATCAGCTGGATAGAACAGTTATCTGTTTGGAAATTTCCTACAGTTTTGCCTTTAACTCAGCTCTGTGGCCAGTGGCATTTGTTTGTCTTCTGAAACTCCTCCCTCATTTTGCTCAGGTATTCTTAGAAAAGCCCTCCTTCCTTATAAAATCTAAATTAGCTGTTGAGGATGGGAATTGTAAAGGAGAAGTTCTGCCACAATCTTCTTTGTAAAAACCATTTTGCTCTGTCTTTTATTAATTTGTTAAACATAAGTGACCTGGGGCTCATGGCTACAGGAGCTCACTCCTTCTTATGGAGCTGTTCCAACTCCCCTCCCCACAGAGTGACAACACCACCAGACCATCCTTCAGTCACTTGCTGATCTTAATTCTTCAGGAACTCAAACACAAAATACTTCAGACCCCATTTATAAATTACCAAAGGGGGGTTCAGACACTGATCCCAGCAAAGGAAAATTGAGTTTACCCAAGACTGCTTTGCAGTGCCAAAATTCAGGTTTCAGAAAGCGTCATGAGGCATGAACTAAACCTTAAATTAATGAAACTTTAATATCTACAAGGTAAAATAACTACTCCTTGGCAAGGTGAGCCCAGCTTTGTTTTCTCCCTACCCCAGGCAGGATGGAAGAGAACACTTTTCAAATGTAACAACTGGACAAACAGTCAAAAGCACATGCTAAATGCATATGCAAAATGGATAGAAGGAATTCTGAATATGGAAATACATACAAGAATTTAAAAGCAATTCCCACTGAAAACCAAAACAAAACAAAAAACTAAGATAAGAAATATAAACCCCTCAGGTCTCCTAACGCTGCAAAACAAGAGTTAAAACCCAGGAAAATCTGAAATAGGAAAACTCAATATGGAAGTTTTGAAGACTTAGGAGACAGTAATAAATTGCCAAACTTCAGCAGACATGGAACAACTTCTAGATCAGTAAAAAACAACATTGCACTTACTACACAGCACCCTTAAGCATTAACTTAACAAGTGGCTAAACATTGTCCTTCAGTGAAATACAGTCTTTACATTGACATATTAAGTCCTCTAGAAATATGTCATTTTAATGGAATAGGAGATTGGATTTCAAGTTTAAAGATCATGTGTTGACCAGATTTTTACCCTGTGTAAACACTGAAGAGATCATCAAAAGCCAAAAATCACTCATTATCAGCTTCCTAGATTCTAAGAAAGCACTTGTGAATACTTTGGAATCCCTGGCAGATTTGGGATATGCCAATAAAAATAATTAACATGATCAAGGCTTTATATAAACACACAGACTACAATGTTCAAATAAATACAGTGAATGCTTTAGCCATGGAATTATGTGTCAAAGTAGAACACATTCTCCCACATAGAGTGTTGTAACTTCTTAAGAGTAAGCACAGATGGAGAATAAGCTTAGTTTAAAAACAAGACAGTTTTAAAAGTTAAGAACTTTTTCCTGGCTTTGTTCTTCTTAGCCCTCTGTCCAAGACACACCTTACTCAGCACACAGCAAAAGGCTGGTTATTCAAAAAGGTTTGTGCCAAGAGTTATGAAAAACTAATTTAACAGAAATGCCACAATTTCCAGCAGCGTGTCAGAAAGCCAAGGCCCAGCAGAGCTGGTTCCACCCCCACAGAGTGCACTGCACAGCTGGGATGCCCAGCAAAGAGTGGCACAAAGAGCAGTGCAGGAGCTCCACTCACCAGCCTGAGCACATTTGACTATTTGACTGATCAGGAATTTCAGTGTGGTCTGGGGCAATGGGCAAAGGCCACCACTCAGAGCGCAGCTAGAACAGCATTAGAAAGAGCTACTACAATTAAATTGCACTAAAGAGAGAGACTGCAATTAAAAAAAAATTAAACTTCACTAAGATTTTATAAACAGAAACGAAGAGAGACACTAAGTCCTGACAAAGACCTCCCTGTGGTGTTCCTGAAAACAAGGATTCCATAGTTCATTCCCATTCGATAAATGCTCTGTACCTTTTCTTTAGATCTCTGGGTTTCAGAATTAATGTTTAGACAGGGATTTTTAAAGTTGGTATTTCATAATAGGCTGCTTAAATAATATTTGATTAGCACGGAATAGGGCAATTCTCACAGTTGGTCTTTCAGAGAGAAATCACACTAAGTTTGATAGGTGAACTAAAACTACCACAGTGATGAAACATCACATTCTCAAAGGGGACATGATTCCCTCAAAATATAGTATATCCAATTTTGGCAAAACCAACTAATTTCAGTCACAGAAATTCCAAAATCATGTTTAGCCCTTAATCATTCCAGAATAACCCAAGCTAAGAACAATGCTTCAAAAAATTTCAGTCTGAATAGTTGAAGTCCATCAAAACACTTCACAGGTTCTAAACTTTAATATTAAAAGACGTTTCCATAATTTCACCAACAGTGTGGTCAAATAACCAACATATTTGATCTACAGGATTATAGTGGATAACCTTTCACTCCCAGTCTGAACAACAATGTAAGGAGCCACTCCAATTCCATACTGTGATATCTAATGGTGGGTGTGGGGCTGTATTGCCATCCTGCTGCTCCTTCCTCTGCCACCTGGTTTCCTCCCAGGGATCAATGACCTTTCTGCAGGGTTCATTCCACATGGGATGAGTGTCAAAGAATGCAGTGATAAAGATCTAGGCAGTCCAAACTAGGACAGAATGACAGATTTTTTTTTTGAGATTTATTTTCTGCTTGCAGTTTGGATTTCCAGATGTTTAACAAAGATATAATTTTTTATGCTGATGCTGAAAAGATTCAGAAAGGATTTAACATGTACCTCACTGCAGGTAAGGCTGGTGCTCCAAAGCCCTGGGTGCTCATTTTTAAGAAAAACTGCATCTTTGTCTTTATGATAAAGAATCTGAATTTCTGTGAGTTTTCCAATGAGAAACCACAAGGAAACTGCCAGAGCTGTGGGAATTAGAGCAGATGTAGAATTTAAAAACATCTGTGATTTGAAAAACAAGTTGGAATCCATAATCAATATAGCTAAATTTGTAAACCCCTTAAAGCAACCCCTAAAATTATGAACAAGGCTTTACTGTATAGTTGAAGCATTTGGGGCCAGTTTACATATACAGAGACAAATGGGGATATACATGGATTTAAATAAACAAATTAGACATAAATCTATCCTCTATCTATAAACTGATATCTATTTTCCTCTTCTGCATTGCAGTCATCACTTATGTTCACTGTTTCCATTGTTTCAGAAATTTTGGCTCACTAAGTTCAAGACTCACTATCAGCAAATGTACCAAATTCTGTAATTCCTGTTTATTCATTATTCCCTAAAAAGTACTAACACTAATTTTGACTTAGGAATTGCACAATTACACTGAGGAAAGTTGGTCTAAATTAAATTTTGTCAAATTTTTAAATATATATAGTAATTTCCACACAATTCCCTAATCTTACAATTCTGTTGCAAATTATTCCTAACAGTCTGAAAAAAGAGCAACATAAAAAGATTTGTTACAAAGATTTTTACAGTTTGCTTTAAAGGCTTAACAAAAGAAATAATAGGAATGTTACAATGCTTTTCACATTAGAGGCAAAATCCAGCAAATCTAAAAATGGCTGTTTATATATTTCTCTCAAAATTGAAGTAATGGTAAAAATGCTATGAAAACTTGTGGATTTAATACAAATTTTATGAAGTGTTTATTAGCATTACATACAAAACCAATCTTAATTAACCATCTCTGTAAAAAACTTCAAGATGTTTTCCAGTTAAATACTATTGGAAATCAAAGTTTGATTCTCTTGGCCTGATTTGCAGTCTGAACCATTATGGTATTTTCCAAAGCAGTATTTGCTTAAATCTGCTCTTGCTTCTCCCCTGAAAATTACCTTGTGATGCAACTTCTGGTTATTTCTGTGATGTTCAATAGGAGCAGAGAGAGGGAGAGTCCCTGTCTGAGGGTCACTGGCACAAGCCAGTCTAGTGCACACCCTGACTCTGCTCCAGCCAAACAAGGAACAAACGTGTTTCCCAAGGCCAAGAAGTACCAGGGGGAAGAACATTCTGGAGAGATATTATGTCTCAGGGCTCCTTCCCAGACTGTGCAGCTCTGCCTCCAACTCAGTGCATGGCCTGAAGGGCACTGCAAACCTGTAAGGAGTTCTTCAATGTGTTCACCTGGAGGGTGCCAAGCACAGGAACACACGATATCCTGGAACAGTTCAGGAATCTCCTTTCATGATCTGATGGGAAACAGCACCCTGTCCTACCATGCAATGCTCCTGTAAGCAGAAACTTTGGTTGTAGGAGTTATTTGGTGAGGCATAGAAGGTTTGTGCACGTGACCCAGTGCAGGTAAATCTGGGCATCTGCAAGAACCCTGGCAGCAATCTGGTTGAATGAACTCAGCAAGCCACTGACATGCCTAAGGAAGGTACAAGGAACTCTCCAACAAACAGTTTTACAGCACTCTGGAAATGATTCCTTCCAGATGCATCAGCACTTGTGAGTCATTTTGCAAGATTATTCTTTTCCTCTCATATCCACATCAGTCTGCCACTATGAAGATTAATACACAAGAAGACAATGCTGTAATTTTTTTATTCCTCTCAAGTAACTGAAAGCCGTATCTGTAGTGTATATGATTAAAAATTGGCTCCTCAAGCTTCTCTTGCAAAATAAAAGTCTCCAGCAAAGTGCAAGTGTGCAGACAAGCAAATGGCTGCCCCAGGCCACAAATCTGTTCATATCCTAACAGTTCATGCAATCCTGTCCATGCAATTCTGGGCTGGAGGGTCAGAGTTATACCTTCCAGAGGGCACCTGAACATGGCTTTGCTGCAGTTGAGGACTCTGCACTGTGCACACAGGTTCAAGGCACTGAGTTTACAGAATACTGTATATCCACCCCACCTGTAAGACACAGATAATCTTGAGAAACTGAGCCTACTGCATAAATAAAAACACCATGTTGCTTAGCTCAGACTTTCAGCTTGGCATTCTGGGGTCTAAGAGCAGGATTCAGATTCCAGGTCCAATTCTGAACCCCAGATTCTCTACTTTAGGAGGATTAGGTTCTCTACTTTTTCCTGTGATCCCTCTGCAGGGCAGACACCAAGCTGTTTGAAGCAATAGATCCACAAGCAAAGATCTTCCTCTAATTTACATTTAAAGAACCATAAGTGTCCATATTTCTTGTAAATGAGCAGAATGCAATTTTAGTTTTTCCTAGTGGGAACTACCTAATAGTAATCAGAGCTCATCAGATGAGGCAGCAGAAGTCAAAGTGCTCCAAGTACTTCACAATGTTCACAAATCAAGCCACTATTGCACAGTGAACAGTATTCCCAGGTTACAGATGTAGAAAGGGAAAGCACAGATATGAATTCTCCCAAAAGCAAACAGTAAGTTTATAGCTGAGATGGGAAATTACTGAGCCTCCAGTTTATAATCTTGGTCTTTTGCCACAGGCCTCTTCTTTCAATATTGACAGAATTCAGGTCAAATCCCTGGCTTTTCAGGTGCTGGGGTTTACAGGATTCTGCCTCTACTTCCACAGATATACATAACTTTCTCTAGAAACAAAAACATCTCGAAATTTAAATCCCAGTTTTCAGTGGTGGAACAGCTGAATTGTGAAAAATTCCCCTTCAACATTAAAACTTAATTAAAGGCAAAAAAAGTCATCCCAAATAGTTGTTTATCTCTCTTCATTGCTACTCCAGCTAACACGGCTCTCAAAGTTACCAGGCCCAAACTCTCCTCTGGTGCAAACCTGCATGACCCTGAGAAGCCAGTGGTGCCACAGCAACCTGCACTCCCCAGGGACCAGATTGGCAAAGGGAAAGCTTTGGATACAGAAAAACTGCAAAATACACTTCTGATGCTTTGACTGTGGGTAAGATGTGGACAGAATCTCTTGATGTTGGGATCCCCATGAATGTGTGTGTGTGCAGAAATCACTGGACAGCCTCAATGCAAGCACATCCAAGGACACAATTCACTCACTGTTTTCTACACAACAGCTCAGTTAACACTCACTTTAATCTTACCAACTCAGTTCCCACTGAAAGAATAAAATTAAATGCATATTTGAATTACACATTCTAGGAGTTCAGAAATATTTGTACCTGGATTGATCTTTTTGTACTTACTTCTATTTCTTTTATTAGCCAAATCCATAGATCCAATGTCCTGAAAATGAGGCTAAATTTTACATTCCAATTCATTACTCAGAAGTATTTATAAGAGGGATTTGAATTGAAATGCACCTGATCAACCTCTGAGAACTTGGAGAAAAAAGGGAAACTCAGTTTCAACCTGTTTTCATTCTTTTGTCATGAAGACACTGTTTTACATGGAATGTTCATAATTATATAGGCAGTTCAGGGATGGTGGACAGACTACTATGACCTGTCTATAAAAACAGTCACAACTATTAACACAATTTCTTTATGTTTATTTTAAAATTGTAATTAATGGTCTTACTAAACTGAGCTAAACCAAATCAAATGTGGGCTCTGCACATCCTGCACATGCCTTGATGCTCTGAATTTGTTTGCACAGCTGCAAAATTCTCCAATTAACTATCTGTCAGGAAAAGTAAAATACTGCCAGGACAGCATGGAGATTAAATCCAAGCCAATGGTTGAAAATTACAAAATGGCATCCTGTGACATCAATTATTTTTATGCAGTAACTGTTGCTGTAGTAAGTCTGTAATTTCTAGACAGTAGATCAGCAGCAGCAGCACAGGTAGTTCCAACAACTTACTACCATACAAATCTTGAGCATTTATTAAGATTGATATCTGTCATCTCCTTGTCATTTTATAAATGTGCATGGTTAGATTTGTTTAAGACTCTAAATATCTCCAAAAAGAGCAAAAAATTACTTCTTAAAAATATATTACATACTCACTCCAGCCTAATAACCTTTTTAAATGAATCCATTTTCATTTAAATCTCAAAAGTTTTGTCTGTCTGTAGCAAAGGATCAGCTACCAGCAGGGTATTCATCCCCAAGAAACAGTAACACACAGAACACAAGAGTGGCTCTTACACTTTCTGAAGCCCCAACAATTTTCAGCTATAGGGAATTCCTCATCTGGGTGAGGTTTCTGCCTATTGGGCCTTCCAAAAGATCTCTCTTCCATCACCTTATTCAGTGTTTACCAGAACCCAGGGAAATTTTAACACTCCTTGACAAGATTTCTTCCAATTGGTTTGTAAAAACAGCCCCCCTTTGGCTTGTTTGGCTTCTACCAACTTCATTCAATGTCTCATAATCTTTGTATAGAAACTCAACTCCTACCATGCATTCCAGATTTTGCAGGTTCCATCCCCTTTCTGCACTCAAGAGTCCTACTCAATGACTCAGAAAAGACAACTCCATTACCTCTTTCATGCATAAAGTTACACCTCCATTCCCTTTCCCTGACTCCTAAGGAAAGACTCCTTTTCACTGAACACCCTTTAACCTCCTCTTCACTCCCCCAGAGCTGTTCCCAAGTTACACCACCAGCAGCTTCCTGTGTGCTTTGACAATGTCCCCAGTACCCACAAATGTCTCCACAGGACAGGAGAAGGAAGTGTTGATATCAACATGACAATCTTCCTTCCAGATTTGGAAAACAAAATATGTTGGGAGCCACAACTTTTTTTGCTCTGTCCTTTCTCAATATATTCCACACTCCATGAGGCTGTTGCTGGCCGAGGGGTTTCCTGAAATCTGAAGGAAGTTCACTGCTCCCTAATAAGAGAGGGAATGATACAGTTTGGATAACAAACTGCCAAACTTGCAGTGACTAGAAATACACTGCACAAGCAGTTAACCCAGAAGCAACAGGATTCAGCCTCTGCTGTTTTGCAGAGCACTGCAATGTGAATTTAGGGAATTACAGCAAACAACTGAGGAGTCAGTGCATGCAGCAGGATCTTTTAGTGTCTTTTTACATCTGTTGCTACAGCTGCTCAACTATAGCCCCACAGAGCTGCACAATGAATTCATGACCAGTAGTACCTATAAATCAGAACAGGATAAATCATCTTCCTATCTTCCTTTAAGACAAAACCAACCCCAAAATATTTTATGGAGCTTTTCCATCCAGGAGGAAGTTCACATATAAGGAAAAACTTCACTTATGAAAACAAACCTAACCTTCAAGATTGTGAGGTTACACACACTCCCTCCATTAACTATGGCCTTATCCTGTGTCCTCACTCAGCTGCAACCTGGTGCTGCCTGCAAGCTGATCCTTCTGGCAGTCACTCATTTTCTATCAGTCTGCTTTTATCTAAAAAAAATTAAGTTACAGATATGGGTAGAAAAGTATGTTATCTATTTTGATAGTGGCTGAACTCAATAGAAATCAGCAACTTCTTTCAGCTGCCAGTGAAGTCATCAGAGCAACACAGGCAAAAGACCATGTTCCTGTTTTCCTGGGCAGAAAAATGGTCAAATGGCTTCAAAATTCCACATACATTATTAATAGAGTGCAAAATAATGATTCAGAGGACAACTGTGAAATTCTTACTATGCTAAATTTTGTACAGTATAATCTTCTTATAAATTTCCTTGGCACCCCAAGTGAGATTTTGAAACCTTATTAGAGGACTCTTCTAAGGCAACTATACCTGTTACAGACTCACAGACTATTCTGAGTTGGAAGGGACCCACAAGGATCATCGAGTCCAACTCAAGTCAATGGCCCACACAGGGGACTGAACCCATGACCTTGGCAGTATTACAACCAAGTTTCAACCAGCTGACTAGTCCTATTGCCTAAGACTGCTACACAGGTAAGTAAAATCTGAAGGAAGGAAGATCTTCCTAATAGTCTACAATGACACAAATCTATTACTCTGTCATTTCTTTGAGTTTTTACTATAATAAGTATGAAGCAACAAACACTGAGAAAACAGCAGCATAACAGATTTTTTCCCTTTAGTTGCATTGTCACTTATACCAGTTTGACAAATAAAAGACCAACAAATTAAGTAATGACAACACAGAGGACTGCAAATGTGTAATTAGCTTCTAATGTAATTTAGGTTGAAAAAACAATACAGGTAACCCATCTTTCTGCCTAGCTAGTTCCTAGGCTTAATCAAACACACTGCAGTGAGGGTGTTCCCTCTTGGAAGTTACCGTGACACTCAGGTGAAGACAAGCTGGACCATATTATAAAGAGGAGCTCAGAAGTCAACCAGTACTTCAATTAAACACATCCTGATTATAATTTGAAATAGGAAATATGACAAGGCAATTTCTTCTGCAACAACAGTTATGGACTTGGAACCAAGAAAAGCAACTTATGCAGGTACAGCTGACACGAGGCTGTCACTCCTCAGAACAGCTGCTAAAATTTATGCTGTGCCCTAATTTCTGCTACAGACTAGTAATGAAAACATCAAGAATAGAAGATGCATTGTGTGATCTCTATTCTTGGGCTCTTTTTTTACCTGCTTTTTATTTGCCTGTTTTAGCTTTCAAGGAAGATGGACCTGAATGCACAAGATAAATAAAAAGTTTCACAGTAAATGTTCTAATAAATGCATCAACTCTTTAACTTCTCCCAGAAATAGAATTGTTGCACTCTTTAACTTCTCCCAGTAAAACTGTCCTATGAAAAGAATTAAATAAAAAGGAAGTTGCATTCAAGCAAGATCTTTCCAAAACTCTTCAGTATCTTCTAAGTTTCGTATTCTCTGCATCATTCCTGTCACTCTTTACTGACAGCCCTTCCAGTAGACCAACAGGACCTTTAAACTCCAGGCACCAAAACCAACTACGGAGTTTTATTATTGGCCTCCCTAGAGCTGTTTTCAGAAGAAAAGACACCTCTCACAGCTACTTAATATTCCCTCTGCAAATAAACACAAGGATCAGATTTTCTCTATTAGCTACCACATCCAGCTGCTAGATCTTGTTCTGTCTTATCCTCCACATATCATAAGTAATTTTGTGAGTAACTGCTTTGCATAATTATTTTAATAATTACCAAATAAATATTATTTCCCTCACTTTTACACTGTAATTCTTCTACACAGAGCAATTAGCTCCCTGCTTTTTTTGCAGAATCTCCACCTATGAAAATCTCTTAATTGGGCAAAAAGAAGAGTTCAGATCCCCCAGACATGGCACGTTAGCACATTGAGCAACACTTACTTTGCCAGGTTTGTTTGCATCCAAGCTGTTCTCTTTGAATTTCTCCTGCAGGGTCTCAGCTAACCGGCAAAGCAAAGCTCCATTATCCAGTTTCTCCATGAAGGTTTCTGCTGTTATTTCTCTACCTGAACAGCAAACAGAAAGTTAACATGGCACAAAGCATGAAATAGTACAGACTGCAATTGTGTAAAAAGAGAAATCAGTAGAAACCTTGACAATTTGAAATACATTGTAACTAAAAACTTGTATTACTTTGAATATTTAGCCAATGACCTCGCTGCTGCTTCACCATGAAAAAAATAACTTGCTTTTTTGGGGAAGGCACGTGGTATTGGAAAAATAATTCTAGCACATCAGACTCCACATATTTCATTTTACTTACAAAAGTCCAGTGCTTTTAACATAATGTTTTAAAAGGCAGACTACAGCAGGCAAGTACTTTATACCAGTGTGCATGTGTAGCTGTAGTGTAAGAGCTGCTACCAGTTTGTTATGTAACAGAAGTAAAACAACCATGTCAAGAAGGACTGAATTTTTTTAGAAGACTCAAGTCTTGATCCTGTAAGAAGTAGACAAGATTCTCCAGTTACTACAATGCTCCTATGAAATTTCTTTTTCAGAAGTAAAGTTAGGCACATTAGAAAAAGAACAATGTGAAATTTCGTGTTATGTATCCAGTTGCCACACAGATTAAAATTTGCACTCCAGGAACAAAGCTAAAATACTATGGATTTCAAAATATATTGATTATTATATCATGCTTTACAACACTGCTGCCACAAAGTGCCCTCCCTGCTGCAGCAGACCAGACAACTTTACAATCAAATCTAATTTCATCCTGGAAGGTGAGAGCTCAAGTCCCACAATGAGACATGCACAGTGGTCAGACTGCACAGGCCAGATCAGAAGGAAACCATTTCCCATCCCAGGCTAAACTTCCTGGATCTTTACATCACTTCCAGGTAAAGATATTCCTATTTCTTATTGAAGGTTTTTCCTTTTCACATTTCTACTGAAAAATCTGCCTTCTCTGTGGACACCTTTTTGACCATCAGTTGTATTTTTTCTGCCCTCTTAACTTCCAATAATATCAAGAGACCCTCAAGGACTAATTCCTTCTCCTCCTATTAAGACAGGATTTTTGATACATGATATTTACACATAGTTGCATATTCACCCATATTTACATATCTATTTAGGTACAGGAATAACACTGTCTCACTTTGCATAGGTTTTTACACATCATGTGTTAGTAACAATAGTCTACTGTACCAAATAAAGAGAAAAACATTAAAAAACTGAAGTGAGAGCAGTTCCTCATCTCATCCAGACCCACTCCTGCTTCCACGAGATGCCTGGAAACTGAAAAGAGGTGGACTGCATTTTCAGTCAAAAAAACATAGGAAAAGAAGAAAAGTGAAGAAAAGATTTTCTGTATCTTTTGCTCAGAAGAGAGGGGAAAACTAACAGAAGTAACAAAAATGAAGTAGGTAAAAAATTAATACTGAACTTGTTGCTGGTACATTGTAATCTGATGGTCAATGTCACGATACTGAACATGGAAGCATTATTATGCATTATGATTTTAAAATGCTACAGGAAAGCTGATTTCTCTGGGCCCTTGCCTGAAAACTTTGAGATACTCTACCATCTTTTGGGCAAAATCAAATGTGACTCTTTCCAGTTGGGTCAGTTAAAATAAAACACCAAGATAAAGATCCAATGCAGCAAACCATCTTCAGATACAGCAGACTTCTATTTTTCACTGAAGTTAAACTTGGTTTTTCTGATACATTTTTATTTCAGAAATATTTGTTCACCATGAAGATTTTCCCATTTGCCCCATTAGCACTTTATAAAATAGCATGAAACCACTAGAAAGATAAATTTGAAGAATTACGATGCTACAGGAACTGCTTTCTATTTAAGAGTATTACATTTTACAATACAAACCTTTTCTTCTTAAAAAATTATTTCAAATATTTTTAGCATACTCAAAATTTTCATTTTAATTTACATAATGTAAATTTGCACACAGGTAAAACAGAAAATTCACATTCTTAATATGTATTCAGTCCTATAATTTATAGATTTATTGGTTCATAATAATAAAATGTTATAAAAACCATAAAACCTATTTAGAAATATTTTTCTCTTTACACAGATATGGAAAAATTCTTTTATCTGCTTCTGCTGTTCAACAATACATGTATATTAAGTGCTTTAGCAGTTTGGTGACTATATATTGTACACCAAAGATTATTTGAGTTCTATTCCCCTTTATGAAATCTGAAAGAATGAATTTTGCACTGAACATCTGTATCCAATGAAAAGTATATTAGGCGTCAGCTTTCAATTCACTGGATTTTATGGCTCCAAAAGGTGGCATTTCTTTGCTAAAACAGACACTCTGACATATTTAATAGTTGAAATGTATTGATTCAAAGGAGAGTAATGCTCATAACCTGGGGGGAAAAAATGGCTTTGTGTATTTGTATGGAAAAAAACATTAAACTCCATTAAAAATGTATAACTCCCCCTTTGATTACAAGAAAGCAGTTGCAATGTTTTTATAGAATGGTAATAACATTGTGTATAATAAAAAAACCCCACTGGAAGTATGAGGGAAAACCCGAGGAATATGAAGGTTTTCTGAAACCTCACTAGCAATGCTCACCCTCTCTTTTACCACAACCACCAGATGCCCCTTAAAAACTCAAACTATTACAACCTGAACAACTAGAGGACGGACTATTTCGCTCCCACATTTCAGTTGCAACACAAAACTGGAAGTTTATGACTAGAAATATTTCACTCAGGTGAGTCTGAAGCACATCCACAGTGCAGAGGCAGCAGTGAAACCACTCCTGACCCATTCAATTCACGTGGGACTTACACCCAAAATAACAAAATGTGACAAAAATAAGGAAAACAAAGGCCAGTGATTTTATGCACATACAAAACTGGTCCTTTCCTGGCAAGGCTACTCTGTTCCCCACAAACTGAGAGCAGGATAAGTAGTTTTGAAAGCACTGAAATATTATCACTTACTTGAAATGGGACATATGAACAACTCCAAAGGCACGTTGATACTGAACAAAAGGATAAAGCTACGCAAGTAAGAAAGTGTATCATTACCAGCAGAATCACTCAAAGTATCAGTATTGGGAATGTCTTGATATTCAGACATTTAAGACCTGCATTTCTCACTGGCTTGATCTGAAAAAACTGATGTTGAAAATAAAAGTATTGTTACAGAACCCTCTTGGACAGCAACAAGAACAGTAATCACAGAATCATAGAATCATAGAATGGATTGGGTTGGAAAAGACCTCCAAGATCATCAAGTCCAACCCTTGGTCCAACTCCAGTCCCTTTACCAGATCATGGTACTCAGTGCCACGGCCAATCTCAGTTTAAAAATCTCCAGGGATGGGGAATCCACCCCCTCTCTGGGCAGCCCATTCCAGTCCCTGAGCACTCTCTGTGGAAAGAATTTTTTTCTAATCTCCAACTTAAATTTCCCCCGGCAGAGCTTGAGCCTGTGCCCCTTTGTCCTGTTGCTGAGTGCCTGGGAGAAGAGACCAACTCCCATCTGGCTAGAACTTCCCTTCAGGTAGTTCTAGACAGTGCTGAGGTCACCTCTGAGCCTCCTCTTCTCCAGGCTAAACACCCCCAGCTCCCTCAGCCTCTCCCCACAGGACTTGTGCCCCAGTCCCTTCACCAGCCTCGTTGCTCTTCTCTGGACTCGCTCCAGCCCCTCAATATCCTTTCTGAACTGAGGGGCCCAGAACTGAACACAACACTCAAGGTGTGGCCTCACCAACACAGAGTACAGGGGAAGGGTCACTGCCCTGGGCCTGCTGGCCACGCTGTTATTGATTCAGGCCAGGATCCCATTGGCCTTCTTGGCCACCTGGGCACACTGTTGGCTCACATTGAGCTTCCTGTCACTCAGTCCTCCCAGGTCCCTTTCTGCCTGGCTGCTCTCTAAGCTGAAAGAGATTTAATTCAGAATCAAAGACACACAGTTTGCTTGCAGGAGAATTTCCACTCTTCCATCCCAAACTTTACACCTCCTTCAACACAGCTTTAAATGCCCAGCCTGGTCTTTAACTCAATGCCTCTCCTGACATCCTCCTCTCTCTGCTCCTTTTCTCCAAGCCTCTCTCTCTCTTGCATCCAAGAAACTTATACATGCATCAAACATTTACACATCCAATTCCTCAACACCTTGCATTCTCCAGATGCTCAGCTTTGAGCTTCTGAAGCCCAGAAAGCTGTGAGAAGAGGCCTCAGCACTGAAACCTTGGAGCCCAGACACGTGTCCAAGCCGTGGTCCCATGTGCTGTCTGCAGCTTGTCAATGAGCTCTGGGAATGGGTAAAACACCAGAACTCCACAAAACAGCCAAAGAGGACACAGTGAAACTATCTCTGCATGTCCTGAGCTACAGGCTGGTGGTGGGGCTGGCTCCTTCTCACACCAGCCACTGTGCTTGTGCAGACACACAGGAGGGAACAGGAAAGCACTGGACAGTGAAGGAGACAAGCAAACCTTTCAAGGTGCCATTTTCCTTCTGCTGGAAGAGTCCTGTGGCCCAGGTGTCTAATTCCCACATGTAGCTTGCTCAAGGTGGGACAGAACTTTTCTGAGCCCACAAGAGCATTCTACTAAGATAACTATATATGTAATCTACAAAATTTGGAGTTTGTAAGCCTTGAAAGCATTCCCAATGCTTCATTGTCTCTGTACACAACAAAAACAAGGCTAGGACATAACCATGATTTGCAAGACAGCAGAGTTAACAGATCCCCTTAGTTTTGTCACTGCCACTTTGGACTGAGCCACCAAAGCTCAGCAGAGAAGCAAAGGTAGGAGACATGACATCCATGCTCCAGTCCTTTCCAGCATACAAACTCCCACAATGTTGATGTCCCACTTGGAGCATGCTATAATGTACAATATTCTATGAATTAATCCTATCTGACACATGGATTTCATTTGCAATGTCCTTTTTCCATTCCCCAGAGTACAGACAGCTAAAATCTATTCAGCAATAGAACTGTAATGACAAACTGTCCTCTCAGAAGCTCTGAGTTTCTCTGACATGGTTCCAAAAATAATTAGCATAATGCATACAAAAGTAGCAATGACTAGGAAAAAACCCACAACACAAGCAAAAACATCCCAAGTCTCAGGGTTAAAAATTCCCACAGCATTACTTTCCATGTATTGTAATTCAGCTTTCTAATTTACCAACTGAGTAAGGTCAAATTCGTGCTATGCCACCTTTCTATCTGATATCAAAGTCCTTCATTCATATTATAAAGTACAATATCCTGGTAATGTTTTCCAGTTTGTAATTTTGAACTCACATCAGGCTTTGCAAGACCACAGCCTTTTCAACTTCCAGTAGCACTGTGTAAGATGTAATTGTCTCTCTAGAAAAGCTTCCTAAAACATCATCAGTTCATCAAACTACCTCAAAGAGGTTCAGCCCTGTTCTTGCCTAAAATACTACTTAAAAAAAAAGAAAAATAAATCTACATTTCTTTGAAAAGATTACATGTCCTTGTTGAGTCCTAGTACATATGATTAAAATATAGGTGGAAGAAAACATGAGCCAAAATGCCAAAAATTAACTGAAATGCATATTAGTCTTCCTAAAAATTGAGAAACTTCATTGCATTAGAACTGCCCTAAAGACACTTACAAGGAGGATACACAAGATACAGAACAGAGCAAGCCAAGGTGGATACACACAATGTTATTTGCTCTGTGTCACTACTTGCACATGCATTCATGTTAAAATCCACTGACCATTACTGCAAAATACATTATTTTTCCAATGTAGAGAAAAAAAGCAAAACCAAAACAACACAAACAAAAAAGGCTTCCCTGTTCTATCCTTTTGGATGCTGGGAAATTAGGGAGTACCAACAGTTTTTTCCAGGGTAACAGCATTCTCTAAATTCACATCTAGACTGTCATACAGCAACATGCTCATACATCCCTACTCTATTTAAAGTTAATCCAAATTATGCAGTAATTAAACCAAATTTGAACTCTGAGTTAATACCCTTTTATGAATAATAATTATTTTAATTCACTTACACTTAATTTATTCTGAATGTGAATTTTAACTTAATTGAATTATTAATTTGAATAACAATGTCTATGCAGGAACTCAAAGCAGTTTAACAAATCAGTGTAATTTCAATTCTTCAGCACAAACTGAGAAAGAAAAGCTTGGTGTGAGAAGGTGTGGGGGGATGTATTAAGCAAATGAACTGTATATGCTGCTTAATTAAAAGAAGGTTGTACCCATTTAGTTCTACAGTGCAGAATTTGGTGTCCAGATGAAAAATCAGATTTTTAATTATAGTTGGCATTTCAGAACCTCCTGCTGGTTGCTACTTTCTTGCTCAAAAAGTGACCTCATTCCTAAACTTATCACTGGGAGAACTCTGTTACCCAACTGCAAACAAGCATCTATTTGTTTTCAAGTGGATCACGAAAACTTCATTGTTTAAAACACTTAAACAATATATTGGATCCTTGGTGCTTCTGACTCAAACCCAGCCATTTAGATTGCTGTCTTGTGGTTATTGAAATGAAAACTCAGTATTTCTGGATTTTGTTCCGGAAATGCCTAGACAATTTTATGTTCAAAACTCTTTAATTTAAATAGAAGTACCACACAAATATATCATTTAAAACACATGCCACTTTTGCAGTTGTGGATTTATAACTGATACAACCCTGAAATGGGTATCGTCTGCCTGAAAAATATTGTGTTCCTGCATTCTACTGACCTTGTACTTACTGACTACATCTCTCATGACCTAAGTGCTACTTCCTTTTCCTTAAAAAAAAGGAGGAAATACAGCAATGTACAACATGCAGGTGAAAGACACTGGATATACTCCTTTATTCTATTATATCCCTGAGCTGGTTTAACTACAGCATTTGCCATGACGAGACACTGCCCATGTCTCAGCAGAACAGACTTTCAGGAAATAAAAATTAAATAAATCCTCCTAAATCACATACACCAATTTAAAAGTGCTCATCCAAATTTTCCTCCGAAATAACATGAACAAAAGTTTCATGCAACCATCACCTCCTCTGAAATATTTTCTTCTCTTATTTTAATGAGAGGAATTGCTGGCATGTTCTTCTTAGCATGAGGTGTCAGTGATATATGTGTTTGGTAGTATCCTTTGGACTTGCAGAGACGATGCAAAGGCCATTTTATCTTGGGTGATCCCAGCAAACAGCATACTATTTCCTGGCTCATAGTGTCTAATTCCACCTGCTTGAATGAGCTGGGTATCTCAAAGCATTATCTCTCTCCTTCCTGGCAGAGCAACCTTATTGCCTCCTCTTCAGGGGTACCTGATTTTTATCTCAGCGTTTGGTTTGCATCCTCTTTTGACAACAACAAGCCTTGGCTTCACACACCAAGGTGCAGTTGGAACCAGTACATCTCCAGGTCCCAGCTATACTGGGTCAAACCCCTCCACGAATGAGCTTCCACAAGTCTCATCATGCATTGCCTTGGGCAACACTTATCAACTACTAAACTGTTTAGTCGACAAAGAACTATTTAATGGTTCCTTCCATTCAAGAGAGTCAGTACACTCAAAGTCTTTAGGAGGTCTATCAATAAAAATGCAAAACACAGGTGATGGCAGTAATTAGCACCAGACAGCTTAATGGTATTAATACAGTCAACACAGGCACACAAAAAATAAACAGGAAATGTACACTAAGGTTCAATTGTGCTACTCACAGAAACACGTGGAGGCAAATTACTCATTGGCTTTCCTGACCTTGCCAGCAGTTGCACTATGTTGCACTACCTAACCCAAACTCCCTTTGTTGCTGAAATACCAAAAAGTCTGAATTCCCAGCTAACAGTGCAAAGACTTCTCTCGCTGCACAGTTCCTGAATTCCATCCTATTGCACCTTACCCAGCAGGTTGGTGAGCCACAGGGCCAAGTCCTCTTTCATGGGCAGCAGGTTGGCCTCGTGTCTGCTGGCGAGCCACTGGCTGTACTGGTGCATGTCAGAGAGGCCGGGCCCACGCGCCTTCGGGCTCAGGGCACTGCACATCGCTCAGCCACACCTGGGACCTGCTGTGTTATAGAAAAAGAAAAGGAAAAAAAAAAGAAACAACTACTATATTATAGCAAATAAAGTTTCAAAATTCCATTTTTAGAATTGTAATGTCATCCAGAAAACAGTCCCCATCTCTGAAGGTGCCGAGGCCAGGTTGGTTGGGGCTCTGAGCAGCCTGGGCCAGTGGAAGGTGTTCCTGGCCATGGTGGTAGGGGCTGAAGTGAGATGATCTTTAAGATCCCTCCCAAACAAAACCATTCTGTGACTCTTTGCCACCAACAGTAACAACAGTTCTAAGAGATCAGATGCCAGCCAACCAGATGTGGGTCTAACACATGGTTGCAAACATCAATGGCTGATGCTTTGTTTTGTTAAGAGATATTTTTCAGCAAGAGATTAAATCATACAGATAAATGTCAGCTTCATTTGTACTCACCAAGCTACACGTGTTGCCAACACGTAACCATATACTCTGCAAGGCATGATTAAAATCAAATAAAAATAAACACCTTACACAAAGCTAGCAACTCACTATGGTGCCTGATCCAATACCCATTCAAATTAAACAGAGCTTCAGAGATTTTTGGATCAGGCCCAAGAAAAACACAGGAACAACCAAATTACACTGCTACAGCAAACTTATTAACAACTTATAAATTCTGTAACCAAATGGAAACAGTCTTTCTACAGCTTCAGAATAACTAAAGAAAAGGCCTACACCAAATATATTGACTGAACAGTTTATTCCTTCAGAAAACAGCACAACAGCTGGCACTGGCCACTCAGACTTCCCACTTCCCAAATCTTCCACTGCTCCAGTGACAACACACTGCAGCCTCAGTCTCAGGGAAGACAAGTAATATTTAATAAATAATGAATTAGGTGCTGTGGGTTGCAGCAGCCAGGTATGGTAGAACCCCCAGGCCTGTATCCCTGCTCCTGGGGGACCAATTCCCCATCTGTGGCATGAGTGTGCCAGAGAAAGGATTTCTTTACAAGAAGGTTATTTTTCCTCACTGAAAGAAACTCAGACCCAGACCCTAATACTTGTAGCAATGAGCTGAGACACATCCATGCCTGGCAGGCTGTAGCCTGTTGAAAGCCCAGGGCCACCAACCAGCAGCCACAAGGTCCTGTACAGGTGGCACCAGACAGACACTGAGTGGCTGTGACATCCATAAGGAATATTCTTTTCCTCTGCCAGCTGGCTGATCCACACCAACCATGATTACACATGTCAGCTGGCTCCAGCTCATGATACTCTGCAAACACTGTCTCTTTATGTCCTCTTACATACCCTTCAAACCAGGTAAGAGGCACTTGTGACTTTAAAAATCACAGCAGAATAAAAAGAACCGTTTGTTATATTATCCATTATGGCCTGGAATAACAAGAATACTGAAAACAATTCCTTTGTCAAAAAAGGAAAATACTAAATGTAAAAAAACCCCAAACAACTGCCTTTCCATAAAATTGTGCTGTAACTGACTTTTTCAAATATATGTATTGCTATAATATGTAATGTTATTTGGGATATACTTGTAGTAAAATATGCCAGAATTTTTAACTGTACTCTGGATAACTAAACTCCATGCTTGCAAAAAGATCTGCTTAAACTCCTGTTGACAGTATCTCACCCCACATTCTGAAGTTTAGCTTGCTCTTGAGATAGACACAGTTTCACTACAAATATACTTCTAATTGAAATGAGACTTTTTTTTTCAGTTGGGGAGAAAGGAAAATAGACATTTAAAAAAAAAAAGATTTACTCTCTTATATAAACACACATTTCTGCATTATGAGTAGATTTTACATTTTTTTAACCAAAAAATCCCCCAACCTTATATATCAAAGTTGCTTTCAAAACACAGAAGTTTAGGGCAGACTGAAGTATGCAATTTAAGCAACCCCCTTTCTTGAAAACTGACTGTAAAAATGTCAGCTTGGATTTATGGTTTCCTGGTTAATTAAATTCAAATCATACCTGTTCATTTAGGGTGGAGTGTGAGGGAGGGGAGGAGAAGAATTGGGCTGTTAGCTCTGAAAACATCAGTCTGGAATGTCACTCTCAAAACAGATTGATGCAGACTAGAAGCTCCCAACAGCTAAAGAATTTCAATGACAGGATATTTAAAGTTGCTCTACATCACTCAGGACCACACAAATTAGTCCTTTGAATCCCTGCTTCATTTTGGATAGAAACAGTAGCAAGAGAGCTGACACCATCTCATCTTCAGAAACTGCTGGGAAAATCAAGTATAAATACCACTGTCATTCACTTTCTTTCCAGAAAGAGCCTTCAAATATTTTTGATTGATTTCTGGAGTCTATAAACTCCATTGATACAGTGAGAACCAGAACTGAAGTTAGTCCTCTTGAATGACCTCTGAAATTATCTTGGTAAAATGCAACTTTAAAATATTCTTATTCCTGAATGTTCAATTCATAGACAGCCCACAAATAAAGCCAAGTATTTTTTGCATCAGTTTTTCAGTTTATTAACAACAACGTACCTAAGTGGTTAGGAACCCAAATCCTGCAATCTGTTTCTCTTTACATACAGATTGGAAAACTGTACCTGGAAAAGCAGAACCGTTGTACTAAGAAACCAGTTGGACACTGCTCCTTCTCACTGGGAATAACTTCCCAGTTCATACATGCTCTGTGGAGGGGTTAGACTGCCTGACCCTTGAGGTCCTTCCAACCTCAGTTAATTCTGCTACATTTCAATGCTGCATCCAGCAATATTAATCACAGAACCTTAAGGAGGGTCTGCCCTGCTGGAAGGGCAGAACTGGCACACTCCCTGAGCTGGGCTGTGTCAGGCGAAAACAACACAGGCAACACCCTTTTCTTTCACCCAGGAAAGGTCCTTCAGCACTTTCAAGACCATGTGTATGAAGTGCCCTATGGGACTTGGGGCTAATTAATCACCAGCATTATGATATGTCTGACAGCCGGGCAGATACAACACACACTGCTATGGCTGGAGTAGTTCTAAGGTCTGAAAGTTGCATTTCTTAAGGCAAGAGAAAACAGGGGGAAGGCTCCTGGAGAGGCTACATGGGAGCAGTTTGGGTTTCCCCATCAGCCTGTGAGACAAGCACTGCAGCCTGTTTGTGCTTCAGGCTGGTGTCTGTGGAGACACAGAGCAGAGAACTTGGGGAAATAAGATGTTACTTCAGTTCATCTCTAAAACACAAGGTTGTATTTAAATATATTTCATGCTGACCTAACACAGCAATTTGGCTGTGTGAAGGTCTCAAGAAACTTGAGACTCATTGAAGGAAGAAAAGTGGCAGAACAATTATTTTGAAGGATGCAAGAGTGCTTCAGTTTCTAAGTAGTAGTAAGAAGAGAGAAGATACAGAGACAAGAAGGGGATGCTGAATTTAAGGTAGTTTAAATGGGACACAAGTTCTCAAAATGGGAAACTGAAAAGATCATGAAAGGCACATAGACAAGTGACAAAAATTTCTAGAAGGTGAAAATGATTCAGGTATCTTTATAGTGGGGCTAGGTCTGCTTGAAATGGTAGACCTGAACTCACAATAATGCATGGGTTTATTTATGAAGCAGGCATGCAAAGTGAAGACTGGGAAAACAAAAAGGTTATACTGATGAAGAGCCTGAAGAATCACAGACGAATCACATACAGTCCAACTTCACCTCTAAGTTTTCTTTATTTTTATTTTTGAAAATAGGAATTTTCCCCTTCCCTACTACTTCTCTGAAAACCTGCCTGACACTTCAGGAAAATACTTACTTGTTAGAATCAAAGTCACAAAATTTCTACCTTGGATTTTTAAACTGAAATTAAAAAAATTAAAGGAGTCAGCTTTCAAGGAGCAGAGCATAACTAGTTCCTTGTATCTCCTGTCACAAACTCTACAAGTAACACTGGAGGTCACTTACCAAACTGCACCAGAAACCACCCAACCCTGAATTGCTCTTCATGCAAACACTGACCACTCTTGCACGTGTGAGTTTAGCTTAAGTCTCCACAATACTTCAGTACTGAAATACCCAAGTTTCATTAAAATGTTCATCTACTTCATCAGTTGTGGTAGCCCATACATTAACTATTAGAACTTCATCACATACCAGCTTGGATCTGTGAAGAAGACAGAATGAGTCAGTTATATGAGGGTATTATGACAGCAGTTGAGCCCTGAGCTCTTTCAAGACCCCTTTAAAGATTCTACCTGTGGACAAGGCCAGGCCATTTATTCATTGCTCAGATACCTTCAACTCTTCCCTAAAAAGTCTTAACATATTTATTTTCTAGTGAGCTGGAGGAAAGCTTATTGACAATTTATCAGTGAGGAATTTGGTCAGACAAATGGACTAACTTGCCCCAGAGGCAGACAGCAGCTCCCAGGGATACCTCACCCCAACTGAGGCGAGCCTCTGGCTCCAACAACTATTTCATCCTTTCCCTTTTGGCAGACATAAACTATGAACAAAGTAGCCAAAAAATATTGGGTTTCCTAATGTCACAATTTTTTTTTTAACAGCAACATCAAATAATCATATATACAGCTGTTTAAAACTAGCCAACACAAACATGACAAATACTTTACAGAATGTTACACTTCTCTATAAAATGCTGAGGTTGATGTGATATGCAGAAGCATTTTCAAAACTCACCTCTAAATGCTTTAAAGCAACTGCTTCCACTTACTCTTCAGAATGCAGACAAGGAACAGTCTTTATTTTTCATTCTGATTTGTTACAAGCCATATTTATGCAGCACAGCTTTTTTTTCCACCTCTCTCAATAAGAGGATGACATCTCGAATTCTTAAGACTTATTGTCTGGATGAAGAATTCAGTGTGGGATAGTTCACAGTACACCAGTGACTTGTATCAGATTCAACACACTAAAAAGTCCTATTTCTCTCTGCTTGCTCCTACCAAACAGTAAAGTTCTTATTTGGCTTTACAGTAGTGCATTTAGTTGTCTGTGTATTGTAGTGCACTGCTTGTATTTTGCCAGCAGAGTAACTTACACTGGCTGTTGATTGTTATCACTGATCATCAGGTGAAAGCAGTGAGAATCAAACAAGTGATCTTCTGTAACTCTAGTGGCTTTTGTTGAGCTTAACTGGGAGAACAAAAGGAATCAAGAATCTCTGTACTCAAAACATACAGGAGGCAAAAACTGTTTAATCTAGAAAGTAAAACTGGATGCACAATGAAGCCCCTACAGTTGCAGACCCCTGGATTCAATTCCTTTTCCTATTTCAACCATCTCCCTTACCTGTAAAATTGTGATAATAATTTTCTTCAAACAAGTATAATAAGGAGGAAAAAAGTATTCTAAGAAAAATTTATATAGAAAAGCATGCATGCATGCACAGATAAACTTACACAGAAAATACACATGCTAGCTAATCATATAATCATCCAAACCAGCAAGCTTTTACTCCAAATTACCCATCCAGTCCCAGCATATACACGTAACAGCTTCTACTGAGTAGCTGCTGGCTCTGCAGTGCCCTCTGAACACGAGTTTCATTGTTGCTTCAGCCTGGTTCCTAATTATAGCATGTGCATTAATTCTCAAATAGAAGGGGGCTTGAACCATTTCTTTTAACTTGCTCCTACATACAATCCTTTCAGGTTAGGGATGAAGAAGTCTTGCTGAGTCACTTGCTCTTTATGACTTGGCTTAAGAACGAACATAGAAATTAAATATCCAATGAAACACGTATTTTTCTTTGTATTCAGTTAGAAAGGAGTAAAACTATGTTAAAAGAGTCTGTGGAGGGGAAAAATACATCACAAAGGAAATGCAGAACTCTGTGTAGTGATCAATCAAATCATCTCTGATGCAAGGTCAAACAGTGTCCCCTTTGCACCACAGCAGCTTGACTTGGACATCTGGTTTGGCCCATCCAGGTCCCACTGCCTCAGCTGATTGGCTGGCTCTGGGCAGCCAAACCAGAGTTATCCAGCACTGAAGATTTGCACATAGGCCAATTCAGTGGCCTAGCTGCTCTAAAAAGCTGGAAAACTGGAACAGAAGATGGCATAACTCTGCCTCGGACCCAGGGTTCAAAGATCCTTCATCAGAAAATCTTCACAGAACTAAATATGGAAACTTTAAGCTTGTGCAATGAGATCTGTTATGGCTGAGGAGGCATATTAGCCATTAGTGGTGGAAGAAATTAAACATCATGCACACAACTGTGCAACAGCTTTCCTACCAATGGCAGAGGGAGCAGGCAGCAACTCAGACAGCAGAGCACAAGTTTTTCTCTGAAGGAACTGGAACTTGAGCACTAGATTGCACATTGGCTTTGACAGAGGGGTATCAGCTACAACTGCAGACAATCTCCTGCTGTCTTAGAGAGAAGGTAATGTTATTGGAAAGCAGCCATCCTGGAAAGAGAGGAGACAGGGGATCAAAAGCCAGAACAGAACCCATGAGTATCTGGCAAGGGCCTCTGCTGGATCTCCCTGCTAGTTCTAATCACCTCAAGCAGATGGAAAAGAACAGAACTTCTGAGATGTTCCTGGAGTTTCAATGAACTGCACGAAGCATTCACTCACTGTAACAGCAAGTTGGGTGCAAAAGAGGCTTATGTAAAAGATTCAGTGATCATAAACAGATTAAGCTGCAGAACAAAATACGTATTTGTGCAAGCAGAAGTGATGCTGCTCACAATTCGGTGCCCACTTTCACATCATCGACAGTTTTACAGACGTCGCACAAGTAAACATAAATACATTCACATTTTTAAACTGATTTCCCATCCCAGTGTTGGTGTATTTTTCAGATTTGGAGAGTATAACATTAGTCCACAGACTAAAGACTGCCCTTGTTTTTCCACCCTCTCACTCATATACATACATGTGTATACAGACACATATATGCAGAAAGAGGAGGAAAAAAGGTATAGGAATGCCTTCCTTAGAGAGCCATAGAAGTAACTAACAACTTCTGCAATTCGTATTTTTCACGTCAGGAAACTGTTCCCTATGATGAGAACTGCTAGACAGTGGACTGATTTCCCCAAGAGAACTGTGAAAACTCCCTTACTTGAAATCCTTAAAATGGACTCAAAGAAGCAGAAGGAAAAAACCCAGAGACTTGCCACTCACTGGTAGATGTTACTCAGTCAATCTTTACCTGCAAATTTCAGTTTACTACAGAACAGTAATCACACATTTTGCCCTTACACATTCATACAAACAAACACAACCACTCCTAAGGTGATTCAGCTACTACCTTGCACAGCTCCTCCTCTAGAGCTATTGCTGAGCTTTCCTGTCTGTAAGAAACAACAGGTCACTCTTGGGTGCATCCTCCTTACTACACGTACCTGCAATCTTAGTTTGCTCACTACCATAAACAAGCAGATGAAACATAAGTTGACAAACGCAGCAAGCACATCTTTATAAGGAAATTAAATTTTTCTCGTTATTTTATTATCCTTATAAACTATACCACAACCAATTTAGCCCAAGGTTTCTGGAGTTTTCCCAGATTAACTTGGAGCATACTGTACATTAGGAGCAGGGGGAGGGGCACTGAAGGGGAACCACCATCTGAAACTCATTAATCAATTAGAATTTTTCATGGCTTACATCAAAATGTGATCTGCACTGATAAAGCAAGCTTTAATCACAAGAAGCCTTTGTCCTTTACGTTATGAATACACGTTAGAAACGTGTGCAGTACTTCCAGGGGAGGACAGAGAACCTGGCAAGACAGCTCACCCACACTTTAGACCTGCAAGGCCTCTGGGCTGAGGCCAGACCAAAACAAAGTTAACTGTACTTAAAAATCTGATCTAATCATTGGAAGCCTAGACATTTTCAGGACTATGCCTAGTAGAAACAATTTTATTGCCTTGATAATGTCTCATCTACCCAAATGAAGGCAGAAAGTCCTTCTCACATAGCCCCCCCAAAAAACTTTAGAAATGTTCAATATATAATTTGTTCATAAAATTACAACTTCTGGAAACTGAGCCTGATTTTCAACACAGTCCAAAAACTTTCAAGGTGATTTCTCTTTGCCTGCTCTTATTGTATGTTTTCCTGCTTATTTAAGCAAGAGAGCCATTAAATATTAGTACAAAAGAAGTTTCAACCTTCATCAATTAGAAAAAGAAATATGTCTTTATATCTTACAAGGAGCAGGAGCATGTCTTTTGCTGCAATACTGTCTGCATAGTGTGCTCACAAGCTGACTGCCAATCATCAGCTTTGCTTTCAATTATGATGTTCCATTTCTAAATCCTGTCCTGAAATTAGTGTTAAGTTTAACTGAGAGGTGTAAAGTGGATTTGAGGGGGTACTTTGGATAGCAAGTGTGCCAATGGAAATAAGACTGTGGGTAAAACAAATAAAGTAACCAAATAAGTTAGTAGGCTAAAGTCAGTGAGAGCTAGAACTTGAGGACAGTAGTGACTCTTCAGCACCTCATCACCTCCACAGAGGTTTGGCCACGGTTCCAAACAGGGTACTATGGTATAATGCTGATCCCATTGCCTGTGGCAACATAGAATACGCATTTAGGAATGTACTATTTAGACATTTCCTATTAAATCACAACCCACGTCACAAAACCCTTCATAAAACCAGTACACTTGGCACAACATCTATCCCACAATGAAAAAGAATACATAATTTAAAGTACATGGAAAACAAATAACACTTTTTTAATTTTTCATGTCAAAGTAACGTCAGAATCATGCCAGAACGGCAGAGGGGAGCCTGCCGTGCCCCCGCCCTGGTGTGCCCTTCTCCCCTCGCAGCGCGCAGACAGCGGGCTCAGGTGCCACACACCATTGCAGCAGGATGCTGACGGCAGTTCTAGACATGAAAGACAGCAACCTTCATTCCTTACACGTAAGGCACTAGTAAAGAAACAGAGCCTTCTTGAAGTGAAACTCTGCCGTCGCAGCTTTGAATCCAGAGCCTGAAGAGCAAAGCAAAAACCTGGAAGAGCGGCTTTTGGCAGGAGAGGGGTCTGGTCCTGCTGCCCCGCGGGCGGCGGAGGGGCGAGCCGGGAGCGGCCGGCGCAGCTGCCGCAGACTCCCCGCTGGGGCTGCAGACCCGCCCTCCTTCTCTCGCACCACGAGCACCTACCCGGGGCTGCCTGGAACAGCCTCAAAGATAAGCCGGAGTCTAGGGCCGGGGGGTAGCGCGCAGTGAGGAGCAGCCACCCCCCCGTTCCCTCCCTGCTCTCACCCGCCGCGGAGCGCGCTGCGTTTGTCCTCCTCGGGGCCCCTCCACAGGCAGGCTGAGCTAATGGCTTTGCCATGAGGGCTGCGAGCGCTGCTCCAGCTCTGCCCCTCGGGGGCAGGACCACGCAGCCCCTCCGCGGCATGCCCGGGGCCAGCACCCCCGGCTGAGCCGCTCGTCGACCTCCGTCCGCACCCGCGCAACGCCCTCAGTCAGCCCCCGCGGTGCTTCCAAACTCCCGCAGGCAGAGAGCAGCGAGAAAACAAAAATCCCACTGAAACCCCACGCACCGCCACAACCAGACAGCAGCCGCGGCACCTTCGCCGCGCAGCGCGGTGCAGAACCTGCCGAGCCCGCGGGAAGGAAAGGCAAGCACCTACTCGGCAGCGAGGAGCTGCCGGGCAAAGCTCACCTTCCCGCTTCACTCCGACCCCTTTCTCTTTAAACTCGAAGGCAGCCGGCGAGAAACACGAAACGCCCCCCAGTTTAAAGGAGCCGGCGCGGCGGGCTCCGCTGTGGGGCGGGCAGGCAGGCAGGCAGGCAGGCAGGCAGGCAGGCAGGCAGGCAGGCAGGCAGGCAGGCAGGCAGGCAGGCAGGCAGGCAGGCAGGCAGGCTCGCTCGCTCGCTCGCTCCCACCTTGGCCAGGGGAACAGCCAAGGTGGGCAGGGCTCCCACCTTGGCCGGGGGAGCAGGCAGGGCAGGGCAGGGCAGGGCAGGGCAGGGCAGGGCAGGGCAGGGCGGGCGGACGAGCTCCCACCTTGGCCAGGGGAACAGGCAGGGTGGGCAGGGCTCCCACCTTGGCCGGGGCAGCAGGCGGTGCAGGGCGGGCAGGGCTCCCACCTTGGCCGGTGCAGTAGGCAGGGCAGGGCGGGCAGGGCTCCCACCTTGGCCGGGGCAGCAGGCAGGGCAGGCCAGGCCAGGCCAGGCAAGGCTGCCACCTTGGCCGGGGCAGCAGGCAGGGCAGGCCAGGCAAGGCTCCCACCTTGGCCGGGGCAGCAGGCAGGGCTCCCGCCGCCCCTCCGGGGCCGCACTCCCTGGCCCTGCCCCCGAGCGCAGCTGAGCAGAGCGGTGGCAGTGGCGCCGCCGCTCCTCATACTTCTGTCCGCTCCGCTCGGTGCTCTCTTTGGGAAACCCTCCTTTTTTTTTTTTTTTACCTCCTTTCTCCCCCCCGCCCCCCCGCCCCCGACACCGATTTCCTATCCCTCCGCAGTCTGCGCTAACCGAACGGAAGTTAAAGACTTACTTTTTTCAGAGGGACGGCAAACGCGCTTCACACTGATTTACCCTTGAAATGCTGAGATATTGTATTACAGCCCTTGGCAGCGAGTTGGTTCTTGGTTCCATTTCTCTTTTATTATTATTACTCCCTTTCCAAGACTCTGATTATGGAAAAGAAAAGCAGAATGGAAAATTTCAGATCCAAGACGAAACTGTTTTTTCTTTAATTTGACTATTATCTCTGGAATTTTTTAACACTTATAGGCACATCTTTTGTTACTTTTTTTTTTTTTGATAAAAAAATACCTTGAGGAACTCTTCTGTATTGCATATTTCTCCGAAACCATTTCATGCCACCTTGTAGTCTACCTTGAACAAAGAAGGATGCTGTTGATAAACTGATCATTCTTACAGCACACTTTTAAAAGAGTGATGGGAAGTGATTTGGCTTTTTCTGGTCTATCTGTACGTTAGTTGCCAAACTCACTTTTATCACACCTTTGTTTCAGTTGTTTCGTTCTCATCTTAGGTCACTTTTGTGACATTCAGCATTTTGTTAAATGTCAGAGATAATCTTCTCCAACTGTTGTTTATTCACTTATTCCCTGCACAGCGAAGCCCCTTTTGTGAATTCAATAGTGGGAAACAGATGTTCAGACTTCTGCTTCTCTAAATGCTTGAATGTAGATTGTTTAGTTGAGTTTCCTAATGGTATCATGCTATCACTTTCCATAAGAGTGCCCCAGTCAAATAGCCCACTTATTTTTCTCTTTCACAGTGTCTAGTCACTACATTAAATTGTTGTAGCCAAAACACATTATGTATAATTACACTGAAAGAATTGGTTTAACCCAATTGCTGAAACACACATCAAGTTGACCCTTATTTTTCATTTACATTAATTTCTTTGTACGCTGATCCCCTGGGGAAACTTGATTTGCGTAATTAATGCTGGGCTCTTTCTCAAAAATTGCACTATAAGCAAATTCCTATTCTCTGAGTAGGAGATATTCATTCCTGGCCAATGAAAATGCACACAACTTTTGTTATTTACTGTATTCCTATACTATTATCATGCTAGATATGATAGACTATCAACTGCTGTGATCAATACTACTTAAATGAGAGCATTTCATCAGCATGTTGATATATGTTGAGCTCTAGTTGTGTACTATGTGAACAACAGTATAGAATTAAATGACCTCCTGGTTTTGATCTGATTAGCAAAATCTGGATACTTCTGGGCATGACTATTTTCATTTGCTCATACAATTTTTTGATTAGGAAAAAAAAAACCAAAAATAAAAAGGGAAAAAAGCCCTAAAAATTTATCCTAAAAATGCACAGGGGTGGAACGAATGGTGAGCTGAGAAGCAGGTTCTTGCATGCAGTTGATTATCTTACAGTTTTTATCTGACCTTGGGAAAGAATTTTTTTTTATTTTTCTTTTAATAAGGAGCAGCAATTTATGTCATCTCAATATAAAAACCAGCTTAAGATGAGAAGACCAATTTTGTTAAGGTGTCCCTGGTACTAAAAAGTGATGCCACTTTCTAGAGGAATTGAAAACATTCCCCTAAGCAGCAGTTACATCTCCAGTAAAAGCTTCTCAAGGTTCACATGTTCTTTGAACTGACAAGATTCCTACCAAGTTTAGGAACAATTCTACACAGGGAGTTAAGCAGAAGCTTTTCCAGGCATCATGCAATGAATCCTGTGTGAGTATTTGCACAGCTATCAATGGGAAGGGCTGAAAAAGGAGCTGTAAGATTTTGAAGCTGAAGCTGGTTGTGCACTCCTTGACATGCTCAGTTTGTACCAAAGGAAAGCCCAATAACAGGTGATGTAGTTTGCTTTCACAGACACGTGGTCTCTGGATCTTTTTCTAATGAGAATTGATAGTAGGCAAGCAATGCACAACACTCAGTATAACAGTTAATAAAAACAGATAATTGAAGCTTGAATCAAATCTGACACAAGCAAGAGTGAGGGAAACACAGTGCCAAGTATGCACTGACATGTCCATTATATGAATGCTATGGAAGTTTCAGCAGTGACATCACACACAAGAAGATTCACTCTTCTTTTGCACTTTAGCACTAGAATTGGGCTTTCAAATTTGGCACAGCAACTTTGGAGCCCCAACACAAACACATTTTCTGCATAAGGTCATTCCAATATCATCCATGCTACTAACCTTTGCAGAGGAAATACACAGAAGTTTCCTTATGGAATGCTATCACTTTCACTGCTCCTCCACATAATCAATATGAGGTCCACATGCTTTCAACTTCCAGTGTCCACATGTCCTGGTAAGATTTTTGACACGGTCTATTTCCAAACAAATAGAAGGATGAATAAACATATAAGTAAACAATGATTTGAAGTCAGACATAGGAAAAAACAGGGATGAAGGGGGAGGACAGGCAGTGATTGAGGAAGGTAAAGCTTGTTTGTGTATGTAGGAAGGCTGAGCAATATTATCACCATGATAAAATGATTCTACACATTGTTATTTAGATAATATTTCCTTTCTGCTGTTAAAATTATTCTTGTAAGAGATGGGAGATGTGTGCAGGTGGCCAAGATGCAGCAAATTCTCACAAACTTTCTATGATTTTGGACAAAAATTCAGGGGTAAACATTCTGAAATATTTGCTGTTACTTGGTTGCACATCATAAACCTTGATGCATAGATAATTAGAGATGAAATTCTGGAGGACAAGGTCAGCAGGGATGACCACAATGACCCATTTTAATATGTGAAATTCCTCAGTTCTTTTCTAAAACCTGTCTTATGATCACCACCTCTGAGGACCTGTGGATGTATATCCTTCTGTGACATTATTAGGATTTTCTTTTGAGGTCTTTTGCACATGGGAAAGAAAATTACCTACATCAAAGGGTTCCCAGTGCCCAGGGAGCTGAAGCAGCAGTCACTGAAGGGGAGGAAGAAAAGGGACAGAGAAAAACAATGTAGAGAGAAGGATGAAGTCCTCAGCAGGAAAAGAAATACAGGCATCTGGTTTGTCATATCTGTAGGTGACACTTTCCTGATGATTTTCCAAATTTCCCAAACAGTCCTTCATGGAATTAGTGTCACAATGAACTTGTATAAAATCAGTCAAATATAATGGGTACAATTACATTAAGGACTGGCATCCCAATTCTATCCCAACTCGTAAAGCACATACATTAAACAAAACATACCTTGGTCAACTAAGAGGGGAGAGATGAAAGAGAGCAACTGACATGAGTAGCAGAAATGATGAGTGAAGCGTGTATCAAATAGGGAATATCATACCTGCTGATTTTCTTGCTTTTTGCCATTAAAGGTACTATGTAATTAAGTTACTTAACTGAAAATGAAACAAGTTTGGGATGCAGAAATACATTTCCTCGTTCTTAGTACATACCACAGAAGTTAAAATTCAAAAGATGCAGAGTCAGATGACTAAAAGCTGCTTACTCTTGAGTCAAGAATATAAGCAGCCACAATGAGTGCAGAACGTGTTTCATAATTCAGCCATCATTGCCCCAATATTATAGCACTGACTTTGCCAAAAATTTCCATGTCTTCCTTGACTTTTAATAAACAGAGAGCAGTCAATAGCTTTGCAGGCCTGAGATCAATAAATATAACCTTGTGGAACTCACTGAAATATACTGTACTAACTGGTGCCAGATATACCTTATTTTAAATGTTTTTCTAAAATAGTTAGAATACAATGTATAAGTCCTAGTTAAAATGTGTCCTCTTTATGGCAACTTTAGGACTAGTGGAAAAAATGGAATGGGCAGAACTTAAAATTATTTCAGTTGTGCATAATTGTCTACCATAATTACATGAAAACAAGACAAGCTGTAAGTTAATTCTATGCTCTGACAGTTCAGTTCAACACACACAGTGACTTCATGGCCAACTGAACTTTCATCGAAAAGCTCTGTGAATAAACTTTAAATAATTCCTTCACCATAAAAGTAGTGTGTTTTGTTGTTCCATCTTGCAAACTTACTACACAAGAGCTGTACTTTCTATCCATATAAATATACATAACTAAAAATAGCTACAATTTTCACGAAACTTTGGGTTTAATCTTAAATATGAAAATGATTGCTGTAATCTCAGAGAAACAAATGTCCACCATGGCACTATACAAGTTAACTGTTTCATCTGCATAATGTTTTCTAGAACATGCCTACTGTTAATTTTTTGGAGTAATCTTCATTGGTGTCAGGGAAAGCACCTGGGTGAAATTTGATGCAATAACAGAGGTTTCTGCTGTCCCAGAGCACACACACTTGAACTGACATATCCTGCACCAGCATACACAGACTGCTCAGAAGCTCCAGGTGTGCAGTATGTGCATCACTGGGACAAATAGCACAGAAGTGCTCACAATCCTGATTTATGTACAAAACTGTGTTTTGGCTGAGTGTCATTATTGTTTATTCGTGGACATGCAGTTGACATGCTGAGAAACTCCTGGGACTGACACAATGATTAGCAGGCCAAAGTCCGTGTTCTGTTTGACAATGAGAGTGCAATAACCTTTCTCCAAACAAACCACTGCCTTAAACATTAACGAGGCAGATTGTTAATATTATTTTTTTCTTAAATATGAGGACCTCAGTTACTACTTTGGTAAAGATCATTTAAATGCCTAGGTGTGTTGGCTAGGCCTCTTAACATCTCTTTCCTTCTGGAAGTGAACTGGATGATGCTCACACATACAGAACTCAGAAGCTGTCTCAGTAACCAGCTTGTACTGCACTGCCTGCTTCACAAGGCAAGGTAGCAATGGGGAGAGACTTGAGACAGTATAGCAACTAAATCTAACTCATACACCTGTAAGAACCAGCCTAAATGTAAATGAAGCAATAGAAAAATGCATCTTTGATCTCTGTTCCTGTTCCTTACACTTTACAAGAACCACAGATTTTGTGGTTGGTCTCCACTTTGGATGGACAAATCATTCAGATAAGATGCCACCTGAGGTCACAGAGAAGCATCAGATTTTAACTGCTGACACTGTTGGCACAAGAAAAGCAATGAGTAAAAGGGGATCTAAACAGATCAACAGCTACCACAGATCCACATTGTCCTCTTGTAAATGTTCTGGAAGTGTTTTGGAATAATTTTATCAGCTTCTTTTATTGCAGCTGAATCACAATAAACTAATTTTCATAGGAATGGACAGATTAATTCAGTGCTTTAGGAGGCAATTTACAGAGAGTTCAGATGTACACATTGCAGTTTCCTGAAAGTAACAAAATTCCCAGACTGAAAATAGCAGAAGATGAATTCATTATTTGATGCCGAAGGGGTTTTTTTGAATTTTCAATTTTCATATTTTGTAGATTTTAGGAACACTAAATGTAATGCTGTAGATTTTAGTGAATTGATATTCAGCAGCTTGTAGCATAAAGTCCTTCTATCTCTACCCCTGCTCCAGAACAGGCAGCTAAGGTCTGCCAGCTATTTAGTCTCTTTCTCAAGGTGCCACATTAAAGCATATCAGAAGAGAACATAAACATGAAGCAGTGTGACCTGAAGCCCTGGAGAGCGTCCAGAGAACCTTTGTGTGCTGAAGAAGAGGAGGTGGATGAAGACAGAGGGTCCCAACGGCCCCAGCCCCAATGCAACAGGGGTGAGAACTGGGAGGGGACAGAGGTGGAACTGGACATGTGGACAGTAGTGATTGGATAGGTTATATTATAAAAGCTATAGAACTTAGAGCTTGCACACGTGAGGGTCGATGTATTCCTGGATGAGCGGGGTTGCTCTTTAAAGTGCCTGCCCATTATCTTATCTCCTACAAAACTTGGCTCGGAGTCTTTTTTACAGACTTTTACGGCAACATTCAAGAACTCAAGAATGATTTCAAACAGAAAATGTTCTAGCAGAATTGTAACACTTGGCCACCTTCTTCCCCCTTGGCTAGTCAAATTCCTGCCTTCCCTCCTTTTTCTCTTTCCTTTGCAATGTCTTCCTTCTCTTGACCTTGATTTCTCTTGAAATCATTGAGATTCATTGCTTCAACTGCAATGTGAGAAGGAAGAGAGACAGGATGGTCCTTATAGGTGAAACAGGTTTCCCTGAACCCTCTACTTTCTTCATCACCATTCCAAATTAACTTTCTTCATAAGCTATTGCTGAGATACTATGTCTATTGCTACTTTTTTCCAGGATTTTTTTCCCAACTGCTCAGTTCAGTCATTCTTATACCTTAAGGAATGCTTGGAGCCCAGCATTGCTTTTCATTCCTCTGTTAAAGTGCCAGCATCAAAGCATTCCTAATGGAAAGAACACTGTTCCCTCTGCACTGTACTACATTGCCAAATGAAAGCATGAATGCCAGCTCATTTAATAAGTTACTCCTGTCTCCTGGGGATTGGAAGATTCAGTTCCTTGCCCCAGCTCTGCAAATTTATCTGTTGTACGAGTTTTGTTAAATCACTTTTTATTTCAGTTTTCCCATCTATAAAATAGACATATTCATAAAAATATAAAGCTCATAAAGTAGTCTGGTGCAATTGGACAACAAGGATTATATAAAGATGAGCTTGATTTATTAATTCAGTTTATAGAAAAGTCCTACACATACTTCCTTTCTCTTTCTTTGCTTCTTCCTTATCCTGCAAGCCATGTATCTGGTAAAATGCTAATAGGGAAGGGAAGGGAAGTAAGGTGGTTTGAGAATAATCTTGGCTCTAGTTATCAGTTGCTGTCATTCCAAAACAAGAAATCTGTGTGTGATCTTGGGAAAGTTACTTCATCTTCAGATGCTTCAGAGTTCCAAATTATAACACGATTACCAAGTGTATCTCACGAGAGTTCTGAGATAAGAGACACTTATTAAACATTTTGATGTCACAGAGAAGATTCAACATACATTATTAATATCACTTTTTAATGTATCAGTTCTTTTGCAAGCATCCCTGTTGCTGTGACGAAGTTGATCCATTGCAGAATCACCTCTGGGACATTACACTTCATGGAAGGACATGTTTTCTTCAGGAGAAAATCCCCAGTTCACAGCATTACAGTCTGAAACTTGATATGGGAATACCTAATTGCCGACAAAAGACTAGTGTTTAGATTTTTGGTATCTGACTTCAGCACCTCCAATTCACAGATCATCCTTTTCCAGTTTATCTCTCTCTTCATCAGGAGTGATTCTCGGTGTTAACACTCTCAGTGTAAACAGAAGGAGTTGTTTTTTTGACAGCATACACTTTAGTTTTCCTTTGGGGAGGAGCCTGACAGGGCTCCGTTTATGCTGTAGCCACTGCCTTGGGCACGTTTTCCTGACTGGGGCTGGCCCAACCTGCTCTGCTTTGCTGCTGCCTGTCCCAGGCTCAGTCCCAGCAAGCGCTGAGCCTGGTTACCCCGCTCCCCTCAGTCCTGACATGTGCTGCTGAAATGCTCTGAGGAAACTGGAGTAGGATCGAATTGCAGACCAACCTCCAAACCAGATGCCCAAAACCCACAATGAGGAGAGAAAGCTAGAGATAGAAAGCTAGTTTTTTAGCCTGGTGAGCATTATAACCATGCTTACAAATAAGACCAGGATCAGAATTCCAGTATCAAAAATAATTCTGTGTGATCTTTCAATTTAGTACATTTCTTTTTCTTCATCTGTCACAAGTCCAGCAAAAGAGCTCCCAAAATAATTAAATCAAGAAATAATTAAAGAAACATGAAAAAACACTTGTGCTCTGAAAAGTGAGAATAATAAGGAATAAAATAGACTAAACAAATAGGACTGCATATTCAGATTGGTTATCTGAATGATGTGATAGCACGAGATACTTGGATGCTGGTAATTCCCTATGGAATTTGCTTCCAAATACTGTACTTTTTATCCATGGACCCCAGGATTCGTTAAAAAAAAAACTGAGTGGAAAAGACAGTGATCTGAAATACTTTGGTCATAATATATGCAAGTGCTGGGGTCTGAATCCATCATAAGGACCTCTATTTCTATCCCAGTGTTTATGGATATGAAATTCTGTTCTTTAGGAAAAAAAAAAGTAAGGTAAAATATGTAGTGATCTATCATGGCACAGCTGGTGATACACATCTTCTGCTGTGACACACACCAAGCCTTACTGGACACAGATCAAATTGTAACTTTCTTAGGCCAACTTTAATTTTTACTGCTCCAATAATAAAACTAGATTATTGACCTAGTAATAAATAGGTGGCCTAAGTAGAACAGATAATATTTCCTATTCCATGGACAGCCTGAGTTCATTGGCTGCTTCTTCATGAGATGGTATAAAAGGCAAAGCAGGAGAAATGCTGCTGAAGCCAAGAGATTACACCACTGTGGAAGCACAAAGACTTGCACTACTGAGCAAGTACAAAGAATTCCAGGCCCACAACATGTAAACTTTCAAAAAAAAGAGGGTCTGGAAGAGCTTTCATTGGAAAGATATTGAAAAATAAAATAAAATAAACAGAGATTCCCAGTTTTCCAAAGTTCAACAAAACTCTGCACAAGGATTTGGTACAATTTCCCTTGATTTCACTGGACATGGCAGTAGTTTGTGTACAGACTGACAGGGTGTGCTCAGTGAGCTGCTGAACACTGGGATGCTGAATCACTTTGGAGACAAATTTAATGGGAAATCCATGACCAAACCTGGTGGATTAAACTTGTGTTTATGTCCACTAACATAATACCTGGAGAGATGTCTGGAACAGGACTGAGGTAATTCTTGGCAATTTATTTATGAAAACAATATGTAAAAATAAAAACTTAAAAATGAAATAACACCCATATTGTTATTTATGACCAATATCTTTGTCAGTACTTCCCTTCTAGTTCATTCCAGTTACTGAGACAGTGATGCATTGGCTGTAGTAGCAAGTTGGGCAGAAAGCATCAATTCACAGGGCAAATTACCCAGCACCAACAATCTGTGTAGAACTCGAGCCTTACAGGTTGGTATGAAGCCCAAATACACATGGCAAGGCTTTCACATAGAAATGATGCAAAAAAACTGTAAAAGAAAGGAAGAATTAAATGCTATTAAAACAGTAACACATCCAGAAAAAAAATAGAACAAAAAATAAGATGTAAGCAAAAGGAGAAACAAACATTTTCTGTTTGCCTACTCTCTGAGTAGGCAAATCTCTCACTGCATCCTACCAGGCAGGGGTTTTTTTAATTTCTAATTCCATGGGCTTTTCCATTTCCAATTCCACATCTTCCATGGTTCTTCACACACTGGTGAGAGAAATGACAATTTTGAACCAGTCCTTGTATCTCAGTTTTGTCAAAGAACAGGGATTGACAAGGTCCTTTCTTCTTTCCCAAGTCCTTTGAATGGATCAAGTTAGGGGAGCAGTTCAAACCACTGATCATCCACTCAGACTACTATGAGAAGGTTTAAATATTCCAATGGAAGTCTGGAATGTACCTTACATGACATCAAACCTCCTAAACAAATTCTCTGCTCAGAGTAAAAATTTGTTGAGGTAGAAGAAGCCTTCCTTCCTCAGCTTTACTGCAGAACTAGAATTCGTTAGAAATTTTTTAATAAACAAATGTTTCTTTTTAAAAATCTTTAAAATAATTTAAATTTTAAATGTTAATTTAAAAATTAAGTCAATTTTTTTTAAAAAATATACTGATTTTATCTAAATTAACATTTTGATTTTGCCAACTAATTTTATTTCATAAGTTCATTGAGTAGAAAATTCTTACCCCTCCTTCACAGCAAAATCATTGTTTGATAGCAAAGACCATCAAGGATTAAAAAATGCATCAGCATTTCACAGAAAGAGAACCAGACACAAATAGTAGCTTTTCATTGTTTCCTGAGTGTCATTTTCTCCATATGGAGTACAAAACTCCCATACATTCCTGAAAAATAATTACTCCTTGATGAAGTTAAAAATATATTTCTCTTAAAACATGAAAAGCTATTGCAATATCAAGAAATACAAAGATGCTTTCAATAGTGGTTTCAATTAATAGGGTTTTTTGCTCTTTTCGTTAGAACAAATAAAATTAATATGAATTTTATTATTTCCAGGTTTAATACTGGGCAGCTGTTCCCTTTTTTGTACAGACCTCCCTTTTAAACTTTTTCTTTAATTCTAGGAATTCATCTTCACCCATCACCTTCATCCCATCCCATGCACTGCACACCAATCTTCTTCTGCTGGCTTTTATTTTGATGCAAATATTCTGTGTGCTAGGATCTCGTCTCTGCTGCCTTTCTTTTAACCCACTGAGATTCTTTTCTATAAGTACAAGTCATTGTCTTAACACTGCTAATGGGGAAAGCTCATGGCAACATCTCCAGATCAGCTGTGAAGTAGCATATACTCATACATGTATTTTGGATATAAGCAAAAGCTCCAATCTTTGCCATTAGACAAATCCTTAAGTGTGCTGGAGCAGGAATGAAGTCAGGCAACCAAAATAATATGAAATTAATATGAAAAACACAAACCTAACTGCTCTAGAAGTTGCAACAACAAAGCATTTTAGTTTCTGAGCCTTTTCACTGATTAAGTACCTTTATTTTCTGTAAAACGTGGTGTGTGTGTGTGGCTCAGCTTAGCTGAATGCAGATTTGGGCAGGGCTGTCCCCACATGGGTGAGCCCTTCCAGCCTGCGCAGTGGATTTTAGGTGAGGCTCAGCGTGCGCAGAACTGGCCCCACCGTTTCAGTCCTGAGGTTCATCTGCCGCGGCCGAGCGAGCTTGGACAGTGCCAGTGAAGTCCTCAGGACTAGAACCTACAGCACCCGGCATTTCCCAGGAGGTCTCCCATCCAAGTACTAATCCGGGGCTGACCCTGCTGAGCTTCCGAGATCTGACGGGATCGGATGTCAGGGAGGCATTTAACAGGGAGGCATTTAGCGTGGTAAAAACTTCTTAAAGAACAGCATTAAGCTAAAAACCCCCGAGCTAGAAAAAAACCTTAAAGTCTTTAGTTACCCTGCCCTTCCTGCAGAAAATATCAATGTAAGGACAATATGACAGTTCTGGTAGTACTTTCTGTGATACCATCAGGAAGATCCTGACAAAACCTGCCAGAGGCATTTCTGTACCAGGTACACAACTCATCATTAACAAGCAGCTCTCAGTAGAAACCAGAATTGTTTTACTGTATTATTGATCCTATAGCAGCTGTGTCAGTTTTGATGATCTGCTTTCAAAGGATGCTGTGGGTACAGATAACAGAATCCAGTATTCCTTTATATGTGTTTAGATAAATAAACAAACAAAACCCCCTTACACTTCTCTTAAATAGCAAGAAAAATCCCTTCAGAGCTTTGCACTAACATTTGCTTAGTTCAGGCAACCATATGATTTTTTTTTATGAGATGTTCTTTTTGACATACTAGGATGGAGAAAAGTAAAATCTTATATTCATTAATGAGATTTACATATAAGCCCTCATTCACTTCAGGAATGACTCCTACTGTCCCACCCTCCCACATTTGCTTCACAGTGAAAAGGATGTTAAAATGGAAAATCAGATTCCTTTGTAAATATTAACCAATGTGCTTCTTAGCATAGACTGAAAAAAATTTATGTATATATTCTGTGGTTTCCATTTCCTTGGTTTTATTGTTTTTATGTAAATTCTCCCAGGACATTTCAGGTTATATGTCTGGAAGCCTCAGCCAGTCAGCAGAGGAAAGGCTGAGAGAATAATGAGAAATGTGCTGGAAAAATTCACATAAAAGGTTTGGAGACATGAAAATGGAAACAACAGATACATAAAAGCCTTATCACTCAAAAAAAAAAGTCTACCCAGCATGTGCATGTGTGTGTTTTAATGTGGCTCTGCCTGTATATATATAGGCATGTATTATTCATAGACACTGTACAGAACTCCAAAGGAGAGATATCTGACAATTTTGAGATGTTCTCAGGATATCAGGACAATGACAGTGAATAACCCAAGTTATGTCATTAGAACCCAGACATACACATAAATAGCTCTATGCACAGTTGTCTTGCATTGAGGTTTATGTATTTTTTTATGCAAGTGAAAAATGTAACGAAATCCAAGACAAAAAAATGTTTATAAGGTCTCCCTGTACTCTTGTAATGACAGCAGTTTGCCTGTCATGGAAATACACAGAATCTGCAAATAGGAAAGAATTTTTAGTTGCTCTTCTTAAACGTCCATATTTTTTTCCTCCAATACTCATAACAGACACTTTGTCATAAATACTAAATCTGTGATGGTAGACTAAGCTTAGTCTGAGTGTGCCTCACTTCATACAGCATTAGAGGTCAGAAATCCAAACCTTTAGCCATGGCCAGTCTTTATGACTCATGTTTTATGGAATATTATTTTCAGATGATTCTGGTAAGTTGATCTCTAAAACAGATAGCTCTCTAAGACACTGCTTAAAAGGTACCCTAAAAGGGGGGATGGGTTCAAGCTGTCTCAGAAAGCTGAATTTGTGCACCTGAGCCTGTAAGAAAAGTGCTTAACATAAGTAGATAAGAGTTTTCTTGGCTTAAAGAAAAAGAAGACCAGAAAAAAGCACATAGGCAAACACTGCAGTCAATACATTCTGTGATCTATCAAACCCACCACCACAACAGGCAGCAAATGAAATCTCTCTAAAAGGCATCACAAACAAAGGCAGGGTATCAAAGCTCACGGCTCAATACTTGACCACTTATCAGCCCAGCAACATTAGCACAGGCTCTCATCCCACAGCAAATGAAGCTAAAAACACATTAGCTCAAAACACTTTAAGGCAAAACTAGTTGTAGCTAATCCACACACACCAACTGCAGCTGGGTTTGGAGTGCACACATGATCATTTCACATGGCTCAGCTGGGGCAAGGGAACTTCCAAAGTCTGTAACTAACTGCACCACTTCTAATTAGTTATTCACAGCTAGAAAAATGAGTCTCCATTTGCCACCCAACTACACTTAGGATGCCAAAGAGCTCTACCCTAGCTTGGCAGCTTTGCTAGTATAGTTGTGAATCACAGTATCTAAATTAGAAAAGAGGGAAGGCAGCAAAGTCTGTGTTTTCATATGATTTTCCTAAAAATTCAGTTTTGGTATAGGCTGACATAGGTGAAATTCCTAATTAGTGTGGGTTTATATTCCCTCAGGGACATGTTATGTATAGCACTCTTTCAACACACTGATTTACAATGAATTTTCACTCTGGTGCATTACAAAACTGCTGCTTGACCATTGACACCAGTTTCTGAAATCATTGGCCTAACTCACTATGAGTGGGCATTGCTGCTAAAACACTGAGACACCACAATCAGCAGGACTTACAAGGAGGTTTCAGGTGATTGTACAGTCTGAGGCTCATGCTGATGTACAAATTAGTAGCTTCAATGCCTTTATTGTGCAATTTGATCTGTTCTCATTCCAAAAGCCCACCACAGCCTTGCTCTTCTGTGAGATAATGAGACAATGCATTGACAAAATAAACCCCAAAACTCTAAGTACCTCACCAGAAGATACAGAAGGGCTGACATAGTCTGCCAGGTATGTCAGTTTTCCACAGAGTTTGTTGGAGAAATAGAAAGAAATTCTGCAATAATGGTTCACAAATTCAGAGTCTTCACTACGAATAAGTCACTAGATAATGAGTGTGGCAAACTTGTGCCCAGCACACAATTTGAGACAGCTAAACAAACCTCCTCACAGTTAAAAAGTGACTGTTAGTGCCAGAAATATAGAAAATTATCGTACATCTCAATGTATTCATTTTTGTAATTTACAACAACACTCCCTGCCTAAGGAAAGATCACTTCAGAGTTTTATAATGAGTAAACAATGTCCTAAATTTCTATTCAGTAGAAATAGGATAACCACATTATAGCCAATGTGGCTTCTGAGAGGAAGGAAATTATCACAATGAAATCCAGACTTCTGGCTACTTTGACCCATTTTCCTTCAAAACTGATTATTTCCTGCGGGAGGGGGAATTTTACTGGCTCCATAACTAGAGTGAAGAAACTCACTAGTTCCATAAAACTTCATATGAATCTTTTACTTGACTTCTCAGCTTAGATAAAACAGCACAGTAATTCATATAAAATGCAAGGCTTGTGAAACTTTTACAGGGCTTCGCTGAAAAGTGGGCTTGTTTGCAGGGAACTGTGGAATGACTTCCCAGGTTCTGTATCTGACACTTTTCTTACTTCCTCAACAACTTTCTTTGCCCTGTATCTTATCAATCAAAAGCTGTAGTGGAGGAACATTTACTACAGCTCAACACAACCACAGATGAATACGCTCAAAGCTCTTTTCTTACTTTAATGCTTATTTTAGAGATTAAATTTAGAAATAGACTTTATTTGGGGAAAGAAAACCAACCAAACAACCAACAAAATAACAAAACAGAGACAAAATCCAGAACACAAGGAACACTGGACACCCCCATTCATACTATCACAGCTACTTAGAAAAAGCATAAAGCAGAGAACTTAAACTATCCAGTGTGTTGTGATTGTAAATCTGTGCTCTAACCTGTCATTTAAAATACACCCTGTTTTCTGTTTACTTCTTTGCTTATAAATAACACAAAGAGGTTACTTTTTCAGATTATGTAACCAAGTGATAATTCTTCTTTAAGGTATCATTGTGAGTTTCATTTCTTGTTAGGTAAAAATAAAGAGACTGCAGTTTATATCATATGAAATACACACCCAATCACACCCTCAAACAGTGGGAACCACGACTTCAAGACTCATTAATAGTAGAAGCAGGCTGGTATTAAACACCCAGTGGGAGGTCCAGAAGTGCATTTTTGGTTTCTTTTTAAAAAGGTAATCAAGCAGGAAAACACCACACACACACAAAGTGCTGTCTGAAAATCCACTCATTGTTCTCTCCACCCTATCTCTGTGCTCTTACTGTATCTCCTGACATCCTAACCCAGCCTTTCCTTTCCCTATCCCCTTCCCAAACAGTAACTCTCTACCTCACCTCCTCAGTCTCTCACTACTTAATTCCTAAGTATCTCCCAACTATCCCACAGCTGTTCCTCAGGTAGAAAGCCAACTTAGCACTGTACAAATATTTTTAAACAATACCTATAGAACTCAGCATTACTATTAGGTAGCAACAGTCTTATCATGAGTTGATAGTAATTACAAAACACAAATTTTTATTCTTAGCAATCATGCTGATGGTAGGAGAACCCTAGGGCTGTGCAAGCTGTTACTTGGCTAGAACTAAGACTGGTCATAGAAAAGAGAGTACTAGTGCTTAAAAGTTATATGCAAATAATTCACCTGTAAGAAAGAAACAAATTTTTTCATTTAATTTCATTGCTACATGGCACCACAACCAGCAGACCAATGAACTGATAAATATATTTCACTCTTGTAGTGGAAGATCCTAAAATACATTCTGAGAACGGGCAGATTCTCAAATAATAACACAAAATTCTGAGTAGAGTTCCTTCAATGGTGAGTGTGGAAAAAGAATTATTGTTCTTGTGGGCTATTGCAGTGTAACAATTTATTACAAGAATTGTAACAGTCTCTGTTATTACTGATACCTTGTTTCTTTTGTATGTTCCACAGGTCCTTGTGCAAAACTCTGCAGCTTTTCAGGTTGGGCTCTGTTTTATTCACTGGATGCATCCCCATCGTGATTGGAGACTCTCAATGCAGCTGCTGTACCTAGAAACACATAAATGTCCTTTTGCATTAATCATTCTATTACAGAGATGTCAACCTGTGCCACTTCAGCAAAAATGCTGATTTTTAGACTTTTCACCCTAAGTTGAGATGAAACCAATGCTGAAATAGTCAGAGTTTTTCATAAAATGGAAATTCCACTTTTCAATCAGCTCTGCAGAGACCCATTAGAACACACAAGCCATTCATATGCAAGAGTATTCCAGATACCACATTGCTCAGTGTTTTTTCCAGGCTGGTTAGATTTTCACAACCTGTTTTTGTTAGTTTCCAGGTGCTGCAAATGTGATTATTTATTTTTTTTCAACTCAAATATATAGAGACATTCACAGGGTATAAACCCATATGCGTTATCCAATAAAGAAAAAGAACAATAATGTGAAAGATTTCTTGTTAAAGGTTTTCTGGTGTAAAGGGAAATATCTCTTCTTTATGACAAGGAGCATGTGCACCTCCAAAAATACCCCTCACTAAAATAAAACATGGGTCTGGAATTCACTGAAACTGCCTGAGAAACCTATAGATAGATAGATATAGATATAGATATAGATATAGATATAGATATAGATATAGATATAGATATAGATATAGATATATAAAGAATATTATATATGACATATTACATACCATATATATATATAATATTTAATTATATATATAGTATATAATCCGGCCCAGCCAATAGCGTTACGAGTACCGCCCCTCCGGTGGCGCTGATTCGTGGCGCTGGCGCGGGGCGGCATGGAGGCGGCGCTGATTGGCGGGCCGTGTGCGGTGCGGCGCTGATTGGCGGGCCGTGTGGGGGCGGTGCTGGCGAGGCGCGGCGGCACTGATTGGCGGGACGGGGCTGGGAGTGGCATGGCGGCGGTGCTGTTTGGCGGTGCTGATTGGCGGTGCTGATTGGCGGGCGGTGTGCGGGCGGCGCTGATTGGCGGGACGGTGTGCGGGCGGCGCTGATTGGCGGGGCGGTGTGAGGGCGGCATGGCGGCGGTGCTGCGGCGGGCGGCGTGAGGGCGGCATGGCGGCGGTGCTGCCGGCGGGCGGTGTGAGGGCGCCATGGGGGCGGTGCTGCGGTGGGCGGCGTGAGGGCGCCATGGGGGCGGTGCTGATTGGCGGGCGGTGTGAGGGCGGCATGGCGGCGGTGCTGCGGCGGGCGGCGTGAGGGCGGCATGGCGGCGGTGCTGCGGCGGGCGGCGTGAGGGCGGCATGGCGGCGGTGCTGCGGCGGGCGGCGTGAGGGCGCCATGGGGGCGGTGCTGCGGCGGGCGGCGTGAGGGCGCCATGGCGGCGGTGCTGCGGCGGGCGGGCGCGCTGCCCGCGCTGCTCTCCGTGTGCCGCTCGGCGCTGGTTCGGCGCTGGGCGCCGCCGGAGGTGGACAGGGCGCTGCAGTGGGCGCGCTACTTCCAGCACCTTCACGGCCGCTTCCACGCCCGCCCGCAGCTCCGCCAGGCCCTGGCGCGGCGGTTGCGGCGCGCTGAGCCGCGGGCCGCGCTGGGGTTCGGCGCGCTGGGCCGGGGGCCGCAGCTGGTGGCGCTGGCGCTGCTGCAGAACCGCGCGCTGCCGCCCGCCGCCTACCGACACCTGCTGCTGCGCCTCCTGCGCCCGCCCGGGCCCGCAGCCCCAGCCCTGCCGCTGCTCGCCCGCCGCAAGGCCGCGGCCCGCCTGCTGCTACTGCCCCTGCTCCGCCGGAACGGCCCCGAGCCGCCCCTGCGGGCAGAGGCGCTGCTGCTCCTGGCCCGGCTGCGGGAGGACCGGCAGGACGGCGAGGCCCCCGCAGAGTGGCTCGGCAGCGTCATGGGGCAGCTCCCGCAGCCCCGCGCCCTCGCCCTGGTGGCGACCGCGCTGGCGCTGCTCGGTCGGGGGGACGGCGATGCGGGGCACGGGGATGGGGATTGGGATGGTAACGGTGCTTGGGGGGACGGGGATGGAGATTGGGACAGGGGCAGGGACATGGATCGGGATGGGAGCGGCGCTGAGCGGGACAGGGATAGGGATGGGAACAACGCTGAGAGGGATGGGGATCAGGACAGGGACAGGTATTGGGATGGGAGCAGCCTGGAAGGAAGCCAGGGGAGTGCAGCAGGAGATGGATGCATTGCCGGGCTCCTGCTTTCCTGGCTGCTGGGGAACCTGGAGCGATTTTCTGCCTTCTGCCTTTGCCTCCCAGGTGCCCTTCTTGCTTCTCTGGCTGGTCACTATCCCCAGTTAAGCGAAGCTTACTTGGAGCTCTTAAGCGGCTGGGGAAGCCACTTGCACTATGACCCCCTGCAGGGACGGTGGGTTAAAAGTTGTGTTGACAAAGCTGAGTTGTCGTGGGAGGAGCTGAGGGAGCGCTTCGGCTGCCTCTGCCAGGGCCCTGCACCGCTCAGGGAACACACCCACGCTGCCCTGAAACTCCTGAAGACACGAGATGGAGACTTCGAAGTGCGTGGCCTAAGTGTGTGGACTGACTTACTGATGGAAGTGGGAGAATGTCTGAGGGATGAAGCAGGTGCTGATGCATGAACACAAAAGCAGCATGAAAGAACTTATGAAATGGAGCAAATCTGGTTAACTGTATTTGGTATGAAAGGCAAGACAACTGTGCCTCACTTTGGGTTGAAAACCAGCATGTGTCTGCTGATCACACTGATTGTGGCTGCATCCAAAGTTTCAGGGAGGCTTGGTCCTTTCTTGTAATTGTGCTGTCATTTCTGGTCACCACAGAAAGTGCCTTCCTTTTCAGTACTTGCTGATTAATTGCCTAATAAAATAAAATCCTTTGTGTTTCAAATGTGGAGTATTTTTCTGTTTAGAAAGTGTTGTTCAGTTATGGCCATGGTAGACATTTCCCTAAGTGTTGGAGGCTGTCCAAAAGCTGAAAGGGAGGGAGGAGTTTCACATGAGCAAACCCCAGCCTGGGGGTTCCATTAGCAGCCTTGCCTTCGTTGGGCTGTCTGCTCTGCTGGCCATTCTTAATCCTTTTAGAACTCTTGCACATGACTTAGCCCCTGGATCTTAGTGAAGAAAGTCAGGAATCCAACTGGAAAGCTTCTTGTAAAGTTCTAAAATTAGAGGTCTTTATTAGTTGCTGTGTTATTTGGTAATATGCAAGTATTTCCTAAGAAAATGGCAGTAAAATGTAGGATTTTCTCTGTGGGTTTCTTCCCTTTTCCATAGTCTGTTAAATGAGTCATTGTGTTGTAAAGCAGAAAATTCAGTGAACAACAGACTTTTATATGTATATATAATATGTGTTTTATATGTGTGTAAAGCATTGTCTATATGTAAAATGTTGCATATAAAATAATATATATTATGTATTATTATGTATTATACAGTATAATATATGTAGTATAATATTTCTCCCCTTGTTATTTTCTGTGAAGAAAACTTGAACAGAGTTGTTTCTGTCTTTTCTCTGTCATTTAAAGGAGTGTTGGAATGCAGAGGTAATGTGTTCCTGTACATTTAATTCTGTAAGGGAGTATTACCAAAAGTGAGCAGTGCAAAGACAGAATAGTTAAGGCAGGTGAGGGAAATGTGTGGAAGTCCAGCAAAAAGAGGGATTCATTAATCTTTTGTGCAGAGGACCTGTCAGATTTCCCATAGCCCATAATTTACAGTTTCAAAATCAATTTGAGGCATCTCTTTCTTTTGTTGCAAAAACCCGTTAGGAAGGGTTAGAATGTTCTTCACTTCTGCTTATAAGCTTAAAGAAATCAAGCAAAATATTAAAATTATAAACTGGATGGAACCTAATTAGAGTAATCTGTATGGTACCTTGAAATGGTGTAAATGACTGTGGCAGATATTTCTGCATGACTTACAGAATGGGAAGGATCTCATTTTGAAATGGAAACAGTATAAGGGGATGAATATTGTTTATCTGTGAAAAGAAATTATGCTTACTTGACCTGGTATGGAAATAATTAAAAACATGCGTAAGTTCTTATGTTTCACCTCTTCTAAAACAGAAGAGACACTTCAGGGTAGCACACTTTATATGGTTAAAGGGACATGCTAATGAACTATCAAAAATATGTCTGTTTTCTTTGGATTCCTTGCTGTGTCATGTCGGTTAGACAATGAAGTTGTGGAGATCTGCAGATGAATCTATTCTAAAAGCTGCAGCTGTGGCACTTGCCTAGCTCTGTCTTAAATGGAGTTTCTGCCTCTAGAGCTTGTCAGTGTTAAGAGACACCAGGGTATCACAGGACCTCCAGACTGAGTATTTCTGTGGTATCAAAAAGAATGAAATCTGTCTGAAAATCTGTCTGAAATCTGTCAGTGTTTAAAACTGCTCAGAAGTGTAAAGCATGAAGTTTGAATTTATGTTGTCTAGCCACAGTTCCCTGTGTTATGTAGTTTTGGCATTTGGTGTGGAAACTCTGCACTTGAGCTTGCTCTTAATGCTCTAAACAGGCACGAGGGGGTTTGTCTGTTAGAGTACTTTTTGCTATCAGAGGTTCCTGATGAATGATATACCCAAAGATATTAGTCAGATTCATTTCCTTATCCCCAGAAGGGGATTATCAAGTATTGCAGTAACCTTATGAATGTTACAGTAACAAACCAAAGCTGATCAGTGCTGCTTCTTCTGCATGGAGATCTAATGGGGAAAGTTGCATAGGCAGTGCTTGCATTCCCTCTCAGTGAGGGATAATCCATCTCGACTATTAAAGCTTACTATGCCCAGGTACCCGTCTCTGGGACAAATTTCAGTGAGAGTTAAGACTTGGGTTTGCTTGTCAGGGTAGATACTTCCTAATTACACTCCAAATGTTCACTGTGAATTAAGTGTCTTAGCAGCTTTTAACTTTCTAGAATAAATCAGACACTTGTAGGGAGCTTCTTGCAGTATTTCAAGTCTTGCTTTTTGATAAGCTTTCTGTTACAAAATTCACCTCATGAAGACAGGTGCCTTCTTTCCAGGTAAAGTGTCTTTACACCTTTTATTAGCTAAATGCAACCACAGGATTTCTACTGGCATAGCTAGGAAGTAATGGGCACTTCAGTTTGATTTTAGTAATGTAAAGAAATAATCAGGGGGGTGGGCAGGCAAGAGACAGGCCAGTATAGACCAGATAGACTTGATTTCCAATTCTGTGCTACTCATAGGAAATCTGGAGAGTAAAAAGTAGTTTAACCTCAGTGAGAGAAAAGCACCTGATTATAGCAATTCCGCAATAATGTTCAAATCTGCCCCAAATACATTATAAAGAGGTGCCAGATCCCTGATTACCAAATTCCAAAATCGTTATGGCATCTATTGAACCAATGTGCTGGTCCACAGCCCGTTATTTCAGCACACTTGAGTTCACCAGGTAGCTGTGCAAATGAAAATGAAATTTTCTTCGGAACTCCATTTTTAATAAAAGTGTAAACAGGAAAGGGGAAGGTGTGATGTCTGTACCCTCCTCCCTCTGCATGAGCTGCTGTATTTGCATCTCGTATTTGCATGCTGAGCTTTGCAGCCCAAATTTGCAGTCTTGACAATCTTAGCTGTTATGGGAAGTGAGATGTTAGAGATGAGACAGTGGCCTCTCCCCCAATTTCTGCCTTCATTTATTTATTTATTTATTATTTTTACTAATAAAGAGAAACAGGCCTCTGCTATTCATTAAATGATGATTGAAGAAATTGCTGTACTTCAGATTTGTAAGGATTGTGAATCTCATCAAAAGGATCTTACTTGCCCAGTTAGTAACTGAGACAGATTCATTTGGCTACTATTGATGCTTGCTTTTTTTTTTCCTTCAAGTAAGAGAAAACAATTTATGGCTTGTCAAACAGAACTGAAACTCCACAAGTGACATACTGAGAGATATCTGGATACTGAGTTGCCTATTTTCTTATTTTTTTCTGTGATGTGTCTGTTACTTTGTAGTAACCCTACTAAGGAATATCCAGAAGAAAGCAAATTCTGTGTACTGGTACTTTGCAGTATGTATACAGATACTAGAATAAAGATAAACGGTGTAGAATAAATCATTTAGGAAAAAATATTAGCAGGTTGGTACAATTCAGATGAATATTTGAGCCTTATCGGGACTGAAAGGACGTGTTTCAGAATGTCCAATCAAAATGTCGAGTCCAGCAATGCAGTAACACGACCTTTTGTGTACACAGAGTTTCTTAGCCCCATCCCCCTCCCAAATAGGTGAATAAGGGTCTAATGTTCTTCTTCAGTGACAGTGAAGAGTGATTTTATTTTTTTTCTTGCGTGTAAAAGAATATGTTTTAGGTCACAAAGGCAGGCTATATTTTGGTCCCATGGCAATAGCATTTTCAGATGCTGTTTAACTAGAAAGCTAAGTTAAAGTTGTATGGCTAATTTTAGTTCTGCTGTTTCTGCAACGTGGAAGATTTAAAGGTGAATTCTCTTGCTTGTGCCCCAGTTGGATGAGTGACCTATTGCAGAGTGCCAGCAAAGGCCCTCCATCATCACCATTCAGAATAAAGAGCAGTAGCATGGGCGTCATGAACTTGAGAGGCTTTAGTCTGATGGGCAGAGTTACAGAGAAGGAAATAAAATGCAAGTGAAAATGGTGAGAAGAAAGGGCAGAAAGATGCTCTCTTTTGAAGACCCTTCTCCCCTATCTGTGTACTTTTTAAAAATACAAATCTCAGGAAAATAAAATCTCTGCAGTGAACTAGACTAGAGATAAACACAGAGTTGAGGTGCATTCTCTTTCATCATTTTTCAAAGGTAGCCTGCAAAGATGCTGAGCTGGTAAAAGTAGCAACTGCTTCAATACTGAAGTCATTCATGTGCCAACACCACTTTAATTCCTTGTGTGCCAGTATCTAAAAGTTACTGATATTATTTTCCATATTCCATTATATGCTGGTAGATTTTCATTGTCAGTCCTTTGACAGCCGGTGCTCTTTGTCCCTGCATCATCAGAGTGGTTGGCATTTTATTTACAGTCAGTGTTTCCATTCATCTCAGATACCACAGAGGGTGGCAGCAGAGCCTCTCTGCACAGATCTGCTTGGAGTTCAGATCCAGGGGGAGAATCCAAGCTCAGGACTTATTCCTAGAGGCAGAAAAGACACAGCAAGTAAACACCCACTGCTGTGCTGCCCACTTAGAAGTTTCCAAGTGAAAAATGCCATTGAAAGGCTATTTTGTCCATGCAATGCTAATTTTAGCAGTTCTTTAATGTAATTTAGGATCGAGTGATATAAAATGTATCCCCTGTCTCTTTCCACAGACCCATTTTATTAATAATATTAGGTATGCAGCTCTTAAATTCCTTTTCTATTACATGATAAATTCCACAGTATTATGTGATCAATTTACTGTAACTCTTAACTAGTACATTTTACTAGAAATGATAGCAGTATGCACTGACCAGAAAATAAGGCAATCAAAGTCTGAATTTTGTCTCGAACTGCACCTTCCTGTTATATCTCTCCCCTTGGGAAGAAAGTCCAGGATGAATGCTCAGACCTGGGCTATTGATAGTGTGGAGCTCCCAAAGAGATTAATCTCAGCATTTGATAAAGCGTTATTTACATTTTTGGCAATTGTCATGAGTTTTAAATCCCACCACAAAGATTTAGTTTGAGTGTGTTCCTAAGGATCATTTCCAGGAATTAATGATGTACTTATTTTACCTGTACATTTGTAACCCTATTCCTCTTATGGTTTGTTGGCCTTCAAGACTGTCAGAACAAGAGAGTCGTAATTGTGGTAACGAATTTCTCTCCATAGTTATTCTCTCAATGTAAAATTAGCAATGGAAGAAAATTATTATGTGCTTTCTGTCATGTATAATAAATATTACACCCATAAAAATAGCCAACACTGCAAGATGAATTGTTATATGATCCAGTTATCAGTTAAATGCATAGATAAATACTTGTTTTTAATGCTGAATAATGGGGGGAAATTATGTGCATTTATTTGTTTTGTTGTCATTGGAGGAGATAATGAATCCACTTTAAAGACCAGTAGGCTGAAATGTGAATGCAACCTCTATTTCCCATACTTATAGGCAGTGAAGTCATTAATATTTTCTTATTAATGGAAATGAGCTAGGTAAGAACAATTGATTTCTTCCAGGAATTAATTGGACATGATCAGTCCCTAAAGCAAGCGTGACAACAGGGTCATTCATCAGCTGCTTAAGGCTGCAATAGCCTGTTTGCCTTTTCAGCTGGGAAAAGGTCCTATGCCCTGGAGAAAAGGCCTTTAAATCATTGTGCTATTGACAAAAAAATGTGTACTGTTGTCTCTCACAGCCTCATCATTCTTAATGTTGAGGTGAAAGTAGCTGAGTTCAGGTATTTTATAATTTGCCTTGTTCAAGCTTTAGTTTCTTTTACTGGGTAAAAATATAAAGTATATTTATGAAACTAAGAGTCTTGTCAGCTGTGCAGGGTCTACAGGTACTGGAAGTGATAAGCAAGCAAATGTCATAATTTATTTTCTGTCTAGATCTTTTCCTCTTGAGAAAGATGATGTTTTTTGTTTGATTATACCCAGGAAATAATCTGAATGCTCATTTGCTTATTTGCTTTAAATTAGATTGAGGACTGAATTAATCTCAAATTTGCCAAAGTATTTTGCTTCTCTGTTTAAAGGGTTATGTTCCCCCAAATGCAATGAAATCACCTTCCCTTTTATTCCTCATCAGTGTGCACAAAAAAAAGATAATATGCCTCAAGGGAACACTAGTGCACAAAATAATTTATGTAATTTTTTACCACTGCTGAAGTTGTGAGGTAAATACTTTCCTCTATTTTTAAATGGGCCAAAATTCAATGAGGAGACAAAACTCCCCCCCAGTTTTAAATAGTACATCAAACTGTCATTTAACCCAAAAAGCACAGGTAAGACCCAGCAGCAGGAAATGAAAGCTTGAAAAGCTTAAAAAATTAAATCTTCTGTAAAGGAAAGATTATTAAGTTGATGGAATGATTTATCAACACTTATTGTGATTTTCATTGCTTGCTTGCAATCCCTTGCAGACACTTCGTGTGTTCCTAAAATGTGCTTTTTTATTTCAAGCAAAATTTTCTTGGCTAAAAGTAGGACCAACCATAGGGTTTGGTAGAGACAAAGTGAGGAAGAAAAAAGAAAGGGCTGGTCTGTGCCCTTTCCCACCATGAAATTCCTGCATCCTGCTGTGCTCACACCTCAGGACGCCGTGAGCATAATGTGGAACACAAGAGCAGAGCGTGGAGCACGTGGCTCCTAATGACAAAAACTGCAGCTGGAACACTTTGTTTTGATGCCATCATTGTTTAAGACTATTGGAGTCCACCCAGGAAAAGTGAGAAAAGTTTTATCTGGATCAGACTTAGTACTGCTTCCCTTTGTAAGTAATTGGATTTGTGGCACTGGCTGTAATTGAGCAAGATAGAACATGAATTTTGGTGTGAAATGTAGGAAACAACATCACCACCAAAGCAGGAAGAAATGCTGAACTTATTTTTGGAAGACCATACAAAAGTGTAGGGCCATCCATTCCTATGAAAGAAATTTATAATGTAAAAAATAATTGTTTCTTTTAAGTAGCTGGGGAATGGTTCCTAAGGTGTTAACTCCAGTAGCATAACATTCTCATCTTGACACCTTCCATCTATGTCAAGTTTTCTAACACTTTCTCTTTGTCCCATGACTTCCTACAAATTTCACAATTTTTATACGTTTTCAGTCTGAGGAGAGGGGAAATGACATACATAATTCTTGTCTGTTCAGTAATGTCAAAAACGTGTTGCTGCCACTGCCAGTTCCAGACTGCTGGAAACATGAAAGAAATTGCAAAGGACTAAGACTGAGGGTGGATTGCCCAAATGTTCACATACACACTGCACCAGCCACTGGACATCTGGTTGAGTGTGGGATCCCTGCAGTAACTCCAGGTAATGGGGAGTGCACCCGCCACTAATTGCAACAGGAAACACTGGGCCCTGTGCACACACTGACAAATTGCTCCCAGTGCTGTCTGAGCTATTCCACTGTTATCATTACAGCCTCTAGCAAAGCCAGGATATTTGAAGAGTGTAGTGTCTGCAACCTATTAAAGATATTATATCCCTATTTATAGTCCAGTTTCACGAATAGAAAATTCCAATGGAGAATGTTTACTATAGAAATTTTGGAATATGGAGCTTTTAAAGGCCTTTATGTTTAGCTTATGGGCCAGGTATTTAGAAAAAAGCAATTAAAGCCATCTTGCTCGTTAACCTTTCAGTTCCTCCCAGAGCACTTTAAGCACAGGGAAGTGATTGCATTTTGATTTGTAATGCTTTGGTGTACTGGCCTTCTTCTCTGGCCGTGTGTGCATTGTATTAGAGCACAGTCTCTAAACACTTACATGTGGTGTTGCACCCCAGTTTAACTGATATGCTGATCTGAAGTCCTTGTGCTCACAGCATCCAAATGCCTTTGGCCATGTAGTCCTTTTTATGTTTCCTTTGCAAAGCTCTAATACCAGGAATAGGTGGCCTGGCTGGACTGACATGGTTATTGCTGATTTTCAGGGATTGAGAGCACTCAACAGATTATAAGCAATGTCAAATCAAGACAATGATTTATAGAATGCTCAGTTTGGCTTTTGGACTAGACATTGGAAGAAATGACAGTGTGGATATTTTTCCTCTATTGCTGAGTGTGACGAGCACAAGGCAACAAATTCCTACTCCCATTAGAAGACACTTGAGGTGAGGGAAACATCCAACCTACATCCCATGCAGCTGGCATAAGAAATGGGTTAGCTGTGATGCCATGAGTGTCCCCCACAAAGCCAGACTCTGAGCCACGTTAGTGTAGGGTAAGATAAAAAGTAAAGGTCCCTTAATATCACAGGCCTATGGCCCACAGGAATACAGGATGACATGCATGTGCTCTCCAGTTCTAGTTTCCATGGCTTTTATAATAAGATCCTTCCAATCATTGCTTTACACATTTCTCAGTCCAGCCCCAGTCCAACCCCTGTTCCACCCCCTGGAAGGGGGCCTGGGGTCACTGGGACCCTCCGTTCTTCATTCTCCTCTTTCTCAGGCACACAAAGGTCTCTTGGAGCTCTTCCAGTTCTGACTTCTGGGTCACTCTGACCTGTGTTTGTTTCATTCTGTAGGCCTTTCTGATAGTCATCCAATCTTGTACCTTGAAAAAGAGACTAAACAACTAAGAGAATTTGAGCTACTGATAAATGCTAAGGGTTAGGATGTATAAACAATGAACTTAGGCTGCCAGAATATTAGCACATTACATCTACATTTGCTACAGTTACTGTGTTCCTAAAATCTTCAAAATGTGAAAATCAAAAATCAAAAACCCCTTCGGCATCAGCTGCACCAAAAGTCGTCATTTTAAAACAACATATGTGCTAGCAAAAGAGAAATCTTTAAAAGTATTTGGGTTCTCAGCAGCTGATTAGAATTAGTGTGTGTTCAGGGAGATGGTGCTCTTATCTTAATATTTTCATTGTTTTCCAACAGCAATTAGAAAATAATAGATAAAAAAAATAAAAAGAATTTTTATTTTCCTGTCTTCTAGTTACAGAAAAATAACCCATGTTGGATAAAGTTTTTCCTCATTCAGCCTTCTTGAAGACATAACCAAATAAACCTAAAATACAAGCTTCTTAAAATGCAGAGGTTTTCCATCATCCTGGCAGCTGTGACATGCAATTGTAGCCCACCTGATGAATCCCTGTCACTACAAAATCTTCAAGCACAGTGGCATTTTGCTCTTTATGCTGAAGATCAGGACTTCAGTGTGTGGGGCACATTGTGAGGGAAAAAGTCCAGCTACTGATCAAGGTCTGGAAGGAGCTTGTTGGAAAGAGTAAGAACACACCTTAGGTTTTGATTTCTCTTTATTTACCTTCATACTTTTTAGTGTGAATTGTCACCACAAAGGTTGGAAATGTTGATTCTTGTAGTCTCCCCTTTTGAGTCTATCATATACATGCAGCACAATTAAAATGGTCCCACTAAAGTTGAGAGAGAAGAGAGCTCATGATGATATCATTGTAAAGATTGGAATTTCATGGTCATATAAGAATTGCCATGTTGTTTGTATTATTTTAAATACATTTTAAGTATTTTTAAAGCACTGCCAAAGCATGTTTCTGGGTGGTGAAATTCTGGATTTAAATGTAAAATTCACTCACCTTAAAGTTATCATCCAAAAATTGTACATTTTAATTGAGTTAAGTTATAAAGATGGTGTTAGTCTGATGAGTGAAGTACAGAGCAATCAAATTGTCCAGAGTAATAACAGGGAGTTTGTGGCACTTGATGCAGGTATTTATATTCCTGGGTCTCATTGCAAATCTGTCCTTTCTTAATTAGGGGTCTGAGATGTTTTGAATGTTTCACAGCAGTTCAAAGGCACTTTTAAGAAAAAGCAAATAGCCATTTGATATTACCAACAAAATCATTCATCATGTGCACTGTTGCAGACTTCACTCAGTGACTTGCTTATTCCTTTGGCACTCCTGTGGTAAAAAGTAATTAAGTTCATATGAAGAAAAAAAAAGGGTAGCTTTTCCACCACAAAGAAATGCTGAAATGTGAATGAATGAATGAATGAATGATGAAGCCTTTCGAATTAGTGGCACGTTACAGTGGTGAGCTGAGAGAGTGGCCTGCCCTGAAGGGACAGGGCACAGGAATAATGTTCGTGTCCCATCTGTCAGGAAGGTATGGGAGACATTCCTTGTTACATAATGGCTGTCCCATTCACTGAAATATTGTGGGGATTAGAAAATACCTTGCATAATTTATGAACCCCATCTCTGTTCTGGAACATTACCCTGCCCACAGCCAGATTACTCTGACATTCTGACCCATATGCATGGTTTATGGGGGTAACATAATACCCTCACATTATATCTGCTGTGAGCCAATAAAATTAGTGTGGGGCACTTACGCAATGGCCTCCCAACAGCTAAACTAACAAAGCTTTATAAAATACTTCTCTCCTAATTTTTCATGGAGCAGTCACTGGTTTTTATTTTTTCCTCCTTGGCTTCACTGATGAAAGGCAGCATTAGAAACCAGCTCTGTTAGTAGCCAACAGGTCAGTGTTCTCAGGCATATGTGGAATTCAATTCTTCTCTCTCTTCTTCTCAGATATGAATTTCTTTAATTCAAGGACTGAATTCTCAGCTAGTACAGAATTCCCACAGACCTATGACAAAGTACACCTGCTTAGAATCAGGTTTCTTGAGGAGAAAACAGATTATAATTTTAGATATATTTTCTGAGATGGCATTTTAGTGTTCCCTCAGTTTTTATTTCTGTGTGGTACTTTTCCAGATACCTTCACTGCTTCACTTCCCAAACAGCTACTGAAGCATTTAATTCCACTGGGGCTTTTCTTCTTTGTTTCTGGGGCAAAGAGGGTGTTCCCTCTTTTGAGACTATTCCGCTGGTACAAAACCACTGGCACTGTTTGCCATCTTGGAAGTACCAAGATGTGTATAAATCTATGCCAGGACAAGATGATTGATTGTTCCTGTTTTATTGGGATTGTCTGTTTTGACTTGGGTGGGATTAAAAAACAAAATTGTTTATTTTCCATTTAGAAAAAATACTTTCTAGTGTACAAGCTGCCTGGGGAAGGATATACATCCAATAAATAAAAGTCTAATTCTATTTTATACTTTCAGAGCAGTGGAACTGCCTGGGACACAAAGCATTGAACTAATACCTTTTCAAGACTTTCAGGATTGACAATTGTTAAAATTTGTTTTACATTTTAAAATTTGATTTCTGACCATTATTATTTTATAACAGGTGAAAGAGGTGTAATCTCATGAAAGTGAAATCTTCCTGCCTTTACTGCTGTTTTAAACTTGTAGCAGAATTTAATAGCACTAGCTGTGTTTGCTGATAAACTTTCTTAATTAAGCTTTCCCCCTCACCTAACCAAACACACCCCATGGAGTTCTTGTAACCACAATATGAAACTTTTCCATGCTGTAAAATCAGTAGGTGGTCAGTATAAGTAACAGCATATTTGGTTTATATTTTTCTGCAATAACTACTGGTCTGGAAAAAAAAGAGAGAAACTCAATTCCACACAAATAAAATGGGAATAAGGCAGATTTGGGGTTTTAATATATCATATTAAGTATCTAGGAGGAATCTGGGGGTACATGGGAGGCTGGGAGGGGACACAGCTGGCACAGGTGACCCCAGCTGGCCAAAGGGACATCCCAGACCTGCTGGTATCAGGCTCAGTATGTAAAGTGGGGGGAAGGAGGAGGAAGAGAGGGCTATTTACTCTTCTGATTCTCTCCCTGATCCTGTTGGGAGGGGAGTGAGCTTGTGGTAGTGCTTGGTGGGGTTAAACCATAATACCTATAATAAGTATTTTTAAGGCAAAGAATTTTCAGTGATAGAGATCAGGAGAATAAACCTGTAGAAATACAATGCCATGTCCCTGATGCACTTGAAAATCCCCATGGCAACTTAGTGGTCTTTTAATTGATTTCTGTGCCTTGATTTCTTGAGAGTTCCTTCATGGAAATGGCCTCAGGTTTTTCATTGTTTGGCTGCTGCCTGCTTGTGTGCTGCCCTGAGTGCTTTGTAAGTCAGCAGGTAGGGCCATCAGTTGCTTTTGTGCTGCAGATCTTTATTAATAGGAAATATGTAGTAATATCTGTTCTGAAATTGACTTTTGTAAAATAACTGATGCTTCAAAGTAAAGAAATATTAAACATGAACTATGTTACTGGTATAGACTAGTATGGAAAGGAATTAACAGCTCAAAATCTGGCCCCCACCATCCTGCCCAATAACAGCAAGCAACTGCTTTTATTACATTTCCTGTACTTTGTTATTGTGTGTCAGGAAACAATAATATTTAAACCTCAATTGCAAGTGAAATCCCAACATTGTTGAGTCACAGCAATGTATCTCTTGACTGCCCTGACCTGCAGATTGGAGTAAAACTGCCCAGTTTAAGGAAATTCCAAGGACACTGAGGCAGCAGAGCTGCAGCAGATCCTTGAGCCAGAACTGCTGGCCCACTGGTGGGACCCCTGGCACACGAGCAGGGCAATGACTGAGGCTTTGTACCACAGTTATTGCAGGAGGCTGAGCCAACATACCTACAGCTAAGGAATCCCAAATTTACTAGGTGGTTCATGATATGGTTATTACCAGCTACCATGGAAATCTTTAGGGTATTTCGTTATTATTTTAGTATTTATTATTTTAGTGATAAATGAAAATTGTGCTCTGTTAAATATTGTTTGTTTTATTTCCTTGGAGTCTTTACCAAGAACAGTGATTTTGTCCTTCCCTCCCCCTTCCTTTTTCTCCAAATTCATCATTCCTTGATGAATTCAAACATTCAAGTTCATTAATTAAAATGTTTTCCTTTCTGCTTATTTTAACCTGACACACAGAGTTGATTAACTTCTGCCTGAGTACATGGTAGAAGATTGATAGTTCAGCTTTGCTGAGTTATAGCTTTTATAAGGATCTTATCTGAAATTATTTTAGTGGCAAGGTCTTGTTCCTAAGGTATCACACTACTTGAATCATAGTAAGATATGAATTAAAAACTACAGACTTTCTGCTGGATTGCCACTCTTTGTAATGTCACAAGAGGAGGAGGTGGAAAAAAATGTTTCCAACCTTTGCTGTCCTGAGTAACAGATGAAGTCCAGAGCTGGATAATAGTGGGGTGCTCTGCAGCAGAGGTGTAGTAGCATTGGGAAGATTTTACTGTTTTCAAACCTTCTGCTTTACTGAGGTGTCCACACGAGTACAAGAGCTCTTTGCAAATCTGTCCCTGTGTGGATACCTGAAAATGCTATTTATCTTAAAAATGTGTATCTGAAAAATCTGCATGTTTCTTTTTCAAACAGCAATGCCAGCGTTCTTACTGTTCTTCAGACTCACCAAGATGCGTCCCCTAATTTAGAGGGTTTAATTTAAAAAGAAACTGCTTTCCCTGGCTGTGGAAGACAAAGAGGTATTCAGCAGCGCTGGAGAGGAAGAAGGGCCAAGGCACTTGGAATGCTGTAGGTAACGTGAGAATCCCTGGAGCAGAGTGGAGGGACCATGAGGCAGGGCCTCATATTCCCACTTGCCTACAGGGATATGTAATTTTAAATGCACATTTTATTAAACTCATAATATTTTCCTTATTAATTCTACAACATTTCAAAGAACATTTTTGCACATATTTCCATTGAGAGGTGAAGTCTATATAATTTTCATGTGAAATTTTTACTAAGCATTCAAAACTTGAAAACCAGTTTTCAAATCCGAACCTGAAGACTAATTAACTATTGGATATGCAGATATAATGAAACTGCTCTTTGAAACAAAGTTGACAAAAATTTAGAAAAAAAATAGAAATGGTTTCTTCATGGAGGAGTTGACACTCATGAAGCTTTTTGTAGCTGCTGTCGTGGGTATCCTGCCTGCGGGATCCACTCAGTGTGGGGCTGAGGGCAGAGCTGATGCTGAGCAGTGGTTTTGTGCCCTCGGTGCTGTCTGGGAGCTGGTTGGCTGTGCTGGAACACTGTGGCTTTGCTGTAGGGGCTCCTGAGGAAGCCAGCCTGCCTGCTGGGGATCTTCCTCAGTTCAGGAAAGATGCTGAGGGGCTGGAGCGAGTCCAGAGAAGAGCAACAAGGCTGGAGAAGGGACTGGAGCACAAGTGCTGTGGGGAGAGGCTGAGGGAGCTGGGAGTGTTTAGCCTGGAGAAGAGGAGGCTCAGAGGTGACCTCAGCACTGTCTAGAACTACCTGAAGGGAAGTTCTGGCCAGGTGGGGGTTGGTCTCTTCTCCCAGGCACTCAGCAATAGGACAAGGGGGCACGGACTCAAGCTCTGCCAGGGGAAATTTAAGTTGGAGATCAGAAAATCTTTCCAGAGAGAGTGCTCAGGCATTGGAATGGGCTGCCCAGAGAGGGGGAGGATTCAGCATCCCTGGAGGTTTTTAAGGTGAGATTGGATGTGGCACTGAGTGACATGATCTGGTAAAGGGTCTGGAGTTGGACCAAGGGTTGGACTTGATGATCTTGGAAGTCTTTTCCAGCCCAATCGATTCTATGATTCAGGAATGGTCTCGGCACTTTTTCATCATTTTACAGTATTCTCTGAGCCAATTCCTGAGCAAAGTGAGAACCAGTTCGGGGTGGCTCATTCCTCGTACTCAGGACAGAGGAATCCTATGCGTTTTTGAGCCATCTCTGTTTGCTTTTTGTGTTCTAAGAGATGTCTAAATGCACATTTTGTTGGGTTTTGTTTGATTGTTTTTTCCCCTGTAATTCACCACCAGTTTGTAAAGTGCTGAGTCATTGTGGATTCTCTTCTTGTGGGTTTTGCCCATTGTGCTGTGGGACTTGTGGGTGCTGTTCACGGACATTTATTTCAGGTTCAAAGTGTCTCTCCTCAATCCTGATTGCAACTTTTGGATTCCTCCTGCTACTGGCAGATTGCAAGGATTTGTTTGGAGAGGGGGGTTGCCTTTTTTTTTCTTTCCACATGATTTCCTTTCTCTCCGGCTTCCACAATGTAGTGAGCCTTCAGGGCGCTCCTGCGGGGTTTGGTCCATTTGCCCCAGAGCAACCCCCGTTTGTCCCAGAGCAACCCCCGTTTGTCCCAGAGCAGCCCCTGTTTGTCCCAGAGCAACCCCCGTTTGTCCCAGAGCAGCCCCCGTTTGTCCCAGAGCAACCCCCGTTTGAATCAGAGCAACCCCCGTTTGCCTCAGAGCAGCCCCCGTTTGCCTCAGGGCAGCCCCATTTGCCTCAGAGCAGCCCCGTTTGCCTCAGAGCAGCCCCATTTGCCTCAGAGCAGCCCCATTTGCCTCAGGGCAGCCCCATTTGCCTCAGAGCAGCCCCCGTTTGCCTCAGAGCAGCCCCGTTTGCCTCAGAGCAACCCCCGTTTGCCTCAGAGCAACCCCCGTTTGAATCAGAGCAACCCCCGTTTGCCTCAGAGCAGCCCCCGTTTGAATCAGAGCAACCCCCGTTTGCCTCAGAGCAGCCCCATTTGCCTCAGGGCAGCCCCATTTGCCTCAGAGCAGCCCCGTTTGCCTCGGAGCAGCCCCGTTTGCCTCAGAGCAACCCCCATTTGTCCCAGAGCAGCCCCGTTTGCCTCAGAGCAGCCCCTGTTTGCCTCAGAGTAGCCCCCGTTTGCCTCAGAGCAGCCCCGTTTGCCTCAGAGCAGCCCCCGTTTGCCTCAGAGTAGCCCCCGTTTGTCCCAGAGCAGCACCGTTTGCCTCAGAGCAGCCCCGTTTGCCTCAGAGCAGCCCCATTTGCCTCAGGGCAGCCCCATTTGCCTCAGAGCAGCCCCGTTTGCCTCAGAGCAGCCCCATTTGCCTCAGAGCAGCCCCCGATTGCCTCAGGGCAGCCCCCGTTTGCCTCAGAGCAACCCCCGTTTGCCTCGGAGCAGCCCCGTTTGCCTCAGAGCAGCCCCCGATTGCCTCAGAGCAGCCCCGTTTGCCTCAGGGCAGCCCCCGATTGCCTCGGAGCAGCCCCGTTTGCCTCAGAGCCCCTCAGATGAGAAGCCTCTGGCAATTCGCAGCTGTTTTAAACAGGATTGAGATCAGCATTTTGGAGGACTTCGGAAGGGTCTGACCTGCTGGGAGACAAACCAGTGTGTGATGCCTGGATAACTTCCAGACTAACACGGAGTAGGAAGTGTCCATGCAAACGCTTTAAACAAAGGCCTAACAAGCATTGAACATTATGTGCTTTCAATATTGTTAACTAAATGCACATTGTCACAAAGAGATGTGCTGTGCAGATGTAACTTACTTTGGTGCAGATTAATTAAGCTTAGCAGGATCTTAAGCCTCTTTTACAAACGCAGTATGGACTAATCACATCTTACAGATGTAGGAAAAGGTTTTCACCTGTTAAAAAGCACTCCCTGCTGCAACACACACTGTGAGGCCAGAGCAGTATGAGCTTAATGGTCTGGCCCACCAAAGTCTTAAGGTAGTATCTTTCTTTTCTGTTGAATGGTAAAAAGTAATGTTTTGCATTTTTTCTGAACTGGTTTTAGTGTGTGGTGAACTAATTCTGTAACACTGATGTAAGGAATACTCATTGCACAGTGACCACAGTGTAAAAACATCATGGGCCTTTCCCACGTGCCTTTTGTTTGCACAAGTAACACTGTCCATGAAAACAAATCTTCCTTTATATAAAAGACAATGATGAACTATATTTACATTAAGATCTTCAGCTGCCACTATTGATTGAAATAGATTGAAAGAACCTTTTTTTTTTTGTAGAGTTTTTCTTCGGTATGAACAGTGCTACTGAGAACAAAGACAGGCTACCAGTTGAAGGCAGCAAGTGAATTTCCAGGTCAGTTATTTCAGTATAATTAAAGGTATGTACAGTCTCTTTTCAGATACATTTTTTTCCTCCCTTAACTTTTTTCCTATTTTTTCTAATTAATGTCGATTATTTTTAAAAAATATTTTAAATAATATAAAGCTGCTTTTACTTTATAAACAAAATATTAACCTGGGATCATTATGTTGGTAAGATTTTAGCAGTTGGACTTCTATGGAAGTACCACTATAAAAACCTCTTCTGTGGACAAGCATTTAGACACCTTCCATCTAACAATAATATTTTTCTTTCAGTTATTCTGTTCTAATAAAATTTAACAGGATCAAAATCTGTGGTTACAAACTTGACTGGCAATTTTAAACTGTTTAGCCTTCCCCATTTAGCCAAGGATTATGGTTCAGTGATGCTAACCTACCTTTTAATGGGCTGTTTGAACTGTGCTATGGCAATGTGCTAGAGCCAACACGATCATAAAAGATTATTTTTTACTGCTCAAGACATGCAAATAGATTGCTGTGCCACGATATTCGAAGATAATTTGGTATATTTGTTTCATGCCAGTTGGCAGGGGTACATTTCATCTTCATGGGACACTTTCAAACAAAGCCCAGCCTGTTGGGTTTTACCTTGTGCAGACATTGCTCTGCAGTCTGTCTGCTGCCTCCCCTTCCAAAACACCTTTTTGGTGACAGAGGCTGTGCTGGGACCACTCAGAGCAGGTGCAGAGCCAGCACAGAGTCCTTGAGCTGGCAGGCACTGAGAGTTCTAATGCACATCAGAAAAGGGACAGCCCTGCCCTGTGTAGAGCAGTTTTGATCAATTGAACAGAGCTCCACACCTCCTGAAAATAAAGTAAACATTAAAGGATAACCCCTGGATGTTCTGAAGGAAGAATAATGTTGGGCAAACCACCTACACTACTTGTCCCATTGTAACATGAATGAAGGGGGGAGGAAAAAGATGGGTTGCAAGCACCCACTAGTTATCTCACCAGAGATTCTGCTCCACAGAAAGATCCCAGCAGCAAAAGAAGCTGCTGTGACAACTTACCACTGTAAGCCTTTTTGGAAAGTCAGTATTATATATTCATAGCTGATAATTGCAGGCACCCAAAATGAGGCTTGTTTCTTTATCTTGCACATCTTGGATACCACTGTGCAGATAAATCCATCATCCCAAACTGTTCCACAGCAGGAAATGGATTTTTAGCACTGGGATTTGTTACTGTCTGTCTGTGTTTTGGTTTCTTGTTTAGTTCTGAATTCTCTTACTAGATTTTGATTGGTGTTACCATTGACAAACAACAGTGGGAAAAGCTTTTGGGAGCAACTGTTGTGTTTTGGGTGCCTCAGGTTTTGAAAGGGGTGTAAATTGGTTTTATGTCAGTGAATACTCAGGTTTTATTTTGAGGTTCTGGCCTTCATGTGCTGCATGATAAACTTTTCCCCATTTCACAAAAATTGCCAAATTGGAAATCTGTGTAGTATTTATGCAGTAGTAATTTAGCACTTGGAAGTGAAGAATGAAAGGACTTTCTGAGCTAAACCCCTGAGGGGTGGGGGGTGATTTCTGGAGCACATCATGTGGTAGTGCTGTCTGTCAAGCCTGATCATCTTGCATTTTTACCTGCTGTGGATTTCTCCATTTCCAGGAAATCATAATTTATCTTTCTAACTGAGGCTTTGGGGCCATTTTTTAAAGAGTAGGAAAAAAAGCTTGGAATAATTTATGTCAGAAAGAAATTACATCTCACACAAGTAGGCTACTAGACATAAGTATTAAGATGTCCTGTGGATGGTATTGAGTGTAAATCAGATTTTGGTGCCCTTTTTTATTAACTTATAATAGGAAATTATTTGCTGAAGTATCAGCATGTATCTATGTGGCACAAATGGGGCCCAATCACAATTCAATTCCTAGCAATGCTTTTGTATTAGAAACCAGCATGGCAGGAAGTTCTTTCTGTAGACTATTGCAATGTTTCTTTTACTACTTTGCTAAAGTCTGAGGGCCAAACTCAAGCCTGATATGAGTTAATAAATTTAAAAAAGAATGGAAAGTTTCATCCTACTTTTGAGGTTTGATGAATAAGAACATAAACAAAAATTAATCTGAAGAATAAAATTGTCATAAATGCTTTTAAGATTTTCAATGTCACTGCACAGCACTTTTCCATTTTAAGTCTTTTCCAAAGAGGTGAATAATCTCTTTTATCTTTGAAGTGTTGAACATTGCACTTGTTCTTTTTGCCACTAAGCTGGGACACAGTCACTGGGGGACCTTTGCCTGGCATCTCCATGTTCAGGCTGCAGCTTTACAAATAACTGTTCATAATTTCTCATCTCTCAGCTGCATTATAAATACTTTAAGGTTCCCAGCTGCACTGTGCTTATGCAAACATCTGAAAATTATGAGCTTCCTGGCATGCAGCTGGGGGAATGCAGTTACCAATGCTTTCTACTCCAGGAAAATATCTGAATAACATCAGAATTCTTCACTTGTTGAAGTAATGTAATGTTAGGAAAGCAGGGCCTCTGTTTTGGTTTTTGTTTTTTGTTTTATTGCCCCCATGTTTTTCCTTTCATAGCTGGTGATCTGAGGTGTGAAACCATCTTATGTCATCATCTCCTCTGTGATTACAGAGCAAATATATTAACTGTGTGCTCTTGATAGGAGTTTATAGCAAGAGGTGATGAAGCAACAAGAAAACGAGAGCTGTAGGCTTGTTTACAGCACAGGGTGCTTCCCAGTTTTTGTTCCCTGAAGCTTTTAGGAGAGCTGCCTGTTCAGGGGTGTGCTGCAATACATCCTGTTTCTCTCCTTACTGATGGCCTAGTGGAGTTTCAGTGGTGGTGCCACCCTGACTGGGGAATCCAGATTCTTGCATCTAGAGGTCTGTGCACACTAAAATCATGGCTTCTTGGGCAATACTTATGCATTTGGAAAAGCCAAACTGCCTTAAGGATGGATACCTTGAGCAGCTGTGAGTTATCCTTGTATAGCTGAAATCAATAGCAATTGCATAAATCCCTCCCTTGGAATTGCCTGCTGGCATGTTTCTACATCAAAGAATATTTGGAATCTTAATCTTTCACAGATTTCTTCATCTTTTGCAGATTTAAGGTCCCTTATAATTTAGTGCTTGCTTTGAATATCAAATGACAATTTTTTAGTACATCTATATCATAAAATATGGTGTGTTATTTTTGAACTTCATTGTCTACCTGACTTGTTTTTTTTTAGTTTTAATGATCAACTCCTTGGGGCAGAAGAGTTGTTCTAAAGTTTCACAGTATTGAGTGCAATGATAGAGATTAAGTATGTGGAGCTGTGATGAACTGCATCCTCTCTGGCACGAAGTCAAGAGCATTCAGTTTCTGGTTTAACAGTTCATGAACTGGCTTTTGTTTTGAGTAATGATGTATTCTTTCTTTTCAGACATCTGGGGACTCCAGGTATCTGCTAACAAACTGCACTTCCCTGTCTCCCTCAACTGGCATTCTTTCACATAATGTTCACCTCTGGGTTTGACACTCCTTCATAACTCCTGCTATAGATAATACATCATCTATGAATTACAGAAAGGAACTGTAGGCAATATAGATATGAAAAACCTTCTAACAGCCAGTCAGTCATCTGACACAGGCAGAATTCACTTTGATTTTTACTCTACTGGGCTCATTTTCCTACAGAAACCTAAGGACAGACTAACATCACTTTTGACTAATAGATAGCCAGCCTTTTTGCCAACAGTCATTTTTCTCTTCTGGCTTTATCATCACCAGGCACTGCTCTCTTCTTATTCACATGGCACCTGTTGGCCAAAGACAATGCAAATAGGCAGCTCTCATCATTTTGGTTTATTTTCATTTTGGAAGCAAAACTGAGGAAACCCCATTTTTTGCTTAAATGCCAGTTGGCTGAGGTGCATCTTGTCTTTATAGGACACTCAAATATGGCCCAGCCTATCGGGTTGTACCTTGAGGAGACATCACTGCAAAGTCTGTGTCCAACCTTCCCTTCCAAAACATCTTTTTGGTGAGAGAAACTGTACTAGTTGCACTCAGATCAGGTGTGTACAGCCAAAAATATTCATTCATATTTAGCTTTTGGTTTTGTTTTTCAGGTTAAGAAAATATTTATGTGCATTTATAAGAAAAATAGAGTCTCTCTGTGTATATATCCCTACTTTATAACTAATTGTAGCAATTTTTGATGCATTGATTTATAGGTTCACTAATAGATATAATGATTTATCATTAATAGTTTAATGATAAATAGTATCATTTATTATATTTATAAGATTATTTCATTGAAGTAAACAGGAAAGAACAATGCTTTATGCTTGTAGCAATAATAATCCTTAAAAGTAGTAAAATTTTGTTGGGTCTACCATCAGTCTCACACATATGACAAGCATTTGTGCTGTAAATAACCAAAATTTTTACTACTCTTGGCGCAGGTGCTTGGAAAATACACTCAGTATTCTGACTTTTCCTCACTTTCCATGGTGTTTTCTCTATAAACATTCTGCCAAATGTGGAGAAAATTCCACTCCCCCCTTGTTTGGTTCTCCTGCCGTGCTGGGGGCCGTTCCACACCTGTCTGCGTGTTGGTGCTGTGCCCTTGTGGGCTCAGGGCGATTTATGAGCTGTGCTTTCACACAGAGAGCTCCTTCCTGGGCTGGGCCCTTGGTCTCTGCAGCTGGGGGAGATACATGGCAAAAAATCACTCACTTGGGGTGGCAAATCCGTCCAGGGAGCAGCAGAGCTGCTGAGCAAAGGTTTGCAGGAGCATCAGTGGCAGAGACAGGGCCTTTCTGGGAGGGTTTGAATGATGCTCTTAAAGTTGAGTTTGAAATATGGATGAAGTTTGGGAGTTCTGCTGTTGGAGAAACTGGGTGCTATTGTGTTGTGTTGTGTTGGTTTGTTAATTGCTTAACCTATAAGAAGTTGGTAATATGTTCTGTGTTCCCTAGAGAGCTGTAAGTCCAAATTAATTTATTGCAACATGCTTTGGAATCCTTTGATGTTGCAAAACTACTATTAATTAATGAAACCATCCATTTCACTGAAATATTGGGGAAAACACTGTTTTGGGGGTTTATTCTTGTCAGGTTCCGTGTACATTCAGAGTAATGTATGAAAATGCACTAAGAACATATTGTTGCATTTGTATTTATAGTTTTTAAATTTATCAGTTAAAATTTGTTTAGCGTTAAATAATTCTTATTTTCAGTATTATTATTCTGATATGTGCTGGTTAAATTAAAGGTATAATTTATTCTTTCACAATAGAAAAATGTTCAGGTGACTAAAAATTCAGTAATTCCACTTTTTCAGGTGAAATAATAGCAAGTTTATATTAAGAATGGAATTGTATATTAAGAATGGAACTGTAGGTCATAACTCCATCTTGATCTAGGAAAAGGTTGGGTATGTCTGAACTAATTCATGTACTTTTCAATAAAGAAAAACTGAAGCTCAGATTTTGGTTGTAGATTCTCAACCTTTTGAGAGTTTTTGTACAATATATATAATAATAATACAATACATGTAATAACAATAATATAATTTATAATCAAATTGATAAATAAACACAATGCTCAAATCTGTGTTTTATCTCTCTAAGATTCATAACCTGCTCTGTTGATAAATAGGCCATTTTGAGGGAATATAAGATATCTAATACAGTTACCAGATAGATTGCTTAATACATTTTCATAGACCTCATACCTGAAATGAACAGTCTAAATGGTCTTTTAATGCAGATTTATATTCCAGGAGACAGAGAACAGAACTCATGTCATTTTAGGGCTTTTCCCCTGAGAATTCTGTGAGACAGGACACACTCTTGCTGCCTCTGGTTTTGAAAGAAAACAAAGAATGCAGAAACCCAGGAGACAGAAAAAGGTTATCATCCCAAAGGAATGCAAAGTTATTTATCTTGAATTCCTATTCCAGCAGATACTTCAATATTGTTAAGTTCCTCAGTTGGAGTTTTGGAGCCTCTAAAATAATAGGGTAGTGACGCATCCTCTTAAAAACCTTTATTTTCCAGCCTTTTCCATTGTTGCAACATTATCTGTGCAATACAGTGCCAACAGATTTTTCAATTTGGGGAAAAAGGACCCAAGGAGTAAAAGAATTTGATAACCCTTTACATTTGGAAGAGGAAACGAGAAAAAAAATAGACTTTACTGCGAAAGTTCCATTTGTAACTTCAGGAGTTCAGTGCATCACATTAGAGACATATAAGTAGCAGGATCAACAGTTCTGTAGCAGTATTACAGAATAAAAAATAGATAATTGCAATACCTTTAATAGCTGAAATTCTTCTCTGAATGCCTGAGATGTAGCAAAAATAAATAAAATACTGGGCTCATCTCTTCGCTGTTGTAATTTTAATGTCATTAGAGGCAGGATAATGTCCATGTTATGCTCTCCTCTGTTAGGAGGAGGATGATGGGGTCACACAGACATGGAAGTCCAATCCTTCCTTACAGTTCCTATGTGAGAGCATTAACGTGTTTGCAGAGTTTGTGTCATGCTTCCTCTTCCTTGCCAAGTAATTCCATCAGCTTTTGGGATGGATGCAAGCCTGGCCCATCTTTCATGCCATTTCTTCCTGCTCTTTCTCTAAAAGCCACTGTTCATGAGGTCACTGGCAGCAGCTCTGGTCTCTTTATGTTCCTTCCAGTTCTACTGAGCACCAGAATTTTGAGGTGTTTGCTTGGTTGGAGTGGGTTTTCTTGTGTGGTTTGTTTTCCTGGGGGTTTTTTAGGGCTTCCAGCTACATAATTTTGTCTTAAATTTTCCTAACGCAATGGGGAATATTCTGCAACTGCATCTTTGAGAGTTTTAGAGACTGATAATGCTGGATAATTGTAACATATTTATAACTGTACAAGAGGCAGCGGTGGTTTCAGTACTCTGCTGTAATGCTGATGGAGACTGGGAAATGTGCTTAGAAAGGAAAGATGCAGCAGAGCAGAGCCTTCAGAAACACTTGGGATCCCCTAAGGACATGGCAGGAGTGCCTTTGGTTGGGACACCAGTTGTTGTGCTAGTTCCCCAGGATAAAACCTCCCATTGTATTTAAATGAAGTCTAGCTGAACTGCTGCCTCCAAAAAGAAGGTTCTACAAAGCTAGCTAGCTCTCTGGAGCACCATTCTGGCTTCGAATGAGTATTCTCTGAGGCAGGGCCTGTGCTGGGGCAGGGAGGGCATGTGGTCTGCTGTGAGGCAGATGCTCTCTGCACTGCAGAATACCAGGAGCAGTGCTGGGGGTGCTGTGCAGTGACCTTTGGGGCCCAATGCCAAAATTTGTTCTGACCTTCCACGGTTTAAGAATTTTCTGTGGCCTGTGAAGTGCAGCTCATACAAGATCAGGTCAAGGAGGATACATTCTGTCATTGGTTTTTGGGTTTTTTATGATGACTGAGCAGCCTGACCTAGTGAAAGGTGACCCTGCCCATGGCAGAGTGCTGGACTGAATGATCTGTAAAGGTCCCTCCCAGTCCACATCACTTTGCCACTCTGCTAAGATACAGCAAAATCTTGATCACAAGGGAATGTGGCCATGAATACACAAGTCAGCAGATACTGTGAAGAATATTGAGAAATTTAAATTTGCCATAAATATGTATGAGATGTATTTCTGGAAAAAATTGAATGCTTTTTATTATTAAGATACTTCTAAATCATAGAATCAGCTGGGTTGGAAGAGACCTGTGAGATCATCAAGTTCAACCTTGATCCAACCCCACTACGATTGCCAGATCATGGCACTAAATACAAAAGGTGGTGTCTTTAAAGAGCTCTTCTGAAAATGAGCCTGTGCAATTCAGTCTGCATATGTAATTTAATGAACCAAAAGTCAAATTAGTAATAACAGGATAAAGCAGAGTCATTTGAATCTGAAAATCTTCTGCTACAGTTCCCACTACAGCAGGTGATCAATAACATACAGTGAAGTGGAAACACAATTGATTCCACCATCCTTTTTGTGCATATGCTCATGTTCTTGGGGCTGCATCAGGCTCTGCTGCCTCTGTCTGGGAGTATTGCAAATCACTTCCAGCCATGCTGGAAACAAAACGTGCTGCCCTTTCTGTCCCAGGGTGGCAGAACCAAGAGGGCTCACTGTGCACAGCTGGAACAAACAACAGCTATGAAAGAAAGTGATTGGTGACTTTTCCAGGTGATTTTCCTGCCTTTGAAGGTGGCCTGGGTGGGGAGTGTTAGGAATCCTGTTAGCTTAGTAAGGCTTAAATGAAACACTCAGTGAGGGCAGTAAGCTCTGATTGGAAGTAGCCTCAATGCCCTGGTATCCTTAGGAAAGGAACACAAGCCCTGGAAGCTCACTGTTGTTATAGAGGGGACACTGTGGGCTGCTGAGAAGAAAATGAAACAGCTGAGACAAGTTGGAACCCTTAAAGCAAGGGGGGAGGGCCCAATGTGTATAGAAATGTTCTTCCTCATTAGAACCTTTGAAAAAAAAGCACAATTTATTGGCAAATCATGTGGCAATAACTGGAGCTCAAAGGAGCACAGAGGTGACTAAAATATTAATTTAGTTTTGACACTAGACCCTATTCTGGGAAACCCCCCTCAGTTTTAACAGGTTATTTTTGGGAATTTCCCCTTCTATGTTTGTAGGATCATTAATAATACATAAACTGCATCAAATGCCCAGCGTAAAAAACAATCTTGTTCTATTTGATATTTATTGCAATGCTCAATACTTGCAGCTTTATCATTTATAGGCTATAATCTAAACTCCAAATCCTAAATTTGTCTTAAACACCCAAGTATTTTAAACTGATACGTTTTCTTCTTTTCAACTCCCCTCCTGTGCAACAGCCTTAAGACTTCTATTATTTAGATTTATTGGATTTCCCTACACCTAGAGGGTTTAAGTCTTTTTAAATATAAAAGAAATTTTCTCACTTAATATGACTATATGAGCTTGTTATTTTTTTTAATACAAACAAATTAACAATAAATCTCTCACATGGCACAGTCCTTCTATCCTTTGTGGCTCTTCTCCGGACCCTTCCCCACCTGTCCACACCTTTTTTGTAATTCTGACTTTTTGTCTACAAAATTACCTTTTTTGACCAGGGTATTCTTGGCTTTTTATCCCCCAAATACAGTTGATATTCTTGTATATTTTACTACATACATTTTCAGGAGTCAGATTTTTTGGTAGGACTGTGCTCAGCTCTTGTAGCCCTACTGAAGAAGCACCATGCAGTAGAGTCATAGAATGGTTTGGGTTGGAAGGAAAATAACTGGATTAAAACATTGTCTTTTTGCCCTAAACCTCTAAATTGTTCCCTGTATCTGCTAAACTGATCTTGTGAGAGCAAAAAAAGTCACAAAAACGGAATTTCTCAAGTTCCAGAACAAGTTGTAGCCTGATCTCAGAACCAGCATAATTCATTGCAGCCCTAATGGTGTTGTCACCCAGGCTTCCTCCTTCCAGCCTGGAATGGGCCATCCATCAGCTGAATTGCTGCCATGGGGCAGTGCTGCTCCAGTGTGCCCACACCTCTGTGTCCTGCCCCAGATGAGTGTCAGACTGGTGCCAGTTGGGGCATCTGGAGACTCCCCAGTGCCAGGTGAATCCTGGGATGGAGACATTGAGCTGATTTCTGGCCTCGTCCTACTGTCAAAGGAGCAAAGAACGGTCCAGAATGAAGTCCAGAACCTGGCCTGCTATTTAAATAACTCATCCATCTGTCGTATAAGTATTTGTCAGAGGTGTTGTGAAAGCTTCATGTCTGCAATACTTTCATGTAGAGGCCTCTGTGTTTGAAATGACTTTGAGGTTCTCTGATGAAAGTCGCTGTATCAGCAAAAGCACTGAGAGTAGGAGCAGTTGTTTGTAGATGCCACTTGGTACATGGCATTTCATTACTCTCAGGTACCTTTGCTTTCTCCCTGAATGCCATTGCCCTTACAAATGCTCTTGCCTGAAACAGTCAGGAGATTTTCAGTTTTTAAATCAGACAATCACTCTTCACAGGAGCAACTTTTCAGCCAATAAATACTATGGAAGCCTGGATTGAAAGGTCAGTGCTGCGATAGCCAGTCAGGCGCTGCTTTTTTTTTAATGGAAACCAAGCTTTGCTGCATAATGTGTTTTGCTGGGAGGTGAAGCTGTGCAGCAGTGAGCTTTCTCTAGAGGCCTATTCTCTTGGCTTTATGTTGAAGACAGGCTTCAGCAGTAAATGGCTTTAAGCTTGTCAAAGAAAGGTTATTAAAAATGTTCCTGCCTTTCAGTCTCCATGCTCAATAGGCACAAAAATGCAATACTATAGGGATTTTTTTCTATTTAGTCATGTCATTTGGCATGTTGCCTATAGCTAAAAATGAGATACCATCTGTTTTAGGCTCACTAATGATTCTGCATTGTGACTTGAGCCAGTTCACTAGTTTATTGTTAGCACTTAAGAAATAAACTTACCTTCTGCTAATTGTGCTTTGGCTACTATATTTTCCTAAGATTTTAAATCTCAGAGATTTCTCCAGGTGGCAGTTCGAAATCACGGCTCTAAGATTTCTGCACCAGGACTCAGGGTAATGTTGGGGTTTGCTGTCTTAGCACAGTTCTGTCACAATATATTCTTACAATGCAGTGGGACCCACCTGCCCTCGGGCCCTTAGAAATGCACTGGTTTCTGGGCTGAGCTGACTGAAGGAAGCTGAAGTGCAGGTGCTGAGCACAGGCACAGGGGGAAATAAACGGGAACGGAAGATTTGGGGATCCCTACATGGGAATCACTGGCCCAGGAGCTGCTGTGAGTACAAGTGAGTCTATAAGAGGATGTGTCCTTTGACTACAGGTGCCAGGAGCCTCCCTCAGACCTATGTGTAATGCCTGCTTGGAGGAACCATCCAGAATAATGTCCATCTCCTTGATGGTCTCTACTCATGCAGCATATCTGGAAGCTGCTTTCTGATTTCTCCACTCCAGCTGTTCTCTGGTGCCCTCCATGGCCACTTGTTGAGGGACAGAAATGCTGTGCTCATTGCAGAGCCCTCTGGGGTCAGGGGGCAACGAGCTTTGTTCTGCCTCCCCAGGGCTGGTTGCTGGCAGGGACAAGTGTCTGCTGTGACACTGAGCAGCCTCTGCTGTCAGAGCTGCTGGGGGGTTGTTCCTGTGTCCCACCCCTCCTAAAACAGCTCCTGGGGCTGGGGACAGAGGCACATTTCCTGTCAGCTTTACCCTCTCCTGATCACTGGGAACAGTAGAAGTGCAACATAACTGAGCACTGCTACTTCCTTTTTTTGGGTGACACCTTTTACTGTGTTATGGGTTCACCTAGGTGGGCCTAAATTTGGGCTCTGAAGTCTGGACTAGGCTTAAGCTGTCAGCTGACTTGAGCTGGGCTGAGCTAACAGCTGACCTCTTCTAGCCAGTAATTTTGTATTCCATACCACATTATGACATCATCTCCAGGGAAGTAGGAACCAGTGTGGGAGTGGTTAAGGCAGTTGCTTCTCAGCCCTCCTCTTGGGAGGACGCACGATGCTGTCCCAGGGGGATGGAGAGGACCAGGCCCACCACTGGCTCACAGGGTATCTCAGGAAAGTAAAATGTGTTGTTCGGGGTCTCTCTGCTTGAGTTTGTCTCCCTGGGGAATAAGTCTTTTCTTAAGTAATGTGTAGTTAAGACAGTAGAATTTGTGTGTTCATTACAAAGTTGAGGTGGGGAACTTGTTGCAGACTTGTGTGAGTGTATATTTGTACTCTCTTCTAATTGTGTCTTTCTTTCTGTAAAAATATATGTAGTTTTAGTATAAATGCAGTTTGAAGTGTTTTTTTTCCTTCCCCTCTCTTTTCCTCCCTTTCCCTGGTGTTAGGAGGGAGGCTTTTCTCTCTGTGCTTGGGGGGGGTTGGCAGTTGCTTATCTCAAACCAAGACATACTGCAACACTTCCTGCCCTGCAGGAGTGTGGGAAAAGGTGTTTCTCCCAACCCTGCAGCCTGAATCTGATTTCAGAGAGAGACATTATAAAGCACTGAGGGACTGTCCTTTGTGACTGACAGATCCACGAGCAGCGTTTTTATTGAAGATACTGAGCAAGGGCTTTTGTTTAGTACTGTCAGAGCTGGGATGTGTGTCTGTGTTCACAAGGTGGATTCAAGCCCTCCAAAGGCTGTCCAGGACTTTGGAAAAGTCACTTATGCAATCAGGCCACTGACACCCTGAAAACCAATTGTGCCACTCATCACTGAAACTGAGATGCTTCTCTCATTACAAAACCTGATTTTGTCAGGTTCCTACCCCAGCTGCTTCAGGTTGTATGAGGTCAAAACCCAAATGGTTTTAATATCTCATGTTCTAGTTACTGAGCAGTGCAGAATGATAATTTGAAGACAGTCCTGTAGGACTTTTTGCCAAAATCTACTTGCTTATTAAAGAAACCTTGATTTTTTTCAAGCATCGCCCCTCTTAGAAAGTAGTCTTGAAAGCCCTTACAATTGCTAAAGTGTTTGTTTGAAAATTGGCTGTACCACATGTATATATGTTACTTCTAGACTATTTTATTGCCTTGATGGTGTGATATAGGTGGTGATCTCTTCATGATGTTATGATAAAATATGAATAGGCCACTTTAGTGCAAAACAGGAACTATTTTAAATTCCTCGAGTTTAAAGCTTTGAAGTTATACCTTTCAAATATTTTACTTGCATTGTTTTTCATTCTGGCTTGCAGCAAGGAAGTACATGTACACTGACTGGGAGGCATGATGGAGTGACATTTCCAAGAATAATTGTCATTTGTAGGGAGAATCTTTACCTCTACTGGCAAACATTTGCATGTAAAGCTACTTAAAATGGTATGAAAGTGAGCTCTGCATCCAACTCTGACCATTTTCAGTGATTACACAGCACAAACCCAAGGTGGGTTTATCCTCTAAGGCTTTGATTAAGGTATATGTTACATTTTGAATTTGGGAGGCTTCATTACAACTTCCCTTTCTTACAGATAGTTATCAGTTGTATTTTTGCTATGGTTAAGGTCTTGCTTTTAGATACTTTATTTTTAGGACAATGGTAATACAATTCTGGGTGGGTTTCAAAGAGAAGTTTTGGTGACATCTTGAGCTCTGTTCACACTTGTTTTCCTGAACAAGTCTGAGCCACACCTGTCACACACAATGTCATGTATCAATAACTTACAATATCATATTTCTAAAGCACATTGTTTGGGGTTTTTTTAGTTTGCTAATGACACTTGCATTATTCATAGGGCAGAAATGCTTTTACTTAACCAAATGCAAGCAACACAAATATAAATAGATATTATATATTATTACAGCTATCAAAATCAACTCATCTTATTAGACTTACATTTTGCTCTTTTTTTCTGTGATTATTGCAGGAAATTTAATCACATAATAACTATTCACTGACACAGAAACCCTTAAGAGAATATTGCAGGATATGGGATCTGGATTTTGAATATGGAATTGCAGGGAATTTCTTTTAGGAACATTATCATCATCATGTCATTAAAAATAAATGTCAAATCAGTGAGTGACTGACAGATTTCAACATGTTTCTGTTGAATATAAGAAACAAGTCTCAGCAGACACCCTCAATAATGAGTTCTTTGACTAAAATGCATGATAGAAGGTTCAGCTACTTCCCAAGAGACATATTTGTTAAAATGGAGAATTTAATGAATAATTCACAAGAGGAAAGAAGAAGTGAGCAAACAAGCTGTAATCCAGTCAGTGAAAAGGTCCTATAACTTTTGAATAAAGCAGTTGAAAATATTTTCAGAGACTGATAGTGGTACATGTGCTGTGTGGTTGAACAGGATTCAAAAGGGAGAGACAATAAGCTGTGGAAAACCAAAGCAGAGAAATGAAACAAACAATAAACACAGAAATAAACAAATGAGATCTCTCACATGAAACTTTGTTATTGATACCTCTCCCTGTGGCCTTCCGTAAACATGATGGGTTTCCAGAGTAGAAGTCCAGCTCTAAATGCTGATTTCCTAAGCAAGTAAGATTGTCTGGATCTGAAGTTCTGGACTGACTGATTATAAACCTTCTCCAATCACAATGTTTGGACCTGCATGAAGTTTTTGATGCCTGAAAAGTGAAAATCCAATGAAACAGTCCAAAATACTTCATCCGGATTTAACATTTAACAAAGCCCTTCAGCCTTCCTTTCTCACTCTAGTCCCAGTCCCAGTCCATGCTCCCTTATTTTGAAATGACTGGAAATATTTTTTTCAAATCAATACCACTCTGAGCAATATGTGCTGCTTTTTGTGTCAAATTGGTAATTGCACTCTCTTATCCAAGGACTGTTAGTTCATAATCAGTCTCTGTATTGCTCTTTATAGCTAACACCTGTCTTACATTTTCCACGTAAAGAAAAATAATCCAAAATGTTTTGAACTGTAAACAATGTTAGTTGTTCCAGGTGAGCATATTCCCCTGGAGGAATGTTTTTGAAAAGCTCCCACAAAAAAGGCATTAAGGTCTGCTTACTCCAGACTTCTAAGGGCTTGGGTTTGCACTTCAATATTGCTGTTCAGTTTTGTGTTCTCGTTCCTGTCTCTTTTTGCCTGCATGTTTCTGGATTCTACCACTCTTTCTAAACTGGTAGAGGAATACAAGTGCATCCCTAAGTCTTTTTGTATTAAATGAGTTGGATTGGATCCTTAAAGGACACATGTGCAGCACAATGAAATGGAAGGTAGTGCAACCTGAAAAAATTCCAGAAAAACCTGAAGTCATGCAGGGCTCCATTAGCTCAGGATATCCCAGTCACACCTGCACTGAATCCACAGCTCAAAAGGGAAGGAAACCTTTCCCCAGCATTATCATGGCATAGGCATGTTCCAACTCATGAGACAAAGCACCAAGTAACAGAGTGAATATTCATAGAAAATGCATCCATTTCATTGGGATTTTTGCTGGGGGTGGAGGTGGTGTCCTTAAAATTTTATTTTAGTTCTTGTTACATAGAAAAGGAACAATTTTTTTAAAATTCCATTCTGTTTCAGTATTCCAAGGCAAGTATCATCATCTGCCATCTTTTCTTTAGGTATGTGATGGCTTATTGAATGTTTGCATCTCTGTTTCTCCTGGGTTGTATTTTCACATTTAATCAATATGTATCCACCTGAATCTGTCACCAAGGCCTGACCCTCATACTCAAAGTAATTTTTAATGAAAACTTTTCCCTCCTTTAGCAGAGGGGAAAAAAGGTTTTGTTTATTCATCAGTGTAGTAAATATACTGACTTTTGGTATTTATTTTCTTCTAAAAATCACATAAGATTTAAACTTGGAATCAATTGTCTCCATATTTTCCCTCCCCTACCTCAAAGCCTTACAGAAGTCAAGCAGAGAGAATCCTTTTGTTAGTTTTCACTTGTGTCTCTGTCATGTCTGTCTGGTGAGACTTTTTCCACACAGGAGAGACTCCAAGCAATCATGGAGTTTTTTGGGCAGGGCACATGGCCAAAGGCTGTCCATGCAGTTTACACTTTCTCTCCAGTGCTCTTCAATCATCAAGCATTGAAAAATTTCCCTTGCATAGCAGAAGCACTGGCCCAGACTATCATCCCTTGCAGATTAACATCCTGTGGGCTTTCCCGGCCTGACATTATTTTAAAACCAATTATAGTAATAGACCTTGGGCTGACTGCTTTAACTTCTGCTGAAGCTCCAAAGAGGGCCAAATGTGCTTAAATGCAGTTTGAGACAACTATTACCATGAACACAAATACTCAGTTGAGTAAGAAAAGTGAAACTCTTCATCTCTTCATGTACAACTTCAGAGCCTCTTCATTCTCTGCTGTTTCCACCTCTCCTGATCCTTCTGTGAGCTGATTGCTTCTCAGTCCCCAGGGGTGAGGTCAGACATGACCTCTGAGCAGGAGATGCCCCTGTGGCCTGCTGTCTGGCCCATTCTCACAGGGCAGGAGTTCTCCCATGCACAGTGTGCAGGAGCACCCAAGGGTGCACCCCGTGCAGCTTGGAAACCCATTTCTGAAAGCAGCAGGTTTCAGGCATAATGGATATATTCATCCTCTGTGCATGAAGTACTTCTTGCTTGTCTCATACCACCAGCCCCTGACTTCCTCCCACCAGTCTGGATAACTACCAGCCTGTGGGCAACGTCCAGATGGCATGAAAATATCGCTTTGGAATTGGAATATGAAGCAAGTTCCACAAACAGCTTGTTTTGCTCCCCAGTTAAAAACTATATGGAAAATGGTTGGTGTAGGACAAAGGGAAAGTCCTAAATGAAGACTGCTTCTTTTTGCTCTCTTTATACTGCAAAAGCTGCAAAACATTTCATGGTCAGGAATTACATGCATAGTAATTCATATTTAAAAGGTTTTAAGTTGTTGATTACAGTTTTTTAAAATATTTAAGAGTCCACGCAAATAAATGGTCTTGAAACTTTTTGTCTCTTCTTACATTCTGAGAATTTGGGACAGGCAAACAGTTGCAAACAACTGCACTTTTGTAGAATAACAGTAGAGTGCAACTTTTATCTGACTGGCAGCATGGTAACCAACTTCCCTGATGAAAACTTTTCCCTTTTTAACCTTGTATCTTGATGGGAGTCTCAGATGCTGCTGCTGCAAAGGAACACCATGACAACAAACTTAACGTATGTCTTTGATTATCTGAACAAAGAAATTCAATTCCTTTGGTTGACCTACAATTGAATATGGTATAATTTCCTCTGTCTTGTTCTTGAGGAATTCCTTTGATTGCAGTGGATGCATTTGTGGTGAGAAACAGCGTTCATGATGTTTAGGAGTAACAGAAAATAACCATTCCTGGGGAGATGAAATTATTGCTTTAGAACTGGAAGGAGCTGGGACTGAATGAAGGTAATACCCAAGTTCTAGCCCAAAGTTCTGACTGCACCTTTCCTAGACCTCCTCAGTGTTACCTGCTGGTACCACTGCAGATGCTGTGCTGGGTTTCAGTACAGGACACAGAGCTCAGGCCCCAGGCAGGAGCAAACAACAGTATTCTGATTATCCACATAAAGTAGCTGGTTTAAAACTAACCTACACATATCAACAGAAGTTGTGATCATGGTTTTTTTCCTACAAAGTAGATATAATCTTCAGAAGCAATGGTCTAGAAGTGGCAATCTTTGTGTTTACTCCTGGAAAATTTATTGCTAACATATGGCTTCTGTGCATGCAAGTAGTACTTTACTTGTCTTTTGTTCCTTCAGGCAGGGAGTATTTGTTTAGCTCTTGTCCTACATTCTGACTGATTTGTTGTAATCTCTAGGTATATACAATTCTGCAATTTCTCAGAATTTGCACAGACTTCATGAAGTTTAGCCTTCCTGACTTAAAGCCTTAGTTCTAGGACATGTAAAAAGATCTAGAAGTGTTAATATTTTTTTTTCCCTTACCTTGAGTAAGTAACAGAGAGAAACCTGTGTGCTTTGAAATAAGCAGTACCTGGATGATCAGAGGTAAGAATGCAAGTGAAAAGAACCTCCTGATGGTCTATGCATTCGAGAAAAAGAGATAAGTTGTGTGATGTCTCAGGCTGGGCTGTTTATTTTTCCCTAATGCAACTGCTGTCCTGGGGAAAAACATTAATACACAGTCATATAATATTCTAAATCACCAGCATCTCTCTTGTGCAATACAGCAGTTCAAGAACAAGGTTCATCTCAGAACCCTTTAGAAAGCTCACCTGGACTGGAGTGGTTCCTGGAAATACATTTTCCACAGAAGGAAGCACCTTTCTATTGTGTTCTTGGGTTACCATGTGTGCTTTCACTGAGGAGGATTCTTCATTGGGTAAGCACTGGAGAGGAATTCAGGAGAACTCAGATCTAATTCAACTTTGCCATTAGGCAGTGAGATGAATTTGGTGAGGTCACTTCATCTTCCTGCATCTCAGTTTCTGTGGGTATGAACTAGCAGTCCAGTGCTCCCCACATGAGACACTTTTAGCCAAGAAATTCTGTTTAATTTTCTTTGGAGGGGTAGAACATCCCCTCTCCCTCTCCTCAGAATATTTGAGATTTCTTCCTAATACCTCCATGTTTAGCCATTCAAAATAAATAAGTGACTTTTCAGTAACAACCATTTTATTCCATTAACAGTGGCAGCCAGTACAGTATTTCAGCACGACTGTCACTGATTTTTAATTTTAAAGCTTCAGGATGTCATAGTGGCCTGTGGTTTTGTTGCTTTTTGAGCAGATATGACAATGACTGCATCTTTCTTTGCCTCCTCTCTTTCACAAGTTTTCCTCTGGTTTAGTTTCCGAGTGTTTGGGCAATTGTTGATCAATGTGCACTGGCAGTTCCTTTTCCCTTCCCATGATACAGCCCTTGGGCTGGTATAATATTTTAGTGTGTATTGGCAATGTGCATGTGCATTGGTAAGGGCAGGGGCACACACAGTTGTGCAGGTGTCTGTATATGCCTGTACATCAGCTCTGTGCTGGGAGGCACCAGGCACAGCACCTGCAGAGTGAAAGGCCACGAACTCCAAGGGGAGGGAGAGAGTTTGGGAGTACAAATCAGCAAGATTTGGATGTAAGTGGTTCCTTGCCATGTTGGGACGAAGCCTTAAATCTGAAGCCTGTTGACTACAGGAGACCAATAATCACTTAGGAATGCTGCCCTTCTCCCCCGTGTGAGAACGTTACATAGATACAGCACAGGAGCCTTTGCTTACCTGTACATCCAGAACAAATAAACCAATTCTGTCTTTCCCAGGACTTTAAACCAAATAGCAAAGCTAATGTACATCTCAATGATCTGCCACTAGAGTGCACCAGAACGTTTGGTTGTAGTGAACTGATTGCAGTAATTCCCTCGCCTTAAAATAATGTCCTTTTAGGCTGTACAAGTATCTTCTACAATGTCTGCATGATTTTAACCCATTTTTAATGTAAATGTCTAATGAGAAAATACCTGCTTCTGGGTGTATGACATCTGAAAGTATAACTTCGAGTTTAACCTTGAAATTGTTATACCCCAGCTCACAGTTCTTTCCACAAAAGCTGAAGGAACCTGCTGATTCTGCCAACAGACATTTCCAGCCCTTGAGTTTGCACCACTGATTTTATTGAACAAGTGCAAAGTGGAAAGCAGAGATTATGATTTCAGACAAAATTCTGACAGTTTTTCCTGGCCAGAATTGGAACTAATGTGATTCTCTCAACTCTGTTTGAGTTGAGAGGAGAAAATCTGATCCTGACTGTTGCTGCCAAAAATGAGAAACACTCATTAAACAGCCATGAAGGTTAGGGCAGATTTCAGGTGGGGACTTCTTGCCTTGCTTCTCTGTGTTGCAGTGGCAACGCTGCAAGCTAAACCTGAATTCAAATGCTGACACATCTGTGCTTGAAAACAAGAGAATATGTGACAGAATGAAATGTTATCCCCACTTGATTATTGTAGAAATAAAGACTCAGGTTTTTAGCCTGTCGAGAATATTGAATTCTGGAATTCCTTTTTACCTTGGTGTTTTTATCTGTACATTCACACATAAAGAAGCAATAATATTTCAGTGCATTAATATCACAGCTCCAAGCTACAGAGACATTAGGTCATTAGATTCTAAGTCTCTTTTAAACATAAAACTACCTTTCTTTCTAATTTCAAATATATCAGGAAGAACACTGTTTATTCTTTTTCCTGAAAAAAAAAGTCCTGACTCAGTAAACCCTTATTGATCCCTGCTAAAAACACTCATTTTAGTGTTACAGAACCTAATTTATGCATAAAAGGCATATTGAGAACTTACTAAAATAAAGGTACCTGATTGCCTAAAGTTCCAATAAAATCAGTGGTGATTGCACAAGTAAATGTTGGATTTTAGACCTATCTGTCCTTGCTGTTGAAAAAAAATAAGTCTTCCTTAGAACCCATAAAAAGAGGAATAAAAAATACAATAATAATCATCAGCTGGTAGTATGGATCATGAGGATCTGCAAGACTTGGGATTAATTTCATTGGGTTTGATCCAACACCATGTCCTCATTCAGAAAATAAAGAATAAAATATACCAAAACAGCTGAGTATAAAAAATATACTCAAATACTTCTGCTTTAGCTGGTTCCTTAAATACAATTTTTATGTAAGTATCTTCTTTGGTCTAATTCATTAGCAGGAGACTTAAATGTAAGCACTTGATTAAATATTGTGATGAATAGTAACAACCTGATAAATGTGGGCCAATTGCCTCACCCAGAGTCATCCAGAGTTCAGGAAAACTCAAGTACTCATGTGCCAATTATTTAATAGCAGGAAAAGGAAAGTTTTGATTATTTTTGTCATGATATCACAGCAGAAAAATCACAGAATCAGAGAATTGTCTGTGTTGGGAAAGAAGTGTAAGCTCAGGCCCAGCTGCTGAACTGTGTCCCTGTGCACCACATCTTTGCAGTCCCTCCAGGACTCCAGCACTGCCCTGGGCAGCCTCTTTCAGTGCCTGACAGCCCTTTGGGTGCAAAAATTCTGCCTCATGTCCAATCTAAGCCTCCTCCAGTGCAACTTGAGGCCATTTCCTCTTGTCCTGTTGTTACCTGGGAGAGGAGCCTGACCCCCACCTGGCCACAGCCTCCTTCCAGGGAGGGTGTAAGGGGTGATGAGGTCACCCTGAGCCTCCTCTTCTCCAGGCTCAGCTGCCACCACAGGAACTGCTCCAGACCCTTCCACAGCTTCGCTGCCCTTCTTTAGGCACTCATAGAGTTTTCCAAGGTCACTAAATGTAATTTTTTTTTCAGGATTGCATTGTAACAGTACTGATAAAAGTGAAAGAAGAATTTCTATATGATATGAAGATAGTGTTCTTTGTTTGCTTTGGGTTTTTTTCAAAATATGTTACTTGAAAGAATTCTCTAGATACCCTTTTTGGTTCTTTTTTTTTATACCATTGATTTACTGCATGTGTTTATATTGGAATAGAGATTTGAAGGATGGTTTTCATGTATGTCTCAAAACACATTATGCAACTGCTTCTTCCCAGATCATGTTTTCCTTGGCTGAGCTTAACTCACGTTGCATCTGTGGCAATAAATATCAAATGAAAGAAGGGGAAAAAAAAGAGGTGAAGGAAACTCCATTGTAGTAATTTGATTAGTCTGGAAATAAAGCAGTGGATCACTAAAATCTAATTTGGAAGTGATGAAGTGCATGTGGTTGCCAAGTAATTATTTCTGCACAGTCCTTGTCCATGGGGAGAAGGGATTATTGGGCACTACACAATGTTAATGATGCCATAGTGTGACAATCACATGAACCTGCAGGAACACTGGTCTGTCGAGGACAGTTTATGACAATGATTTGTATCTGTCCAAAAGGCTGCATTAATATGTGCACCAAAATCATTCTGCTTTAGCAGCTTCTGTTGCCGTTCAGTTTTGCAGAATAAAACTAAAACATGACCTAATGATCAGAATTTAACTGCATACGGTGACTCACTTGCAGAGATGGAGTGCTGGTGCAGCTCTAGAGAGAAAAATTATGCAGGAAGTGTGGAACATTTAGATTTTAGTGTATTGTTGCCTGAAATTTCTGCTAGGCAGTGGCAAATGTAGGAATTGCAACCATGGCTCCATGATTATGAAATATGATTATATTGTAATGAGAATATTTTCATTCTGTTTCAGACTTGTATTTCAGCTCCAATTCTTACTAATCTAAAAGAATGAATTTGTCTTCAGCAAGAATTGCAGTATTTTAGTGTTAATTACCATATTGCAGATAATCTGCTGAGCATTCAAAGAGCCTCCAACAAACTCCTGATGTAGTTGAGGAGGAGTTTATGGTTGGGGTGAAGCAGAATCCCTTTTTAAGGTGAACCAAGCCTGCTCTGTTCTGAGCACGTTGCATGACTGATGTTGCCTGAGAAGGAGTTAATTTTGGTGACATTTTCCTTCCTTGGGGGCAATGGCACTGTAACTGTCCCTAGTTCCCAGCTGCAATGACACCATGGCAGGAACAGTGGTCTGGAACCATCCTACCAGCATTTGCTCATGTTCTAGCTTGAATAACAGCAAAGCTTAGTTGAGAAGAGACCTCTGGAGGCCACGGGGTCCACTCCCACTGCTCCAGCAGGGTCACCTCGAGCCAACAGTCCAGAACTTCATCCAGATGGCATTTGAATGACTCCAAGGTTGGAGGCCTCCATGACTTCTCCAGCCAACCTGTGCCAGTGCTGTCTGTTCACTCCTAGTGGTAGGAACAGTGGTGTTCTTTTTGGGTGTTCACAGGGATCTGTTGCCAAGTTACACAACATCTACTTCAAAGGAATGCAAAATTATCTCTGGAAATTGTAGCAACAGATGAACAAACAAAACCACTACACCACCACCAGCAAAACTGATGCCGAAGTCCACATTTTCTCATTCTACTTCATAAATTTGAGCTCAAAAATGCTACCAGCTCATGATGAGCTCTACTTTTGCAAATTCTAGGCACTATTGTAAAGTAGAAGGTTAAAGAGAGATGTTATTCCAATAGATCTTTGCTCCAAGTTCTTAGAAGCTAATGGATGCTCTGCTTGTACTTTAGAAGGGTTAGAAGTGATGCTGGTGTGGTGGTCATGAGCTCCTTTGGAAGAGCCTTTGTGGGGTCCAGTTGGCCTTGAGGCTCCTCTGTTTAACTCTCAGCTCATGGATGAGATCAGACAGAGCTTTGTGAGGTGGCTTCATGCCTGGACCTGCGCCTTCATTAGTGATTTACAACACTCAGCAGGTAGATTACAAGTGTTACAGAAGGTTCTCTTGAGAAAAGCTCTGATCCAGTGACAAAGAACTCCTAAACTTTATTCCTTACAGAAAATACACACTGATTGTACAAATAGCATTCTATGACTCTCACCAAATTAGTTGTTTTATCAATAGGCAAAATTAATCTGCAAAGCTTTGTACAGAACTTTTCTGGCACTGTGGCATGAAACATTGCTGTGTTTTTGTTTTCCAAATCAGTCACTTTTGCCTAGATATTTTTACCTTATTTTTTCACTCCTAGACCCTGGTGCTCATTTGTAGTCTAATCTCATAGAAATATTTTGTCAGCAAATGTATTTGCCAGGGTTTTGCTCCAGGTAGGAGAGTCACCTCCACCCTTTTGGATGACAGTGAAAGGCGATGTCAGAAGTATTTTCTGGCATGCCTGGCAAAACCAATCTGACTTAAAGCCCACAACAGGTAAACTGGAGATTGGTGGTAATAAGAATAGGAATCCAGATTGAGAATCACAAATCAAACCCTTTTTTCTGTGTGTAGAGGTCTGACCCTGCTTTGCTGAAGTCATTGGGAGGTGACTGAATTGGGGTTTAAAATTTAAACTTTCTGAGCAAAGTTTGAAGTTGCAGCTTTCAGGATTTGCACACAGTTGTTTCTGTGTGTATTTGGAGAACTGAATTTCAACTGAGATCTGCATTTAGCAAAACAGACTATAGGATCCCTTGTGTTGCATTTGGGCCATAGGAGAAGGTTGAAGTGCTACAGGGAACTCTGGTCCATAGCTTGGTAATGAGATAACCCACAGCACTGGAGCAGACTTTGTAAGGTCACAGCTCTTACTCTGAAGCATCACCCTGCTCTCCACAGTGAACAGAATGACCAGCAAGGGTAAGAGTTCTTCCCTTAGAATATAATGTTATATTGAAACAAATGAAAACAGCTGAATTACTTTTGGGTTTTGAAGGAATTCTAAAAAAATTGCTGTCTCTATTAACTCTCTGCCCCAAATCAGAGGCAGCATCTGTATTCCATGATTTTCACATATCAAGACATTCATACAGAAATGTTGTATTGGGGGAATATTTTCCTTTCACTTTGTCTTTCCAAGCATTTCTGCTGAGCACCTGGTGTGTTGACTTCCAGTCTGTGCCTGGGAGCAAAGTGCTCCAGGCAGCTCCTGGCCGCAAGAAAATTCTGGAGTAATTTATTCTCCTGCTACCAAGTTTGAGGAAGTTGCATGCAGCTGTCATAGATAGGAACCACATCTTCCATCACCCTTTACACTACCAGTGAGGAAATGAGAACTTCTGAGAAGTTGAGAACTTGGTTCCAGAATGAGTGTGTATAGTCATATATATGAAAGTAGAGAGAGTCAGTTCTCCAAAACTAGGAGCTGTGAATGCTATTTAATTGACATGTCCCATCTACTTTCTCCTGTGGCCAGAGAAAAACAAACTCAAAGAACCTTGCAATGAGAACCTTTGGCCTTCAATTCAGGAGTAGCTGGGCTCAGATCACTGAGAAACAGAGGTTGTTTTCCTGCTGGCAGAACAGCTTGGAGGATTCAGTCAGTGAGTAAGAAATGTGCAAGAAGCACGTAACCTGAACGTGCACGCTGTGGCACAAGTGAGAAAATGAAGTAACAGCCCTTAAAATGAGTGTTTTAGATGAAATTCCCAAGCAGACATTCTGTGAGAGATTTCCTGCTTTCCATTGATGAGAGACATTGAGGAGGTTTAAAATACTTTCAGTTACTATTGTCCCATTTACTTTTAAAAGAAATATCTAACAAAGTAGCCTGCAAAGCCATTGTCCAAAACGTGGTACAGCAGAACATACCAACTGTCCCTGCAGCTGAGGAAAGTAAATGGAACTCTATTTTCATTTGAAGGAGGTTTTAAAATAAATTGTGATGTATTCTGTTCAATCTTTCCATTATTTATGCATTCTGAGCCTAATCCTAAAATCAAGATTTTTAACTGGAGAGTCCTCCTTTGGGATCGTGGCAGCCATGTAGGAACTGTGGTGTTTAACTCAGTCTGCTCTGCAGGTCACACATCCTTCCCCAGCCCAAATCTCCATGGTTAAATGGAGCCCCAAAGGTTTTACACAGAGAAAACAGAGGCTCAGGAGTCACTCAGTATTTCTGAGTCCTTTGTTGGCAAAGTTCTTACTTCATCTTAGAAATATAAGAATAGGAACAACTTTAGTACCACTGATTGCCTTGCTATGAAGGAATGGTTTTATCAGTGCTGGGGAGGAATCAACACTGTCCTTTGCTGTCTCTGGGGATTCTACCTGCCCCAGACCATGCAAAGGATACGCTGAAAGCACAATAAATGCTTCTATTTTGGACATCTGCAAATATTAATCAAATATTTCATTGTGAGAAAAGCAACATTTATCAATCAATTAAATAATTTGAGAGCCCTTTTTCCACCATCACCACATCAAGGCTGGAAAGCACCTCCAGTGCTTGCAGGATGATTTAAATGAATTTCTTCTTTGTTTCTGGCCTGTGACTTTATGTGATTTCTGTAAAATAAAAGGTATTTTAAACAGAAAGCCTAGACTGAGTGTCCCAACCCTGCAGATTTATTTGTGTTTTATGGAACTGCATTTACAGGCCTGGTATGCTTATCAATTGTGTTTGCTCAAGGCAGTTATGAGACTGCAATGGGTTAAATTACCCAGGCTGTATAAATGTGAGCTGAACATACAGCCAGGCCCTCTGAGAGTTTTAAAAAGCAAATATCTGCTAAAACAAGTAAAGTCCAGGGGTTTGTGAGTATGTTTTCAGCAGGAAAAGAGTCCTTCTATTTACCACACTGAAAAAAGGGGAACAGCTGCAATTATTTCACTTCTCTGGTTGCACACAATGAAATGGGAGGAAAATTAATGTTTAAGTAGGGAAAAACAGGTAAAGAAGTGGAAAATCATTTGGGAAACTGGTGTGAAGAGTTGTGGGAGAGAGAAGAAATGTTTGATGGCTGGATTTGTATTAGGAAAGAGAGCAACTCTGAAATGCAGGTTTCAAACTGCTGCAGAAGTTTTGATTGCTAAGAGAATTATTTTGGGGTTTATTCCTCATTACAGCACCTCAGACCTAATGCAATGAAAGTGCAACCTCCCCCAGGTTTTTAAAATTAAATGTCTGGTTTAAGATCCCTACCAGTTGTTGGACTGCAAGTTTTAGAACTGATCAAAGATATCAGAGCTTTTTGTGCCTTTTGACAGATAATAAAATAAATGCCTGAACTGTGACATTTGTATTATCTCTGAGTAAAAGATATTTTTATCTCCTCTTTCTTTCCTTGTAAAGGAATACTTTCAAGGAAAAAAAAAAGTGCTGGTGTGGATACTTCTCTTATTTGACATAATATTCACCCTAAAAGTTTTGATTTGATGTTGAACAACAACCTCCATTGTTCTGCAAATCAATTTAACAAAAAGCAAATATTTTTTCCAGGTCCCCATGACACTGTTCTCATCTGACTTAGAATTGAAAATTAGTTTGAGTTGATGGTGATTGAGGACTCGAGGAGTCACAGGTCTCCTAAACAACAGACAAGTAAGTCTATTTTTCCCTATTGAATTTTAATCTACAAGCAAAAATCACTTCATTTTATCTCAAAGTTGGCACCTTGAATGAAGGCTGGAACAAAGCAGTCAAGGACAGCACAGCCTGCTGGGAATGAATCAGCCTTTTAGGGGCCTTTCCTACATATTCCCTGTTCTCTCCAAGCAGCGACCGAGGAAGGAGGACAGGAAAGTGTCTGTGTTTATAGAGCTATTGTTTTTATATTATGCCTCCTAAAGGAAGGTTTCATTGGCCCTCATAACCAGATTAGTACCTGTGCAGGTGAATCAAAGTTAAATGATGTAAACAAAAGGGTTTTGCTGCCTAAAGCTGGTGCTTAATAATATTATTTCTTTTTCCCTCCATGGGAAGTTTGCTTAAAGTAGTATTGACTTTAACTCAGTGGCAAAAGTCAGTGGCAGAGCTCATGTGTACCTGTGTCTAAGAGTTCTTTCTCTTTTCAAGACTACTGAAAAAATTAATTGATCTTTGAAGTCTTTAATGTTCGTGTTTAATACTTTCACTGTGCCAGAAGGGCTTCTCTTGGGAACCAGTGAAGCAAATCTGTATTTTCCCATTAAAAGTTCAAAAGCCATTTTCCTCCAAAGCTAGTGTATATACACACATTGAGATATATAGATATATAATATTTATTTTTAATTAATTTTTATGGAGTAAATAACTTGTTACATGTATCATGGTTTTCAAATTTCTTATAGATCACTGCAACCAATTCTTGTATTATCTTATGGTAAAGCCAGGTATTTTGTGTGCCACATGTAAGACTCTTCATTACCTGGATTGAAATCGTGATCTACTTTAAGGCAGTAGGGATTTCAAAGGCAGAGGTGACACAGTGGAGTGTTTTTACAGAAATCAGCAATGAGTTGATGTTCTCAAGTGACTCCATGGGTGTTACTGGGGTGACATATGAGGAAGCATGGAATACCTTGAGAGAAATCACTTCTCAATGACAACACAGAAGGGCAAAGCTCCAAAGCAGCCTGTGTTAAACATCCAGAAACAATTCCAGAAACTATGCACCCTGTTGTGCAGAAGGTGCAGGGGATCACACAACTCACTCACTCACAAAGAAGACCATGATAAATTTGCACTCACTTTTACTCACATGACAAGAAAACACTAATCGAACATCCTTTAGGATAAGCATAAAACTCTTCCTTTTGTACTAAATCTTCCTGAAATCAGGATTTGGTTCTGCATGTCATACTCCTAACCCTGGCATGTATAGAGAAAACATCATCATCCTAACCCTGCCTTTCAAGTATAAAGAAAAGTGTATTCCTTAAAAGTAACCAACTGAAAGAAAACACTAAAATTGATAGGGTAGTAATGATAGAAGTAAAAATTATTTCCCCACCCACCCTTCCAAAAACATTCAGAGTATTAAATGACAAACTGAGGTTGTCTTCAGAAGAAAGCTTTGTGCACCAACCCTGATGGGTTGTGATTTCTACCACTGTGTGCAGCTAATCCTTATGTTAAAGTGTGCCCAGAGCCTCTCACTTTCCACTGATGAGATTGCCAAATCCACCCTGAGTCGCTGCTGTTTGCACAGGGAAATGAAAGGCTGGCTTGGTCCCTCCCTTGGCTGGGTGGGTGCCCGTGCCCGGCCGCTCACCGTGCCCAGGCAACGCGCAGCCCCCGCAGCAGCACAGACTGAGCCGCAGCAGGGGGAGGCTCTGGGATCAATTAACAGCCCGGGCTGGGCCGTGCCGGTCTCCAGAGCAGCTGTGCATGAGCCCACATAAATTCAGTGAATTGAAGAGCAGACAAAGGTAAACATTGCCGTGCTTTGCTTGGTATTGCATTAAAATGAGGGGATGAAATATGACAAGACCATTCAGACTGAAGCTGTGTTTGCAGTTTTCAAGATATTTATTTACATCCAGTTCCTTTGTTATTGCAGGTATGTCATAACTATAGGCTGTTCGATTCTCTGTTTGTGTTCAGAGTGTATCTTCATGTTAAAATCAAACTGCTCCAGCTGTTGTGAAATCGTTTGTGAAAAAAATACATTAGCAAAGAGGTGGTTTTCTTTCTACATCATATGCTCTTGTATGCACAAGAATGTCTTTTTTTTTGAAGAAAACTCTAAACAATAACAACAAAACAAAAGAAAATGTTTTTTCTATTCATCACACACTCAGACACCTCTGGTAAATCTGAATCCTGGCAGACAATTTCCATATTCAATGCCCTGAGCAGCACACTTGAACCACAGCTGCCTAGAAAAGCCCCTCTGTGTTTGGAAGGAATCAACAATACCTTTGCAGCAAAAGAAAGGTGTCTTCCCCCCTCCATCCCAACAAGAGCCTGTCCCTGGAAGCACACAGGCTTTGTTTCCCTGCTGCATGCACAGAGCAGAGCTCCAGCCCCTCTGGCACCTGGACAAGGGATCAGGGGGAAGGAACAGGCACCACCTTTTGTTGCTGGCTCTGGGTGGGGCACAGCTGGCCCAGGCAGGGGATGGGATGTGCCACTCAGCTCAGAGTATGAATAGTGAGAGAAGAATTGAGAATGAGGGAAGGCAACACAGACCTTGAATTAACAAATAATGCAATGCTGCATAGAAATGATGGAGACAACACTCCAGGTAAAGCCAAAAGGATAAAACAAACCAAAGGGCATACTTCTATACATATGAAAAAAGAACAGTTCAGAAGCACAAAAAGGTTCACCTTGAAATAATGCCTAGTGAAGGCCATGTCTTTGCATCTCTGATTTTATCTCAGAACAATGCAATTCTTTAAGTAAAATGGGATTTTCAAAACTCCTTGGAGGCATCCAACTCTATCAGTCACCTTTCCAGCCCCCTTCAAAGTTCCAGCTGAAACACCACAACACATAGTTCTATCTCCAGAGACCATAAATGAACCATAAAGAAGGTTCCTAACTGAATTTAACTGGCTGGAGTAAGTTTGGTCAGAAGGTGGGGGTTCAGGCTGCTCAGAAACATGCATGATGTGGTGCAAGTTTCATTATTCTGTATAATGACCTGCACTGCTCACTCCATGCCATGAATGAAAGGGGGAGAGGTGTGTAAAGCCCAGGTACGGGTGTCAGCAGCTGAGGTTGCTGCTGTTAAGAGCACAGAGAAGAGCCAAGGGTGGGAGAGGAGGAAGAAAGATTTCTTCCAGATCGTGGCAGTTTCTCTCACCCTTCTGCTGCCTTCTCCAGACTAGAGCACAGATCACATCGAGCACCACCAAGCCCTGCTGCTTGAGAAAGGGGGTATCTTTATTCCTTAAATACAGATCTATGGCCTTTTGAATTCTGTGATATTTCTTTACAGCAATGCTTCTTTGCAATATGATTTTGTCCATTTATTATTCCCAGAGACCAGCTATACAGAATTGGCAACTATTGATATTTTCAGCCCTATCATGTGGCTTTCCAGATGCAAACCTGCTTTACAACAGTATAGAATTGGTGTTCTCATCTACAGAAAAATGCTGATTTTTGTTTGAGACTCTTTACTGGTTAATAGCAAAAGGTTTATCAAAATCCACAACCTCAGCATCATGATAAGCTTACAATGCTCATTTTACCTTCTTTTTTGTTCTTAATCATTAAATGTTAATGTAAAATATGCCAAAATCGTAAAAACAAATTGTCTGATCCTTCAGGGAGTACATATGGGTACTCTGTATCATATGACTTAACAGTTACATTGATGATGGTTGAAGGATCAGTGAAAATACACGAAATGTTACTATTGTATGATTATATTACAAATGGAGACTTCAAAAATCTTCAGCTTCCTCTTCTGTCTGTCTGTCTGCCCTGCTCTGAGCTAAATTAGATGTACTTAAACCAGGAATCGCTGGAGAAAAAAATCTTTGAAAGGGTTCATGGATCATTAAGTTCTGCTACTTTTGTCTTTAGGTATTGAACCAATACCCTTTGCAGGTGACTGCCCAGTTGCACTTTTCCCTTTCTTTTTGGAGAAGAAAAAATAGTTTTTTCTGCCTTTCTGGAGAGCCTTCATAATTTCCTCAGGCTGGCAGATTTTCTGAGCAGAATGACAATACCATTAATTTCTTCCACCTTTCCATTATCCAAAGACTTGGTGAGAAAACATCTTTTCTTTACCCTCTTACCAGGATAAAATCTCGATTCATATCAAAAGGCAAAGCTGGACAAAAGAATACTGACTGTTCTGCAGCTTCTCTCGAGCCAGTTCCCCTCTGCTGCTCTGTTAGGTTTGGGTGAGAACCGTGGGTTCCTAAGCCTTGTAGAATCTTCCCCATACCCTAATCCATTTTTAAACCCAACACCAGCATGTGCACTGAGTGAAGGGTGCAGCTGCTGTAGGCCAAGTTTACATAATGCTTTAGTTGACTATGATTAAAACTGAGCTTTCTCTCCAAATGCTGAGTGAGAATCGCCTAAAGCAGCATCTGTATCCATGTTAAAAGTAATTAACACATTGAATTAGCACCCTGGGCAATGCAGAGTGAGTGTCTCCTTTTTTCTGCAAACACAACTGTTGTCTTCACATTTTAAATAATGAGCATTCTTTTTTTCCCAAAAAATATAAAGATGTGTTTCAAACATCTTCTGGCCAGCACTTTTTATATCGAACCTTTACATAATAAGAAGGCCAATTTTAATTCCAAATTACAAAATATGCATTTAATTATGAACTGAAATAATACCATTCATGATGTTTTTGCTGTTTTTATAATTGCTATAAATTAAAAATATTTTCTTAGCATTGTTAGAGGAACAGCGACAAGATCTGATATTCCTTTTTGTGCAAAGCATGCCCATACTCAGGGAGATGTCTGGCTGTTGGGCAGCACAGGAACCATTCTGAGCTTGTCTAGCTGTTGTTTTGCCACATGTGGCTAGAGGAGGACACAGCTCCTGCCCCAGTCCTGCTGCCTCTCTGGCCAGCTCTGCCTTTGTGAGACGAGGCAGTGTTGGAACTGACAGGGTTTCTGCAGGACTGAAGGCACGGGGAGCACCAAAGGGCTACAGGAATTACATCCTCCTCTTGTGTTGGTGGTGGTGGCTGTCCAGCCTGGAACAGAGAATTTTAATATCAGCTCAGATCTCTGCTCAGGCATGCAAATTATAGCTGAAAAGGCTTTGAAACAAAAATATGACCTTTTTTTGAGAAAGAAAACACACCTAGAGAGGCAGAAGGGGAAAGGATCCTGTGTTAGTCTGGAACATCTCTTTGACCAACACAACTGGACCTGCCCCTTTGGCCCTTCTGCTTTGATACTGCTGCAGTGATGCCAAACACAGAGCTCTGCCACACACCACAGGAACATCCCCAGCTGAAGAGAACCCTCAGGTGCCACAGAGCAGGAAAGCTCTCCCAGCACACCTTTCACACTCTCAGTCATACTGACTGCCTGAACCATTTAGGGGGAAAAAATTCCTGCATTCCTGAATGCTGTGTTTGTTTCCAGAGCACATTGCTCAGACCAACACATGCAGCTCCCCATAAAAGCCGTGCTGTGCCTGGCCAGGAGCCTCAGCAGCTCTTGGAAAATCTGCCCCCATGGAGTGGATTTAAGTGCAGACTGATGTGCCTCTACTGCACAGGCAACTGTAAAACTGAGCCGTGTCCCGCTGCTGCCAGTGCATTCCCTGAAAGATGAGTGCAGCACATGTGCCCCAAACCCAGCCCAGCCCAGCCCTGGCTCCCTCCAGCAAACCACAGAAATGCTTTCCAAGAAATGCTTTAACGGGGTTGGCCTTAAAGGCTGTTCCTGCTCCTGCCCCGAGAGTCCTCAGGCCTGACATGTTAAGTGAACAACTTCTGTGTTGGAGCTTGTCTAAATGAAAAAGGCAAAATGTGTCTTCTGGTTTTTGTCAAACAATTACAAGAATGTTCAAAGCTTTATTCTCTCCTGGTACTTCAACTAAACAGGGTTTGGTTAGGGGTTTGTGTTTGTTTGTTTGTTTGTTTGTTATGAAATTGAGAAAGCTTGATGCAATTTGAGAGAGAAATAGGAACAGCTGCATTTCTCTACTTTTGACAGCTGATTGTTTCAGGGTGATCGAGGTCCTAAACTTGAGTAAATAATAATATACCATCACAACAGTTCTGCAGAGTTCCTCTGCATTCCTTGGAAACCTCCAGAATGGATCTGCTCTAGACATTTTGGTTTTATATTGCTCCTTAAACTTCTTCAACTGGCCATCACTAGCAGCAGGTTTTATCCTTAGAACGGGCATTTAGGACAATCAGTGCAGCACTTGGTGTGTTTTTGTTTCTGAATGTTAGTTTCAAGTACCTCTGCTTGAATTATTAATTGGGAATAATGCTTCCTGTCATCTTAGCCTGTTATTTTTTAAATATATCTTTTTTGAATTGCTATCACTTCCTGTGGATTCTTGCCTGCCATCAGTCAACAGACAAAGATACTATCTACCAGAGTTGTTTAGTTTATTGTTTATAAATTATTCTCATGTGCACCTTTTTATATACCAAGAATAAATTTGATTTACAGCATGCAATAATTCTGCTCTTTGACCCCCTGTTATTAGTGGCATGGAATTTTTTCCTTCCTACAAATGACCATCTTCTTCAAAAATGGAGAAACAACAGATAATACCAAATAAGTAATATCTACCCCATTTTGGGGAGAGGGAATAAATGAGTGCATGAAAACCAGGATACTGAAAGTTCATTTACCTCTCATAAGTCATAAACCAGCTCTTGAACAGGCAGCCCATCAGCTCCAAGCAATTATGAACAGCAAATCAGGATCTGCCAGAATCTCACCACAATTCCACCACAATTCCGCTCAGAGGTGTCTCATTTCAGTCTTCTCTGTTGTTTCTGAGGTCTTCGAGGAATGAAACTACTCATATAGTCCAAGTTTTACACATAAACAAGCTTTTACAGGGTTGGGGCTCTTTCAGAACTCTGCTGTGCAAGGTTTTTAATGAGCTTAAACACTGTAATTAGTTTCAGGACTTACCTGATTTCATATCCTATTTTCTTTGCTCTTTTTTGGCCTGGTTTTTGGTGGTTTGCTTTGTTTTTGTTTTTGTTTTGTTGTGGTTGGTTGGGTTGGGTTGGTGGGGTTTTTTTTGCTTTTTTTGTTCTTTTTTTAAATCCTGTTGGAATATCTTGGTCAAGAAATATTGAAGTTTATTTTAAGGGGATTAAAAATACATTTTCTTCCCATCACAACATCATTATACACATCCTAAAATTTCATAGGAAAGAACAGTGATATCTACCTCAAGAATGCCTCTAATGGATAATTAAAAATAAGATATTTTTTCACTGACAGCCATATGGACTATTCAATTACCTGTTATGCATGTAATTAGTTACTATTTATTGTAGTGTACAAAGCTCTCAGTTGAGATCATGGCTCTATGTAGTTTGCTGTTACACAGAAAAAAACCCCCGTGGCTTTCATTCTCAAAAAGAATTATCAGTTTGTTAGTGACCGTCTAGTTTTACAGTCCGAAAAATTAGGAATGATAGAACACTTTTATGTGCACCTGACAAATGCAGACAAGAAACCTATGGAAAGAAAGAAGAAATTCATTTGAGAACTTAAACTGGTAAAAATAAAAAATTAAACATTTCCATTAATTTACATTTAAAAATACCCTCTGAAATAGTTTAGAAAAGACAGTAAACATAATTTAAATTCATTAAAATGAGAAGCTGGATTTTAGAAAATCAATTTTTTTCTTGTATAGATTTTGGAGTCTTTTACAAAAAGAGACAAAATAATAATTCTATTGTGCAGAGAGAAAACTGAGAGGAAGTAAATTATCTAAAGTAAGAAGACAGGCCACTGGCAAGGCCAGAAAGAATAGATATTTGAGTGCTAAGTCAGCACCCTATTCACAAAATCATATTACTTCTTATTTTTCTTGGCCAGAGATGACTGTGTAGTCATGTGAGTCTTCCTGTCTTTATTCTGATAGTAATTGAGAACATACATGGGAAAGATGGAGTAGATCGATATGTTTATCCTACATGAAAATGGGAGACTGATGCATCAGGGCAGAAAGGTGCCAATCCTGAGAGACAGCCAGGCCCTCTCACCTCATCTAAACTGGAATGGGTGTTTGCAATCTGGGAATGTGCCTGAACCTCCACCCACTGTGTTTTTGTGGCTGCAAATCTGACCCAAGCCAGTCCCTCCAGTCTGCAGTAGGATGGGGTGAACCAGCACTGGCCTTTTTCCTCTTGACTCTTTCCTGCTGATGAGGTCTGGGAAAACCAGGGAGGAGCAACACTCAGTAGGCACTATGGTTAAGCCTTCTGGGAAGCCAAGAAGCTTCTGATGCCTTTGGACACTGTATATAGCCTGTGACAGCACCCCAGATACACCACATTTCTCTGGATGCAGCTGCTTCTTCACCAGAACCAAGTGCTACCTAAAAAACTGTTAATTTTTGTATCTACAGTGCCTCAGAAAGGCGTGAGATCGGGTGTGTCAGAGTGACAAAATTCATGTATCACTTCAGAATTTTCATATTTCTTGACTGCTGCAGGGAACACGATCTTGAGTCCCAACATAGTCAGTCATCTTATTTTGATATCACAGATCTTTTTAAGATACCTTAGCCGAAAATCTGTGCCATCTGTTATACTTTCAAAGGATACATATTACTTATCTTCACACCTTCAAAATGAATCATAGAATCATAGGCTGGTTTGGGTTGGAAAGGACCTTAAAGATCATTCAGTTCAAACCCTTCTGTCATGAGAAGGATACTCATTCCTTTGCCAGTGCATGAGCATTGACATAAGTTACTCTGAAACTGCTCTGCCCTCACTTGGTGAACAGGAATAACATGAGACTGCTCTTTAGTAGCCTAGGAGCTAATTTAGTCTGCAGTCACTGTATACAATCCTTGTTTATAGAAAAGAGAATGTAGATAAATGTGGTTCTGGTTGGTAAACTTGCAAACTAGAATGCTTACACAGCCAGAGATGATAGAGTTCAAGCAAGTAATACCTTCAGAATCCAAAATCTGCTTTATAAGCTTCTGTTGCAGTTACCAGGTGCAAATTCAGTGTTTATGGACATATATAGCTAAAGAGAATATTTTGAGCCAAAGATCTCCTGTTATCTTGTTTTCTAATTATTTTTGGAGCACTTTGCAGGGATAATGTTATAAATGGACAATAATTGCACTAATGACCTTTTGTGATACACTAGTCATGCAAAAGAACTTTAATTCCTAGAGAATGAGTCAGTGCCAGTTCCCACAGACACTGTCTGAGGCAGCAAAGGCAGGAGGAACCACAGCAACCAGACAGAATTACCTTCTTCTAGTCTAAGCTGTATTTTACCATCCAAAAGAAAAATTCCTTAGGGAGTGTGAAAAATTTCTCACATTGTCTACCCACTTCATTCTCCTGAATTCTGAGAATCCTAATGCATTCTGGGAGCACACTCACAATGCCAGGCAACAATTCCAGAGGATCTGGTACCCAGATCCTGCCATGCAGGACCAGCCCTGGGCCAATCACCTTTGCCCAGAGCTGGGATTATGTGTGCTCAGCATCTCCCCAGCCACATTGCCACATGTGCTTAGGGCAGCTGGTTCCAACCCAGCACGAGTCTGCCTACAAGCTCCCCAGGCACCCATTGGACATCAACAGAGCTGCAGGGAAAGCTACACAGGTTGTTAAAGTCCTGTCTGGATTATGAAGTTATCCACATCTACCTGAGGAATTCTTTTGATGAATAGAAGTAATTACCCCAACAGTCCCAGAAATTTATTTTTTTGCAATGTTGTATTTTCAGCTCACCATAGGAAAATGCTTCTAAGGGCCTGTACATTCCAATAATGAGCACACTTACACGTCTGTAAACAAATGTGCTGCCAAGAGATGTATTTATGCCCCAGTTCTCCTGTCTGTTCCCCAAAGACAGCCTCTTGTGCTCTTGTGTAGGTTCTGTATGTGTTGCCTAAATTTGGCAAGTTACTCACCATGAATCATTTCCTGCCTGCAAAATGTTGCAAAAAGGCAACTGCAAAACTAAAAAATATATACCAGAGTAGAATGTATCTAATCATACACCAAGAGCTTGCCACACAGCTTTCCTGAGATGAATTTAAATTGATTGCAACACCACAGAAGCAGGTTATGTCCTGTGCAATGTGCACTGCAGGGCCCTGGAGCAGTATGCTTTGGTTGTAATTTCATCTTATCTCTGAAGGTTAAGACATATTTCACCCGAGACATCTTACATGTGATTATCTGAGATGTGATTTTGGTAAAGCCACATATCTGACAATAACAAATGTGTATCTGTAGTTAAATTAAGGGTTTGGACTGTCATTCATCACATTGTTTCTACTCCCTTTCAGTTAAAAGTTGTGTCAATCCTTTGGGAGAGAATTTAAGTTTAAAAAAACAATGCCTTTCATATTAGAATTCCTCCTAGCAGCATTTATTTGGTTATACTGAAACCCTGAGAATAACACATTTGTCTTAGGTGGGTTGTGGTGTTTTTTATGTTCCTGTTATAATTGCCCACTGAACATGCTGTGATGTGCAGTGTCACAAGTAAACTGTGGGAGAAGGAAAATGCCACTCAGTAATTGATAATGTTATTATGGCAAACTGTTGAGGCAAATATAATGCAGGCTGTATTGATCACCAATTAACAGAATTACATCCTTTCTCACTTTATTAAATAGCAGTGAATGTCAGAGCAACTTAAGTATTTCAGCAACTGAAGTGGAAAAGATGTTTGCAGTGTGTGAGCTACTCATGTATTGAGTTGTAGGAATGTGCTCCTTTGGGAGCTGCTGCTGTGGTGCACCCCTTTGAGAGTCAGCATGTTATAAACAAAGCTAGTTATTAGGGAAAGTAACACGAAGCTTCCCTTCTTTTTTTTTCCTCCGACCTTTCCTCCACTGAAAGTAAAAGATTATTTGGAAAGTAAGTAGAAGCTTTTTACATATGGGAAAATCTTTTTGAAGAGTTATTTTAGTGTTGTACCTGGCACAGAGTGGCTGGAGAGCAGCCAGGCAGGAAGGGACCTGGGGGTTTGGATTGACAGGAAGCTGAACATGAGCCAACAGTGTGCCCAGGTGGCCAAGAAGGCCAATGGGATCCTGGCCTGGATCAAAAACAGCGTGGCCAGCAGGCCCAGGGCAGTGACCCTTCCCCTGGACTCTGCGTTGGTGAGGCCACACCTTGAGTGTTGTGTTCAGTTCTGGGCCCCTCAGTTCAGAAAAGAGATTGAGGGGCTGGAGCGAGTCCAGAGAAGAGCAACGAGGCTGGAGAAGGGACTGGAGCACAAGCGCTGTGGGGAGAGGCTGAGGGAGCTGGGGGTGTTTAGCCTGGAGAAGAGGAGGCTCAGAGGTGACCTCAGCACTGTCTAGAACTACCTGAAGGGAAGTTCTAGCCAGGTGGGGGTTGGTCTCTTCTCCCAGGCACTCAGCAACAGGACAAGGGGGCACAGGCTCAAGCTCTGCCAGGGGAAATTTAAGTTGGATATCAGGAAGATGTTCTTTCCAGAGAGAGTGCTCAGGCATTGGAATGGGCTGCCCAGAGAGGGGGTGGATTCCCCATCCCTGGTGGTTTTTAAACTGAGATTGGACGTGGCACTGAGTGCCATGATCTGGTAAAGGGTCTGGAGTTGGAGCAAGGGTTGGACTTGATGATCTTGGAGGTCTTTTCCAACCCAACTGATTCTATGATTTTATGTTTCTATTTCTGTCTCCACAAACACCCTTGCAAAGGGTGCAGTGCACTTCACACTGCTACCAACAAGTGTCCATTCCAGTTTCTCTGTGGAGAGCATCCTCCCCTTCATACAAGGCAAACAGACTGGGACATTCTGGCTTGCAGCACACTCTCCTCTGCCTGTGGACACCTTTGTTAGAGAGACAGCTTGAGAGAGACACAGAGAGACAGAGAGAGAGAGCTCGCGTTTTCCTCAGCAGTTCTCAGTGCCAGTTGCAGTTCAGATCTCTTGCTGTCCAAGCAGGAGCTGGGGCAGGAGCAGCAAGGCAGCAGTGCCTTCTGTCCTCCAGCGCCTGCTGCAAGGTGGCAGCATTTCCCAGACCCACGTTCCCTTGCTGGACAGCTTTTTTTCAGAAGGATTAACACTGGTTTGATTAGTAAGGTCCTCTGCTCCAGAGGGAGTGAAGGGGAGGGGGAAGGAACGTGCCTTGCCTGCAGAACAAAGGGCTTAGGACAGACAGCTAGATGGGAAATAACTCGTGTTTTTGTTTGGTAAGCCGAGACAGGAGAGATAATGCTTCATAACCTCCATGAAACTATTTCTGTAAGAGGTTTCGGGGGTTTTTTAACACTAGAGCCTGCTAGGAGAACAAAGCATTCCTTCTTGGATAGGCAAAATTATGGCTGCATTAGAGCAGATTTAATCTCTTTTAACTAAAAATGGACATTTGAAAGAGTCTTTTTTGTTTCTTTGTGTGTAGTTCTGGACAACTCTTTTAGGCAAAGAGGGAGAGAAAAATAAGAGTGAGATAGAACCTGACTTTTCCAAGGACTTAACATTGTGTCTTCTAGCTTCAATTAGTTAATTGACTTTAAAGCTAAAACTTGAATTTTAACTATTTGAAGACATTTTTATCATTTGAGATTCTAGTGGGGTTTTATTTTTATTAATTAAAACTTATATATTTCTAGTAAACCAGCAACTCAATTAATTGTGCAGGTCTAGGTTTGCTGTACAGAAGAATCAGAACATGAGTCTGCACTGAAGTTTTGTCTATGATCATCTAAAGTTCTTCCAGTCCAAGCTGTCTGTTTTCTGCACTTTGCCTGTCAGCCTTGCATCATACTCTGATGAAAGGAGGTATTCCAAATATATTTAAAGGGCTTAATCTGCTCATAAATCTCATTTATTTATTTTGGAGGGACAATGAAACACAAAGGCTTCTTCTTGTTTGTGTCCAGGCTCTGCTTTATGTTGCTTCCCTGGGTGAGGAAAGGATGGGGTGGTGAGTTGATGTTGCTTTGCTTTGCACAGAGAAGAGTCTTTAAGATTCTATGTTGTTGCTTGGCTACAGCTCTTGCTTTTCACCTCTCCAAGTTGTGATGTCAGGGAAGGCAAAAAAGTGCTTTTTTTCCATGAAAACTAATTACATCCAGAGCTCTAGATGGGGTTCTTTAGAGCTCCTTCTCTTGAGCATAAGACACATTGCATGGCCTTGGTTTCCCCTGATGCTGTACATCTGTATAATGCTGGCAGATGTCTGTGCCTTCTTGAACATACCTACAGCCTCCATTTCCTCCCAACATTCAGTGAGTTCACTTATGGTTGGCCAGAAAATCGTTCTGTGTGACTGTTGAAACCACTACACACCTGTGCTCTCTGCCCTGCACAGCTGGGATGTTTATAACCATATCTTGATATGAAGAAGCCAAGAGGGGAAGCCTCTTAGAAAGAGATATGAAAGAACAAATAACTAGACAATTATCACCTGATACATTGTAAATGATAATCAGAGGCAGATCTTTTCTGTATCAAAATTAGAATAAATGTGTTTAATGGGTCTTCTAGGTTGGTGTTTACTTTCAGAAATGTGTTGGTGATAATTGCTTTACAAATAATTCCTGTGTCTTTAAGTGAATCCAACTTTCTTTTGTGCTGCTTTAACACCCTCTGCACACCAGGAGTTTCTGTGTCTCAATCTACGACTGCTGATGGCAGATCCTGAACCAAGGTCATCCAAACTCAGGACATGGTCTGAGCATCACGCCCATCTTGAGCAACCTGTGACACTGTTTGACCACTCTCACAGTAATCAGGTTTTTACTTAAGTATAAACTGCTTTTCCTGGGATTTTATTTTTTCCATTGCCTCTTGACACAGGGCACTACCACGAGGCATCTGGCTCCATCCCCTCTCCCCCACCATCACTTACACCTGCTGAGAGGATCCCCAGGAACCTTCCCCAGCCTGGAAAGCCCAGCCCTCTCAGCTTCCCTCATGTCCCAGGTGCTTCAGGCTCTCAGCCACGTCTGTGGCCCTTCACTGGGCTCACACCAGTTATGTCCACACCTCTTTTGCACTGGGGAGCCCAGAGCTGGCCCCAGCCCAGCAGTTGTGTCTCATCAGTGCTGGGCAAAGGGGAAGAACCACCTGCTTTGGCCAGATGGCAACACTCTTCATGATGCAGGCGCTCTTAGCATGAATATGTCGTTTTTGACATGAGAAAATATTTTGCTGAGATCAAAAGCAAAATACGTAAAAGTGCTGACTATTCAGGAACATTAATTTTACACTGTTTATTCTCTTATCCATGAGCACTTGTCTTGCACTTTCCCCCATGTCTTCTTTGGAAGAAGGTGATAGGATTCTGTGTTGGTTCCAGCTGAGTTGTTGGTGCTGATAGATATAGAGGATTTTTTCACCAGGCAGAGGCATCCAAGTATGTGTCATCTCATAAAATATCCCGGGTTTTGATTGGCACATGTCGCAGAGTAACATGCTTTTTTTCTCCCTTTTCTCTGAAATAGAGGCAATCCCAGCCCATCTCAGAATGCTTTGCCTTCATGGTTGAGCTTTTGGGTGAAACCCCAAGGTGTCAGTGTTTTACCTGTTGGTTAAACTACCTAAAACTCTCCTTTTAATGTCCCAGTGTCTGATCACAGACTGTTGTGGTGCTGCCTGCCAAGGGATACAGCTGAGACCACAGCAAGAGAAAATGGCACAACAAACAGAGGAGATTCGGTGTCTGCCTAAATCAGTGACACACTAGGACTGAGTTTGTGAGGCAGGATCTCACCCCAAGTCATTTTGCCACATTCCCCTTCCTAAATCTTAAATGGGATTAAATTCCTGCTGAATTGGAAATGTAGCATGAGACACATAAAGCTGCAAATTGTTGGGTGTGGATTGCACTTCAACAGTGAAAGCTCTCTAAACCAGACATGAACTGTGCCCACCTCCATATGCTCATGCAGTTAAGGCCCAAATAAGAGAGATTAAGAGTTTTTTTCTTTCTTCTCCCTTTTTCTCTACTATTGATGTCTCTTTAAATGCAGTGGGCAATATTGATAACTCCCCAGCAGACAGAGGGCAGGAGGGTGTTGCTGAAAAATTCAAAGGCAAATAGAAATTAATAAAACAGATGCAAGGTCTGGTAAGCTGAGACATAATTAAATTGGGATTTAGGAGGTATAGAAACTTTTAACATAAAAAATCCAAGGAAAGAAATCCTTAGAGAGTTCTGCCAAATGCTAGAATAATCATCTTTTTTTTTCTTTCTTCTTCTTAATAAGGCTTTATTTGCTTTTCTTCATTAACTACAGTGAATTCAAGATGCTGCCAAAGCTTTGGCTGGTTGGTCGATTTATCAGATTGATTGTTTTGTTTTATTGTAGAAAATGGTATTTTAAACAAGTTATGAGATGGAAACTGTATTAGTGAGGCACTGGTGGGATAGACCTTCCCACACCTTAGACTTCACTAAATTTTCTGAGATTCCAAAGTCACACCTGCTTTGGCATGCATTGCACAACTGCAATATTATAGCAGTTTTGTTCCAATATATAAAAATATGGAATAGCCATGGATGTCTTACAGGTCTTTTGGTCATATCTCTGCTGGAGTACAGAGACCACTGAGTGAGTGAGATCTGTGTCTTTCTGCCTCATCCCCCTCACCAAACAAACCCCTGCTTTTCAAATCCTCTCCTTCTTAAGTGGCAGCATCTCCCAATCAAAGGCTGTTCAGCTGCAGCCAAAGCATTTCTCTTTTCAAGCATATAAGAGTTTTTTAACTTAAAACTCTGTAGTCTGTAGTAATCAGATCCTTTAGGTAGAATAATAGCAAAAATGACTGAAAATAACGTTTTCTGTGTAACAATTTAGATGGGTTTCTACTGAATAATTTTGATTAAACACTTCCTTCAAACCTACTTAAAAGTGAATTTTGTATGTGGGCCTAACATTTTCCTTTATTAGATCTTCTCTTAAACTAATTATTCTGCTTCATTTGGATTGGTTTTTTAGTGTTGGATTACTAATTTAATCTACAATTTTTAGAAGCAAAATTGAGAACTACAGAGAGCAACATCAGGTGGAGGTACACTAATATTAAAATTTCCCATATGAATTTCTAAGCCTTTCTGTAGCTTACAGTATGTTTTTGAAATGTGGCAGGGAATTAACTTTGCAATCTGCTGTATTTGATTTCCCAGTGGAAATCAGCCAGGGATGGCCAAGGCTATGAACTATGCAAAATTATCCTTTGCACAGGGGAATGCTCAGGGCCAGTTCTGTGTGAAGGCAAAGTAATCACTTGGCTGTGGCAGCAATAGCTGAGGAAACCAGAATGCTGAGAGCTCTGCAAAGCTGGGCTAGCCATGGAAATAAAAAGAGTCCTGCACAAACATCAATTGCCACCTTCACCTTTCCATTCCCACAGGAGCAGCAGACCCAGCTCTGCACCTCTGTCTTTTCTCCCTCTCCCTCCTGCACAGCAGTCACCTGTGCTGCATCCCTCATATCCCACAGCTGAGCACCAACAGCTACCGAGTGGGACAAACCCCAGCCATATCTGACCAAAAGGAGTTTTTCTGAATGACTGTGAGTGACTCTCCTGTCTATTAGCTCCAGACATCATTCTCATAGGAGTGAAAAAGGCAGCAGAACCTGCTAATCCAGTTATTAGCAGGTCAGGGAGCTCTGCATGCCTGTGGCAAAGACTGGCCCAGACCGATGCTGGCTTTAACCACCCCACGTTACTCTATCCTGGCAAAGCACAGCAGAGTTCAAATTTGTGTTTCAGGCTCACATGGTGGGGGTTATCCTTCTTGCACATCCTCTACAGGTACCACTGACCCGCAGTAGGCAAAGGACATCCTTTGCCTTTACAGGGTTAGTACCTATTGTAGCTTAGCCAAACAGGGGCTTGTCTAAATAACTCCACTACTCACATAACACACAGATGTTATCTCGAGGTCACATCGGTTTAATGACTATCTGTTTACTAAGTAGTGTAACATGCTGTATCTTTAAAATCAGACAACACCTCTGTACACAAAGTGTGCCTTTAGCTATTATCAGCAAATAAACCCTTTAGTAATGAGGTTTCCGATCTCTTGGTTGAGTGCTGGCAGTAAATTCTCTGCGGAGCTGAGCGCAGCCCATTAAACATCCTGCTCCTGCTCCCGTGCTTGTTAATTTGACGGGGCTGTGTCACATTAAGTAGAACAAACATGTTTTCACTCGCTCAGCCGGCCAGAACCGACATGGCTGTTACTCCAACAACCGCATATTGATCGGGAGCGCTCACCCTTCCCGACCCGGGGCTGGTCCGTGGAAACAGAGCCAGCCTGGCTGGGAACTGCGTGAGTCTGAGCACGTGTGTGCAGGGGGAACGGGCCACAGACATTAGGAATTCGTGTCATGTCAGTGCTCTGAACATGAGAGCTGCCCCTCCTCTCCTGCAGGGGCTGGGAAGCCTCATTTATCTTTAATTATTTGTCTCTAGACTTGTACCCATCTGGTCAGGCCACGCTTTCAGGGTCCACTGCCCTGCATTGAAAAACTTGTTTATTGGCTGTAGCTCAAATAAAACTGTCTCAGGAAATGATGGCATTGAAGAACTGTTGGTATTTGCCTCTGGGTTTGATCCCCTGGGTGGCATCATGCTGTGGAGAGCAGTGTCCTGCTTTGGTGTGTTCTTGACACAGAGAGCATCCTTAGCTGGGGAAGGTCGTGCCCCTCAGTGTGGGAAATCAGAGATTTAGGCAGATTTAACAAGGTGAGAGAGGGTCAGATATCATAAGGCTTAGAGATCTTCATGTGTTTTTTCTATGTAATAAAACATGCAATATATTTTTTCCGTAATTTCATATAGACTTTTCCCTGGCACTAGAATAAATATATATAATAAATATACACAAGACATATTATAAAATAGTTAAAATTTAAAAACTTAACTTCCAGTGTAATGAACGGACTTTAGGAAACAATGTAATATTATGAAAATGAACAAATTTGGAAAATGGAATTCTTTTTTGTAGTTATTGGTTTAAGGATATAGCAAAACAGGAACTAAAATTATGTTGCTCTTGCATTTCTCTCCATCATGAAGAAGGAATGAGAAATGCAACAGTGAAGAAAACAAAAAGGAGATTATCTGAAAGCAGTAAAGAAATTTTATGGACATATAATTTATTAACATACCTTATAAATATAATACAGTGCCAAAATTCAAGAAAAATAGAGAAGAAAAAGTTGCATAACTAAATAATAAATGAGGGGTTATGAGCAGCAATAAATGATGCTGACCAAAGGGAAAAAAATCATGTTCTGTAGAAAAACCTTTCTCTTTACAATTTTAGTGAAATACTTCTGCAGTGAAAGAACTTAATAAAACTTATCAGTTTTACGGAATAAATTTTTCCAAAGGATCTCTTTTGAAATTGAAAGGGCTTTTATTTTCCCACCTTGTTTTGCTCCTGAGCATCTGGAAAAATCCAAGGAAACACAGTTTGAAAACTCTGATGAGAGTGTGTGGGGTAATGAAACTTAATGTTCTTTTATTATAGCCCTTAACTTGTGAAGCAATCAATCTCAGAAATATATTTTGATATTTTGTGGAGATCAATGGAATTCAGCTGAGTGAATATGATGATGAAAAGTGATTCTGGCATCACTGAGTTGGAAGGGAATTAAAGATTCATGGAGCCTCTGCGGAGGGATGTAATTCTGGAAGAACACCAGAATACATAATTAGTCATGGGGGAAATTTCTGTGGTGATTTTAAAGCAATCAATATATTGCTTTTTCATACTATTAACATATAAATTATTTTATATTACTGCCTCAGAAAATGGTATTACCCCAGAAAATCAGACTCTTCATTACAGAACAGGAGTGCTACAGCATATTATATAAATATAATTATATCTGTAACGAAAAACATCCATCAGGAGCAATGTGACAAGCAATTAGTGTCCAGTTGCAGCTAGTCAATATTGCTGCTCTCATTTTGTTGTAATGTTGAATTCTGATGGATTTTTCTTTTGGAAATTTTGGAGCAATCTTTTACAGGACTCAGCTTTAGTGGCAAAAGAACTTTCTGATTCTTAACATGATTTACAGTCACAGATGGGTGAGTCTGGAAGGGCCCCCAGTGCCTCACCTGGTCCCAGCTCCCTGCTCAGGCAGGGCCATCCCAGAGCACGTAGCACAGGGCACAGGGCACGTGGCACAGGGCACAGGGCACAGGGCTGCATCCAGGGGTTTGTGGAGATCTCCAGTGAGGAGACTCCACACCTCTCTGGGCAATCTGTTCAGTGCTGGGGCACTGCACAGGAAGGAAGCTCTGTCTCATATTCAGATCGAACTTCCCGTGCATCAGTTTGTACCTCTTGCCTCTTGTCCTACTGCTCAGAGCCCCCAAGCAGAGACTGGTCCGTCCTCTGGACACTCTCCCTTCAGCCTCCGATGGACCTTGGTGAGGGCCCCTCTCAGGTGTCTCTGCTCAAGGCTGAACAGCCCCAGCTCTCCCAGCCTTTCCTTGTAACAGAGACTCTGCTCCTTCCATCACCTTGGTTCCCTCCTCTGGACCTGCTCCAGGAGCTCCACGTCTCTCTTGTCCTGAGGAACTCCAGGCTGGACACAGCACTGCAGATGTGCCTCCCCAGGGGTGAGCAGAGAGGCAGGATCAGCTCCCTGACCTGCTGGCACTGCTGTTCCTCATGCAGCCCAGGGTCCCATGTGCCTTCTTGGCCACAGTGGCACTGCTGCTCATGGACACTTGTCATCCACTGGGAGCCCCAGGACCTTCTCCTCAGAGCTGCTCTCCAGCAGCTCAGCCTCAGCCTGTGCTGGGGCAGGAGGGGCAGGACCTGCATTGCCTCTGTTAAACTTCAGGCAGTTCTCTGCCCATCCCTCCAGTTTGTCGAGGCCCTTCTGAAGGGCTGCGCAGCCCTCTGGGCTTGGGCCACTCCTGCTAGGGGTGTGTTGGCAGCAAAATGCTGAGGAGGCACCTGCCCCTTCATCCAATCATTGAGGAATGAGCTGAACAAACCACAGTGGGCTCAACATTGAGCCTGGGGGGACACCACTAATGACAGGCATCCAACTGGACCTTGTACCACTGATTGTGACCCTCTGGGACCTTCTGTTCTCAATCCACCTCCCTGTCCACTCCTCCAGTCCACACTTCCTGAGTGCCTACGAGGATATTGTGAGACAGTGTTGAAAGCCTTACTAAGGACGAGGTAAACAATATCACCTTAAAACCCAGAGAGTATAATAAGCATAGAATACAACATGGCATTCAACATAAACCATTCATCTCCATGAAAAAATGCTGGATATCACTAGAAATTAGTTGTATTTATTTTGACTTGCCCTGCAGGGACACAGTAATAATAAATGACCCTTAGAACATAACCCTTCAATCTTTTTTTTTTAATAAATTCTACTATTTGCATGGAGTTCCTTGAGTTCAACCCACAGAGCCAAAACTACCTCTCTAAACAGTCATGTAAAAACAGTTAATAGAAATCTTTCCATTAACATCAGTGAATTTTAGGTCAGATAAATATGAAAGTATTTCTAGAATATCCCAGTCTTCCTGAAAATACTTCCTGAAGATGGAGAGGCTAAACTGAGCTGATATTGTGAATTAAAAGTCTCCCTTTGGTTCTACTGTATCTTTCTAGAGGAATCAGTTGTTCCTTCCCCCTGTTGTCTTCCCTTGCTCCTTCCTCCTTGCATCTTCTTTTTCTACTTTGAGACACACTGAAATGAACACTTGTTTTCTAATAGGTTTGTTTGGATTCTTTCTGGACAGGAGAAAGAGTGAGCTGAGAAGTCAGGCATCCTGTTGTGCTTTTGGGATATGAGACAATGTGGCAGGTTGACATAATCTTCAAATTTTATATCAATTCTGATACCATATGCCTAACCTTATTTGTACAACAATTAACAGGCAGCTAAAAACTTTGAAGGGAGGGCTAAAATTTGCTAGGGAATGACATGGATGTGGAATGGTTGGCATGAAAATGTAGCATAGGAAAATATGACAAAGACCAAAATAGAGTACCTGCATCTCCTCAGTTTATATGCTCCTGCTTTTATTACACTGCCTTTTCTTGGATATTTAATAGATCTCAGCTACATTTATTAGGGAGATCTTGGTTATTCATAACATATATGCATTCCCTATTTATAAGCTGGAAGATGTACTAAATAAATTACTTGATCAAGGGTTTAAGGCTAACATGAGACTACGTAATGCAGTAATAGTATTTTAAGAAGCAGCTGTATCATTTTTGTAACACCTTGATCATGGTTATTTCAAAACAAATATTACAATAAAAGTGGAAATAAGTTAGAAATTACATAAATGGTAAGTCAAATGGAACAGGTAAGAACTCAGTAACTTGTTATTATCTTTTATCTTGATAGCTCATGTTGGCTACAAATCAAATTTTGAGAAGTGTAGGAAAGTTTGTATCATTATTCCAACCCCACTGTAGTTGGTAAACCTGGAATTTAAAGCCAGAAATATCCATACTTCAAAAACATGAACAATATGAGACAAAACTGATAGGAAAAATATTGTTTACAGTTGTATGAACAGTGATTGAAATGAAGCTGAAGGTCACGTCTTGTATCTGTGGTAGAATCAGACATCAGATTAGGGATGTAAGCCAACATAATCATAGGAACATGGAATAAAACAAACTGGGAGGGGATTTTGGGGTGCAACCCCTCTGCTCTCAGAGCAGGGCCAGTTTAGACCTGGCTTTGGTTGCTGAGAAGGTTGTCCAGTCAGGTTATGAACATCTTCAAGGGCAGAGATTTTACAGCCTCTCTAAGCAACCTCTCTAAGTATTTAAGTACTTCTGTGGTGAAGACAATCTTCATAATATGTGATGGCAATTACCATTCTGACAACTTTTCCTGTTGTTCCACCAGTGTCCATCCCTCAGACTGTGATTCTGTTCTCCTGTTGGGCAGCTGGAGACACCAACAGGACCCACCCTCAGCCTTCCCCCAGCCCTATTTCCCTGACTGCATCCCCCTCCTCCTGGGCCACAACCTGTGCCAGGGCACTGCCCTCACATCTGGCTCTCCACTGGCCTTGCTCAAGTGTGGCAATGCCTTCCTTACACAGGGAGGTGCCAAACTGTGCCCCCCTCCCGATGGCACCTCATCAATGCTGAGCAGAGCCAGGACAGCCTCAGCCCTCTGGAGGGGCTCTGGGCACTGCCCTCAGCCTGGATGGCTGGGGGAGCACCCAGCCCCATTTGTCCTCCAGGATCCCATCTCTCAGCGTGCCAAGGTGCTTCCCAGCCAGCCTGGGCTGCCTGGGCTTTTCCCACCCAACTCTGGGTTGGCATCACTTTCCTGTGTTCCCCTCGGGAGTGGCTGAGGCTTCCCAGGTATGTTCAGCAGACAAAAGGGTTGGTCCTGTGGCTTTTATTCCTCTGTTGTTCCCAGCTGTGCCAAGCCATTGATGTTTTCTTTATCAGGAGTGTCAAAGTGCCTGAAACTAATAGGGCTGGGTTCGAGGAAAATAAATTGTAGTGGAAGAAGCTCCTTGAACCAGGTCCTGATTTCAACTGCTTTGATTAAATCAATGCTGGGTGGGACTACCAATAACACTGGGTAGGTTTGATTGAATTGGAAAGCTTCAGACAATTATGAAATGCCTTTTCAGTAATAAGATGTTCTGCTTTTTGTCCTCTGTTTCTCTTGGTTTCATCTGTGTGAAGGGAAAATATTCATCTTGTATCAAAACAAGCAAAACAATTCTGAAAATTCACTAAATCTGGTTGAGGGACAAGGAAAACCATTTGGAATTGGTATTAGATGGGTATTTGGATGTTTGGATATGGGTCTGTGCTTACTTTTACAGTAGAACAAGACTTGAAAATTAAAGAATTCTTTACTCATTGATTGTTTGTAGGAAAAAAAGATATAAATATGTTCTCTAGCAAAAAATGATCAAAATGTCATCTTTCTGTTTCACATGTGCTTGTGCTCTTTAATCCTATTGTGGTTTTTTAAGATTAGGGTGCGCACAGCCTTGTGTCCTTCCCTCATCATCCTTCCTGGCATCCTTAGGCTAAATGCTCCAGGGATTTTTTTTTTATGGATGCCAAGGGCAGTGATGGGACTGGCATGAGAACAGCTCTGCTATTGTAGCATCATTTTGGTCATGCTCAGGAATCCCAGCAGCCAGTTTGGATTTCTGTCCCCTTTACTTGGAATGAATGGAGATAAAGATGTCTATCTCATCCACCTAAATACATTTTCAACGAGATTTATCCTGCAAAGGAGATCAGAGCACCTCAGTGGTGTGCTGCTGCTTTTCCTTCAGTGGAGAGAAGTGGCTGATGAAATAGATGATTAAATCCGCATCACTCAGTATCTAATAGCAATCATCAATTTAAATAAGGGTGTTCAAGTGTGTTACAGGTAGTGTTTGTGCCTCCTGCCAACTCTCCCTGCCCCTGGTTTAGGGTTTCAATAGTTTCTTTAAAATGCCAGCAGCTAAATAAAATGGGAGATTTCATTTTCAGGCTTACAGTGTAATCCAATATATTTATCAAAGCCAAATTTGTTCCAATCAGTGCTCATTGGCTTTGGATGCTCCTTGAAGTCCATGGAATTTCTGCCCTAACTCCAGGCAGATTCAGGCATGTCACCAAAATGAACTTTTGGATAACTTGGAACTGCAGTCTGTGCCAGTACAAGTAAATGTGTTTTCCCCTTTCTGCACAACAACATCATAATTGTCAGTGGTTTCTTGTAGCTCTTGGGCCATGGAGTTGGGGATCACTCCTAAAAATCTCTCTATAAGCAACTCCTACACAATGTGTGGAGTTTTTTCCCACTGTATTCTTTTATTTTCAGTCAGTGATTAAACACAATTCACCTAAGGAAAATTAAAAATCCTTTATATCTTCCATGGGTGTGTTGTACAAATTAATTGGTTTGGGTTTGATTGGGTTTTTTTCAAGGCACAACAGGTTTTTTAATATAAACATTGAGCACACACCTACTTTGTAGAGTTTTTTTATTCACATAAATTGGGTTCTGCAGCTCATGAGCTATTCCATGAACAGTTCTGTTCATAGAATAGAATCACAGAATCATAGAATCGATTGGGTTGGAAAAGACCTCTGAGATCATCAAGTCCAACCCTTGGTCCAACTCTAGTCCATTTACTAGATCACGGCACTCAGCACCACGTCCAATCTGCATTTAAAAATCTCCAGGGATGGGGAATCCACCCCCTCTCTGGGCAGCCCATTCCAATGCCTGATTACTCTCTCTGGAAAGAATTTTTTTCTGATCTCCAACTTCAATTTCCCCTGGCAGAGCTTGAGCCCGTGCCCCCTTGTCCTATTGCTGAGTGCCTGGGAGAAGAGACCAACCCCCACCTGGCTAGAACTTCCCTTCAGGTAGTTTTAGACAGTGCTGAGGCCACCTCTGAGCCTCCTCTTCTCCAGACTAAACACTCCCAGCTCCCTCAGCCTCTCCCCATAGGGCTTGTGCTCCAGTCCCTTCACCAGCCTTGTTGCTCTTCTCTGGACTCGCTCCAACACCTCAACTGAGGGGCCCAGAACTGAACACAGTACTCAAGGTGTGGCCTCACCAACATAGAGTCCAGGGGAAGGATCACTTCCCTGGGCCTGCTGGCCATGCTATTTTTGATCCAGGACAGGATCCCATTGGCCTTCTTGGCCACCTGGGCACACTGTTGGCTCATGTTGAGCTTCCTGTCAATTAGTACCCCAAGGTCCCTTTCTGCCTGGCTGCTCTCCAGCCACTCTGTGCCCAGCCTGGAGCGCTGCATGGGGTTGTTGTGTCCAAAGTGCAGGACCTGCACTTGGCCTTATTGAACTTCATCCCATTGGAATCAGCCCATCTCTCAAGTGTTGTTACAGTAAAATCAAAAGTGAGCAATTCAGATCTATAGAAAAACCCTGTGAGACTCAGCTCTCAGTCAGAAGCAGCAAGGAGCTCAGCTGCTGCTGGCTGATTGGGAGGAGGTTACTCCCCAAGAATTTACATAGTAGGAATTCACAGGACTCTGCAGGGGCACGGAAACAGCCAGGATGAAATAATATAAACATGGGACTTGTGAGAGATAGGCTTTAAGCAATTGAAGTATCTGGTGTGGTGGTGTGTTAACTCTTTTAGCCAATAAGCTGTAGTCCTAACCCTATATAAACTGTGTGCTTTGTGTAATAAAATGTCTTCACTATAAACTTCATAAGCTTGTTGGTGAAGTCCAGTTCCTCCACCGTTTATAAATCGTTTACTTTACTCAAGTCTATCCAGATCCCTCTGCAGAGCCCTCCTGCCTTCCAGCAGGTCGACACTCCCTCCCAACTTGGTGTCATCAGCAAATTTGCTGATGATGGACTCAATCCCCTCATCTAAATCATCAATAAAGATGTTAAACAGGACTGGGCCCAACACAGACCCCTGGGGAACACCACTAGTGACCGGCCGCCAGCTGGATGCAGCTCCATTCACCAGCACTCTATGGGCCCAACTCTCCAGCCAGCTCCTAATGCAGGAGAGGGTACACTTGTCCAAGCCATGGGCTACCAGCTTTTCCAGGAGTTTATTATGGGAGACAGTGTCAAAGGCCTTGCTGAAGTCTAGACAGACACATCCACAGCTTTCCCCTCATCCACCAGGTGGGTCACCTGATCGTAAAAAGAGATCAGGTTGGTCAGACAGGACCTGCCCCTCCTAAACCCATGCTGGCTGGGTCTAATCCCTTGTCCACCCTGAAGGTGCTGTGTGATTGCACTCAGGATGAACTGCTCCATAACCCTGCCAGGCACAGAGGTCAGGCTGACAGGCCTGTAGTTGCCAGGGTCCTGCTTGCAGCCCTTTTTGTGGATTGGGGTGACATTCGCCAACCTCCAATCATCTGGGACCTCCCCAGAGAGCCAGGACTGTTGGAAGATGATGGAGAGCAGTTTGGCAAGCTCTTCTGCCAGCTCCTTCATCACCCTGGGATGGATCCCATCTGGTCCCATAGACTTGTTAGGATCCAGCTGGCTCAGTAAGTCAGTAACTATTTCCTCCTGGAATATAGGAGGGCTATTCAGCTCCTTCTCCCTGTCTACCAGCTCCAGAGGCCAGTTGTCTTGAGGGCCACCTGTCTTACTGATGAAAACTGAGGCAAAGTAGGTGTTAAGTACCTCAGCCTTCTCCTCATCTTCCTTAACTATATTTCCCTCCAAGTCCAACAGAGAATGGAGGTTTTCCTTGCCCCTCCTTTTGTTATTAATGTATTTATAAAAGGACTTTTTGTTATCCCTAACTGAAATAGCCAAATTTACTTCAAATTCCACTTTTCTTTCCCTAATTTTTTTCCTGCATGACCCAGCTCTATCTGTAAATTCTTCATAAGTAGCCAGCCCTTTTTTCCACAGTCTGTAAACTTTCTTTTTATCCCTGATTTCTTTCAGAATCTCCCTATTTAACCAAGCTGGCCGTCTTCCCCTCCTGCTGGCCTTTTGGCACACTGGGACAGCCTGTTCCTGTGCACTCAAAATTTCCTTCTTAAAACATGTCCAATCCTCCTGGACCCCCTTGCCTTTAAGGGTTGTTTCCCAGGGTATGCTCTGAATCAGTTTTTTAAATAGGGCAAAATCTGCCCTCTGGAAGTCCAGAGTAGAGGTTTTAATGGTGGCTCTCCTTACATCCCTGAGGACTGAAAATTCTATTATTTCATGGTCACTATGCCCCAGGCGGCCTCCAACCACTACATCATCTACCAGCCCCTCTCTGTTTGTAAATAGTAGGTCTAGCAGGGCCTTACCCCTGGTAGGCTCATTTACCAGTTGATGAAGGAAATTGTCCTCTATACACTGCAGGAACCTCCTTGACTGCCTCTTCTCTGCAGTATGAAGCTCCCAGCAGATATTTGACAGGTTAAAGTCACCCACAAGAACAAGGGCTGGAGATTTTGAGACATCCTCCAGCTGCTTGTAGAACAATTCATCTCCTTCATCATCCTGGTTGGGTGGTCTGTAACAGACACCCACAAGGGTGTCAGCCTTGTTGGCCTTGCCCCTGATTCTGGCCCACAGGCACTCTACCTTGTCACTGCTGACCTCAACTTCAACAGAGTCAAGAGACTCTCTAACATATAAAGCCACCTCTCCACCTCTCCTTCCCTGCCTGTCCTTTCTGAAGAGCTTGTAGGCCCCCATAGCAGCACTCCAGTCATGTGAGTCATCCCACCACGTTTCTGTGACAGCAACTATGTCATAGTTTTCTTGCTGCACTATGGCTTCCAGCTCCTCTTGTTTGTTTCCTGTTCGTTTGTTTCTTTGTTGAAAAAAGAAACCAAATATGATTTTTTCTATCATATGGCCCATCTTTGAAAGATATATTCAACAGAGAGCTCTGCCTTTTGAACTAGTCATTTAGATTTTCATTGTCGTTATTGTGTTAGAAGTGCTGTGCAGCCTTACAAAAATCCTGTAAAAAAACAAGGAAGGATTTTGAAAGTTTGTGTTGTTTAAGAGACACAAGTCAGGGGTCCTGATGGATGTTCCTCTGTCTGAAGAGCATTCCCACCCTCAATTATTGATGAATCCCTTGTGAATGAGGGCTGCTGCTCAGTCAGTCTTAGGGCTGTTAGAGGTGCACAGTGTGATGGTAACACAGCTCTCCATTTTGAACTGTGTAAGGAGTGAATTAAAATTATTAACAAGTCTCCCCTCTAAAGCCCTTTAGCTTGGCAATAAATCAACAAGGGATATGATGAAACTTTACAGCTCAGGGTTATTACAACACATGGGGCACCCTCAGAGGACTTTAATCTCCCTCAGGAAAAGTAATTTATTACAGCAACATCCTCTGAACTTCCCTTATAGATACAAAAATTACTGGGATGAAGCATTTAGCAAAGCAATATTAGCATTGCTGAGCAATTAGACAATAAACACAGTTCCTTTTAATATTAATGATAAAACAGCAGAAGTGTATCCCTGCAGTAAGTAGAAAATTCTTTATTCCGCTTTAAGGATTTCTCCAGCAGTGCTTGAAATCAAGCACATCCTTCTGCAGGCAGAGGCTGTGGAAGTTGGAGCCTGGTGGTGCCTTTGGCACATGTGAGCCCCTCTGGGAATGGGTGGAGAGCGCCGAGCACCCTGTGAAAGGTTGGGTGGCACCAGTGCCAGCCCCTGCAGGGTGTCCCAGTGCCCTCGGGGCTGGGGGCTGGTTTGGGACACCCCAGGGGGGCATGGCATGCCCTGGCTGGGCAGAGGGGCCTCTTGACTCTGCTGGGCTGAAGGCACTGCCTGCTCCAACAAGAATAAAGTAGCTGACAGCAGTTATGGCAACAAATACTTTTGCTGCCTGAGCAGTTTCAAAGAGCAGAAAAATGGCTTGGAGTGATACCTGCCCTGGAGTATTTCCAGATGTTGTCTCTCCTAGGGGGAAAAAGCAGGAAATCTCCTAGGCCTTCAGACAAGGCTGGGGAAGAAAACTAGCTCAGAGATCTTTGCCACTTTTTTCAGTATTAGATGAAAAATGGAACCACACTTGCTGAGTGTGGGCTAAGCCAAAGCTCAGATGGGATGAGGAATTAAGCAAAACAAGTTAACAAGAGAGAAACAGCTTCTGCAATCTAAATACGCAGTCAGTGAATGTATTGGGAGCTTTTTTCTGTTTGTTTGTTTGCTGGCTTTGGTTTGGTTTTGTTGGCTTTGTTCTGTTTTGGTTTTTTTTTTTGTTGTTGTTGTTGTTATTCGTGTTTGTGTGTGTGTGTGTGTGTGTATAGCACCTTTACTCCAAGAAGTGCACAGAAAATCAGCTGGAAATTTTATCATCTCATATAAACTTAGGATTCCACAACTGAGTGGAACTGAGTCTTCATTGGAAGACTTTAGTCTTTTTTTTTCCCCAGTGTTCCAATTCTACACAAACTTTTGAGTCAAAGAAAATGCCCGAAGTCTGTTGTGAAAACGATGCAGAGCCCTGTATTGTCCTTTCCCCAGTCACCTGCCTGCAGAGGTGTCAGGTATTGACCTACAGTGGTGAGTCAGATCCAACCCACAGCCACAGTGGGGACATCCTTATGTTGCCAAATTTACTCATAAATGTTGCACTACTCATTTAAGTAAATTATACAAATATATGTCTGAGCTGTGGTAATATTTTAGTTCCTGTTTTCTACAGTGGTCAACTTGTAACAGTTTCATTTTCTCAAGTAAACATTTTAATAACGAAATGTCTCCTGCAGCACCTAATTCTGCCTACAAAGGCATGTATTTTTCAAATTCACAAGGAATTAATTTTTCAGAGCTTCTGGTTGCATAGACCATTGGAATTGTTGGCCTCTACTCTCTAAAATAGCCCCAGCTGGGCAAAAGCAGAGAAGCAATCATGCATGGATACACAGTCAGATTGTTAAAGTATTGGCCAGGATATGCTTAACAGAAGTACCATAAACCTGTAAAAGCCTCACAGCCATTCCTGGTAGCAACAGTAAAACTTCAAAAGCCTTCAGTCTCCCCTTGTCCTACAATTTCATCTTCTGGTTTTCCTTTGTGGATATTTCTCAGACAAAATGCTAACAGTCAAATCATTCTAGACATGTGTCTTCCATTAACTTGCTGAACCCAAGAAACTTATAACACTCCATTAGGATGATTTCCCCTCTCCTTAAGATGCCCTGCCACAAATCGTAGAGCAACTTCAAGCATTACCTGAAAATACCGTAGCCCTGAAAAAAAACATTGAAAATCCCTTTTCTAAAAGCAAAGTTTAATTCTGAACTGTGGCCCAGAGGCCTTTCAGGCTTCTGCTCCAAATTACTGCAGATGAATTGGATAGCCTGGGGCTGTGGGAGTTGAGATTGATTGAAACCTCAGTTGGGTTTAATCCTGCGCTGGGGAGAAAGGAATATAAATTGCAAGCAGAATGGGAGCCCTGAACGAGATGGTCAATACATGAGCTCCCCCAGAAATCTGAGGGATTACATTTCACATTAAATTATTTAATAGAATCTGTGCTAAAATTACTATCGACCATATCAGGAGGGAATTATTAATATTTTTTATGCCTTTTTATTAGAGTAAGTTTAAGTTCATTTTTCAAAACCACGATCACACTTGCCATTTTTATGTGGCTCCTTGAAAGGGTTTCCTCAGAATAAATCCTGTGAATTTTCTTTTGTGTGTATGGAATTGAGCCTTCTAGTTAAAAAATGATGAACAGTAATTAGAACATAAATTATTTAAAGGTCTTGTAGTTTAAGCAGACATAAAAAGTGGCAGGCAATTAAATTCATGGCGAACTCTGGGGGATACTGGTGGGAACAGGTGGAAGCAAGGATTTTATGGGATATGAGGACAAGCTTGAGGGCTCTGGAGATGGTGATGTGTGGATGAAAACTGGCATTTTTCAGTCTAATGCTGGATTAACACGATATCCAGGGAACCTCATTGCTCTGCTGGGAGTGTCCCCTGTGGTTCTGAGTGGGGCTGAATGACCACATTTGGAGCTTCAGATGGGAACAGCCCCCTCTCTGCAGGTCTTCCATCCCTTCTGGGATAATGTCTGTGCGTGCAGAGGTTTGGAGAACAGTGTCACAGCTGCTGGGGTATCAGAGTTCTGACCATGAGCAAGGCCTGCCAGCACCCAGGAATTCAGGACAGGGGATGCTGAGGGCTCCAATCCTCTGTACCTGTCCTGCCCCACAGCAGCAGGAAAATAAGAGAAGTAAATAGTGCCAAAAACCCCTCTGCCTAATGGAAAACAAATCTCATTTTTAAATTCTCAACAACAAAAAAGGTTTTTAGTTTTCTTTTGCCTTGTTTGTGCTAGAACCAGCTATAATTTATAATTTTATAGCAAATGTTTGTAGACCTAACCTGTATTTCTTTTCAAGAAATGTGTGACTGTTATGTCGAACCACAGATTTCTTTTTATTAGGTGTATGAATGTGCAATGTGTACAAACCTGTATGTCTTCATTCTCCTTACATATGTTTTACATTTGCAGTAAGTAGCATGAATTCATGGGTGTGGTCAAACAAGCTGGTTTCACAAACGTGCATGTATTTAGTATTTTCTTTGTACATTGAGACAAAGAATTCCTTCCCTCACCTGCCTTTATGTGTGTGAGCAAGCTGAAGGCACACAGGAAGTAACTACAGGACTGCCATGAGGCCCATGCAATGACTCTCCTCAGCTCATGGAGTCTGTCTTGGTATTTTATAGATCTCACACATCTTTGCTTGGTAGGTGTGTGTGTTTTTATCTTCTGAGCTTGGGGCTGCCAAACAATGAGGAGCCACCTGATGTCACATGGCACAGACCTCAGGGCTGCTTAATGGGACAGCACTTCTGTAGCAAGGCTGTGCTGGGTGGGTTACTGCCTTCAGGGGTTTGTTCATTCTCCCTGGAGAGTGGAAATTGCAGCTCAATAATGCAGGTTTTAAAGTGCTTCTCAGCACACCAACCCAGTGAGGCTGCAGACCAAAGGTGTTCTTTTCTGAGAAGGTGGAACACTTTGAATGCTGCAGAAAAGACAGAAAAAATATGTCCAAAAAATTAAGATTACGGTTGTTATTCCTATTTCATTTAAGGGAAAACCATCTAAAATTTGGAATTTCCAGCATTAAAATCCTGGGACACAGATATTTTGAAACATTCTCTTTTGTGTCCACTCTGTGTGTAAGAAAAACTTCAGATTTTCAGTTCAGAACTTCCAAACCAGCTTGTTTTATTCTTGACACCTCTTATGATTTTCAACTAAATGATACTTCCATGAAACTGGAGTGTTTCAGATTTTGGCAGACAAATGCATTGCTATGTAAAATATTTCTTTTTTTTTTCCTAAAAAGCAGTTTCATTTTCATTTTTATTTGGTTTAGTTGTCCTTGACAAAAATTCTCTTTTCCTCAGTGTCAGGACTCTGCTGTTAGAAGCAAACTGAGAGACCTTTGGCTCTGACTCCATGGGAAGGCTCTGGGAAAGGTGTCTCCAGTGGACATCACTCATTTCTCTGCTTCCCTGCCCACCCAGAGCTGGAGTCCTGAATCCTCTGTGTGTGACTTTGCAGATAGTGCCCTTTCCCTTGTAAATCCTTTCCCCAGTCCCAGCACTCCTGCAGTTCTGTGTGTTGGACATCACTCCAGGGGCACACTTGGCACAACATCTCAGGCTTTGGACTCAGCCCCATGATCAGCTAAACTGAGGAGTTCAGTTCTGGTCTCAGAGGAACTCAGGAGAGGTGGAACCCCAATGCATGGAGCTAGTGGGGCCTGAGCATGTCGTCCTTGGGAAAAAACTGTGAGAGGCAGCATTTGAGTGACTTGAACCACCTTGGCTTGAACTGGCAGCACTTCAGCAAAGTTGTAGCCATGCTGAGGATCTGCCCTCCTAACCTAGCCGGTTCTGTGAGAACTACACAATTCTCCTGAGAACAAACTGCCTCATCCATCTGGAAGGAAGCTGGACAGCATGACACGATAGCATTGCTGTGATCCAGGGAGCTAAAACCCAAGAGCACAGGCAAACAGCTGATTAAACTGATCTTTGACTCCTGAAAACCATTGCCATTTTCTCCCCGAACCAGTAGTTTTCCAGGCTTGACTAATGCTCTGTGAATGCTGAAGATTAGACATTGAATTCTGGATCCTCAGATGCCAAATGCACAAATATTGCACTAAAATGCAGTGGGCCGTAATTTGGTTGGGGGTATGAAGAGCAGCAATCCCTCACTTGGTGGAACTGCCCTGGTTCACTGCAGGAGCCTCCACACCTTTGGAGCCAAAGGTGGGCTTGGCCCAGGTGAAAAACCTGCTCTGGTGCACAGAACATGCTGCTACTATAAATGTCATTAAAGTATTTTGTAGCCTAAACATTTTTACAACGGGTTTAGTTTTGAACTATATTGAAAATAGTTTTGAACTATTTAAATGATGTTAAAACCACTGAGGACACCTAGGAGGGCACTGTGAGGACACAGACTTTGGCACTGTGTTATGGAGTGTGCACATGGAATTGTACAATTTCATGATGTAAAATAACACTGTGAGCTATTAGGGCACTGTTTTCTGTTTATGATCCACATCAGATTTCTGTACTGCAGAAAGAGACTTAAAAGATCCTGAACCCCCTAAAGAATTGATTATTTTTAGGTCTTTGAAAGGTTTGTGTTCTTTAAATCCAGCCATATTTCTTGAAGTAAATCTGGCTGTGTGTAACTGTTAGCAATTATGAACTATTTTAAATACCAAAAAACCCTTTTAGCTTGCATTCCAGCTTAGCACAGACTCCACAGCACAGAGCTGAGCAAAAGTAGTTTTACCACTAATGAAAACAATTCTGTATTTGACAGGAATGCTAAAAGACAAAGTCACTTGGCTTACAAGTAATTTTTTTTTCTTTGCTGGATAATGAAAATACAGCTAAACACAGAGCTAAATAACACATATTACTTATTACTGCTGGGGAAATGATTTCCCTTTCAGCTTTTTAGACATTGGCATAAATCTTGAGCTGCAGTTTTCAGAGTTGCACAGGGTATTTGACTATTTCCTTTTCATTGCAATGGGAAATGAACGTATAAATGCCACGAGCCTGGATTTTCAAAGCACCTTGAAGCACTGCTGGTTTTATTCCTGTTTATTCTTCCCATTTATAGAAGGAAATATTTGGAGTGAATGCTAGCAGTGGTGTCCAGAACTATTGCCATCTTGAAAGGGTATTTCTCTCTGTAAGACAGAAAAACTTGAGAGGAGTTGATAGTGGTGACTAAAAGGGCTCATACATAACTAAAACAGGTGGTCAGTTCATTGCCAAAGTTACTGTAGCCCAAAACCATGATTAGGACCCCAGTACACTGATTTTACATGCAGTGCAGAATAATCTGTGTCCCCCAAAGCATAAAATCCACACAGAAATGGAGTGTGAATGAAAGCACTGCCACAAGACCCTTTCACGTGGGAAACTCAGTGAACTGGTGTGGACACTCCTAAGCACTAGATATTAAAGATACTTGTCCTGGCCTCATCCTTTGTTCCAATATTTACTTTATTTGGGAATTTGTCTTGTTAAAAAATAATTTATTTTAAAAATGGTGAGACTTTATTTTTATCTAATAGGAGTGTGATAACTCTGACTTCTCTGTTCCACTGAAGTCCATTTGATTTCCAGTTCCATTTGGAGAGTGCAGTGGTGAGGGGACCTTGGGCCTTGTGGTGCCACCCCTGGCAGGTCCCAGCCCATTTGCTTTGGCACTGTGCAAACCAAGTTTCGGGCCTGGCACAACACAAAAGTGTCAGGCTCAGTGTTGGTGTGATGTGCAAGGGCAGGAGATCCACCAAGGAACTGCAGAGTTGCAAGGGGAAACCATGAGGAGCTCCAACTCCTCTCCTTTCCAGGAGTTAAGGCGTTGGCAGGCACAGTGTTCCATTGCTTCTCTCAGCTCAGTCCCAGCCTCTCCTGGGGAATTCAGCATTGCAGCTTTTTCTGAGGTGAGACCAATCTTCTTGCAAAAGAGGCAGAAGCAGGTGCTCCAGAATTAATTAATAACTCAGTAGTACAAGTAGTACAAGGACTAATGTGGACTACAGGCTTTAATTCAGTTCCCTCTTTTGTCTAAAAAGTGTTAACTTCTTACTTCTCCTTTCTCTTCCTTTTCCCTGCCTCCCTTTCCCTCCCTGCCTCTCCTGCCCCCTGTTTCTCTTGCTCCCTTCTGTCTGGTTTTAGTCACCACCCAGGAAAATACTGTAGAAAAAACAACCCCTTGTCCTTCCCTCCTGCCTAAGCTGCCCCACAGGGTGTGGAACAATTCAATATTCATGGTGTGTGCCAGAGAGAAGGTGTGTCTGAGCCAAGGGAGAGAACCCCCAGCCCAGGGAGAGCATTGAGTTAGAGAGGGTGAGATGGGCTTCCCCTGTCCAATCAATAAGCAATATAAGAATTTAATTATTTAGTGGGGTAGCTATTAGGAATCTGATCTTTCTTCTCCATATGACACCAATGTGTTACTATTCTGGTTCTCATTTCTGGAGTGAATTATTTATAGATTCATAATATGTGAGATTTGGGGTTTGTTTGTGTGTAACGGGCTGCACAAGGGGAAGATTGCCCTACCTTCACGTGGTGGGCTCTTAGATTAGCACTGACATTTGGGAACCAGGCACTGGGATCACAGCACAGATGTGCATGCTGGGTCTGGAATGCAACAAAAGTCAAAATCAGACATTAGAAATAACTAGAATAGGAAAAGGTGATGAAAGAAAACTGTATTACACCACTGAATACATCCATGGTTTGCTGAAGCCACTCATGGACAGTTATGGCCCTCTCACCTCACACAACATTTACTGGAACTAGAAAACTTTCAGAGACAAGGAATTCAAAGGAATGGAATGGCTGTTACACAGGGAATGGCAGTGTAGGATACCAATCTTCAATTCAGAATTAAAGGCAGGTTAATGAGACAGAAATCTTCAAAGTGATGAGTGGGATAATGAGCAGTCATTTGTCTTATCCAGCAAAACAAATCAGGACTATCAAGTTAGGGTAGTGGGGGCTGACAAAAAACGCCAAACCAACCAACAACAACAACAACCACAACCACCACCAAAAATCACACCAAACCCAAAACAAAAACATCAAACAAAAGACAACCAAAAACCCAACAAAACCAACAAAACAGAAACCCACAAACAAACAAACAAAAAACCTCCCACACCAAAGACCCAAAAACCAACCCATGAAAACCCAGGCAGTTGTGTTAGGCCTGTGAAATTCAGTGCTTGAAGGCATCTTGGAGTCTTGGATGACAAAATACAGTGTGCCAAGAGGGGACTAACAAGCCTTTGAGAGAGATTAATTGATGATTACTGATGAGACAAATGCCAGCAGGCTTTGGGAATTCTCCAAGCTGAAAACTGTTGGAAACTAGAAGAGTATGAAGAGGGAATGCTGCCTCTCCCTGCCTTGTTTGTCTCTTCCATAGGTGTCCACCCTTCCCATGGCTGCAGTCAGAGCACTAAGCTGTGGATGGTGATTTTTCCTTGCATGTGGAAGTGCTCCAGCAGCAAAATGGGAGAGCTGGAAACAAACACCCTCAGGCAGAGGGGAAAGCCCAGATTTCCTGCATCCCACTGCAATGACTTTCAGAGCATGCACCAGAAAACACAAGAAGCCTAAATACTGACATGGGCCTCAATTCCAGCCTTTCAAATCTCAGAATAATTCTTTGGTCGTTGCCCAGCAGAGTTTGTTCATGAAAATTCTGTGGACTCAATGATATAATCTTGTTGCCTGATAATTTGGTAGCCATGGAAAGTTAACAGCAGGAAAACTTTCTGGCTTCCACCCACATGTTCATTGAAATATGTGTGTGTCAAATGATTCATCTTCATCCTCACAGACTTTCAGATATTCTGGAAAGCCAGAAGATGCATTTGGCTATTTAGAGAATAATTTTTTTTTTAAAAAGAGAGAACAGACAATGTTGTACCTGTCAGTCTGAAACAGCAGTTATGGAAAGCTGCCTGGTGTTACCATACTTGGTCTAGACCTGAGTCTGGAGATTAATTTTTAGCAATTCTGCCTCAAAAATTCACTGTGCAAGAAAACCAAAGGCATAAATATTTTACCAGTTTTTCTTCACAACCTTTACTACCTTAATGTTCACTGGGGCTAATTTTAAAGTCTTCATATGACAGTTTTAATCTAGAGTGGAGATCTGGGAGATTCCCAGTTGTAATGGTTTGACCCATGGCTTCCTTGGTAACCATTGTATTTAAAGAAGTTACAAGTATTCCACACGTGTCTTTCACGTCGTAGGAAGAGGAGTAGTTTGGTTCCTTCCTTCACTTCTTTGGCTGAGGAGCTGGTAGGAGGCAGTTGCAGCCTGATCCTTGTGGTTGTTGGTAGTTCTCCTGTTCTGGGTGAGATTGCTCTGGAGATTCCCAGATATATCTCTGTAGAGGTCTGGCTGATATATGATTTTTCCCCCATTCTTCTAAGTTTTAATTCTGCTTTAGGTGTAAACCACTTACTATCAACATACAGAATGAACAGGCAATTTAACAAAAAATATTTTAAACTTTTTGACATGCCTTCTATTATTTTTTGTCACTTTCCCACTAGCTGGTAGTTTAACCATAACCTTATTTTTTATTCTGGTGAGTTGTGGCTCTCCATCTTTTAAAGAGGTAGAGCAAAGTACTGATTCTATCTGACAGATCAGTGGCTTTTCCTCTTTCTGCAGGGCTCTCAGTGTTGGAGTTCACAATGTAGGACCTTAGAAGCCTTTTATTTTAGACTCTGCTCAGGTTTTATATCCACCATATATTCTAATACCCTCAAAATTATCCTTAACATCTCATTATGGCAATAAAATAGCTTATGCTTTCTCCATCATTGTACTCCATTTCTTTCATAATCTGCTCCATGCTAAAGAAACAAAGGGGGAACCCCTCAGTGGTTCATTGGTGGTGTTCTTCAAGAGTAAAGATGGTTTTTCCACATTGTCAACATTATGCAGAGCTTTAGGAGGTTTTCTTTTGGTGGACAATGCCCTGGTGGCAGCAGAGCAGCAGCAGAAGCACCTGAGGTGGGAGCATGGTTTTTAGTGGATGGAACAGAGGAACTTGCCAAACAGGACAATGTGACCCACAGGAGAACTTGTTGCCAACTTTCCCTCCTTTAGAACTTTTCCTCTTTCTTTTTCATTATATTTAGCTGTTTCCTGAGACTAAATTTTGTAACTCTGAGTACCTTATGGCAATTAACCCTAGAAAAGGGGTCTGCTCTGGTATGGAAAGGAGACAAAGAAAATATGCCACAAAAAATGGTTCAATTGTTGGGAAAAGATTGTGTGACATGCTTATGACAGCTCCTTCTCTTCAGGTGCTGGTAGAAGCTGAAGATCCTCACTCCCCATTATACACAACAGAATGGGGAATCAAATGTCATTGATTTCTTTTCCTAATTTTTTGTTTTTCTCTCTCAACTTTTACTTGACAGAGTGCCAGTGTTGGCTTTGAAATTACCTACACTGTCTAAGCTGGACTCCACTGCTATCTCTATGATCCATTTTGTAGGTATTTTCCCTTAAAATTAACTGAAAGTTCAGGAAAAGCAAAATATTAGTTACTCAGCATTGTTTTTGTACTAAACCTGTCACACTGTGCTCATTGCCTGTGCTGGCTCAAAACCAGATGCTGACTTTCACTCAAGGGGCCTTCAAGAGCCAATAGCAGGGTATCTGACAGACCAGGTATGGAATCTTAGTTCCAGTTAGGGAGGACCCCAAATTTTTGTAGTCTTTTATGGTGTTGAGATCTGACCAACAGCAGCAGATTCATGTGGAAAGCACAAATGCAGTGTATAGTGGTGTGTGTAAGATTTTGGTAGCTTTGAAAATAATTTTAATATTTTCCTTCTCAAAATAAGTTTCAAAATGTTAGAGATACTACCAGATCTTGAGATGCTCTAGGGCACAGGTTAAGAGATGGATTCAGACATCAGGTACAGAGACACAAAGTGTTTGGATAATTTGGGTGAGAAGCCAATGTCTTTGGGATCACCAGCAGAAATCCACCAGATGACTTTCTTTTCCAGTACTTTTAAAGCTGGGATAAATCCTGGGGGTAGGTGGCAGTGACAACACTACAGTAGATGTTTTGCATTCAATTGTTTCTGTATGACTTGGAAAGGAGGACAGATGTTTCTCCCCAGGGCATTTTTCTACCCTTTATTTCACGTGTGCAGAAAGATTCTGTGCAATATCTCAGTCCCAGGTTGCAGCTGATGTGAAGCAGAGGCAGAGGAGCCCTGTGTGCCTGTCGTGCCCAGAGCAGCACCAAGGCTGTTCCTTGTTCACACCATCACACCCACACTCGGTGTCTGCATTAGGGAAGCAGCAGAAGGGATGGCACAGATAAATACAGAGCTCCTTCATCCCTGCTGCCCCCACAGGGGTCAGCACACCTGCTCAAGAAACCCTTTGTGTTCTGCCTGTGCTTTCATGTCCTTCCCTGGTCACATACAGGCACTGCCTGAGGTGAACCCAAATTTAGAGACAGTGTCCTGAGCAGAGATGCTTCCCAGGCAAAGACAAGTTGCTTCCAAAGCAGCAAGAGATCTGCTCTCAGGTGGGGAAGCTGAGGCAGGGGAAGACTTCTAAGCCTGAAATGCTTTTTTGTATTTGAGTAATTTGAATATTTTCTTGTGACACTGGCATTTAGGTTGTGACCAGAGACTAAAGCACATTTTAACTATGGCAAGTTATTTCTTCTATGGTTGAAAAAAAAATTCAAAATCAGATTCATTATGCTGCTTCTCTGTGACTGAATGAGTTTAATTCAACACCTTCTTACCATGTCTGTCAAGTGCTTTTGGCACTGTTTTACCAAGGCAATAATTGGTTATTTTGGCCACATTTATTTTTAAGGTGTATGCAATACTGTTTTCAGTGCTGAAGGTAAATTTTCAGCTGTAAAGTTAAAAAGTCTCATCATTCGTCTGTGCCCACTGACCTAGTTATGAGCAAAGGTGTTTTCACTGTTGCAGTTGTAGAGCCTGGGAAGTCCTGATATGATTTTTTTCTGTGCTAAGATTTTCACACCTGATCTAATTTAAGATGTACTGCACAAGAACATTTACCTAAAAATTATTACCTGTTCTCTATGTGCACTTATGCATTCTTCTTTAAGAAGATGCTCCACATCTCTGCAACAGTTTGTGACCCTCATGTGCTGCAGGAATTGCCATGGCAACCACCTGTGTGCATTTTTTATTGAACAGCACGATGAGAAGGGGAGAAAAGCTGCAAAAGTTGTTGGCAACACAAGTTCCTGCTGTCCTTGGTTTGTGCACCTCAGTCACACACTGAGATAAAAGTGTTGTCATTGTCTTAGGATGGAATGTTTGTATTTTAGACATTAAATCCCAAAGGGGCATATTTTATTGGAAAATTAATTTGATTTTTTTGCATATCTGTGATTTATGGCACAGAGAAATACATTTGCTGGCACTTAGGAAAGAAAGTAAAAAACTCTTTTGCTCATTTATCTCAAGGACAAACTATTAGACATTCTGTATTCTTCTGTCACATTTGTGCAAAAAGGAACGTGTTTCTCAAGGAAAGGAATTCACGGGTTGATACTCCTTGAGGAAAATACATAATTCATGTTTAATGCTTTTTCAGAAATGTGAAGGCAGAGAATTCAATAAAATTACATTTCCTCACATAGGATTGGTATGCCTGCTACTGCTTTTTCCTTTGAGATGCTGCATTTTGAGAGGTGTAGAACCTGAAGTGCAGATGTTGTTTTTGGGAGCTAACAGCTGTATTTAGGAGTGTGCATGGCCCCAGCAATGCAATCCCAACATCTTCCTCTGGAGTCCTTTGGGAGTGTCCCAGGCAGACCCAGCAGCCTGTGCCGTGTCACCTCATCCTCTGGTAGTGGCTCCGATCCCTCAGGGAGCGTTTGCTGCCCAGTCACGGCACGTCTGCAAACCTGAGCAGCTCAGGGTGCTTCATTGCAGCCCCAGCAAAGGTTTGTTTCCAGCAATTCACTGCCTCAAGGAGAAGTCCAGAGAAGACTGGACTGGGGTGCTTCTCCCATTTGTCTCCTGTTAAACTCAGTTCAGCCTCTACCACTGATAATTCTTGGCTTCCCCCTGTCACTCCAGAGATCCAGATGGGCTCTGTGCTTTTATGCCTTGGTGGCATCAATGTGCATTGTGCACCTGTATCAACTAAAGCTCGATCTTTTTGTGGGTCAGATGTGCAAGGCCAAGGAATCCACACAGTCCAAAATACTCGGGTCCAGAGAAGAGCAACAAGGCTGGTGAAGGGACTGGAGCACAAATCCTACGGGAAGAGGCTGAGGGACCTCATCCCTGTCTAGAACTACTTGAAGGGAAGTTCTAGCCAGGTGGGGGTTGGTCTCTTCTCTCAAGCAACCAACAGCAGAACAAGAGGGCACAGCTTAAGCTCTGCCAGGAGAGGTTTAGTTTGGATATCAGGAAGAAGTTCTTTACAGAGAGACTGGTCAGGCATTGGCATGGCCTGCCCAGAGAGGGGGTGGATTCTCTGTCCCTGGAGGTTTTTAAGGTGAGACTGGATGTGGCACTGAGTGCCATGGGCTGGTAATCAAAGTGGGGTTGGACCAAGGGTTGGACTTGATAATCTCAGAGGTCTCTTCCAACCAAACTGATTCTATGATTCTATGATTCTAACAAGAGAAAATTAGGGGGCAAACAAGTCTCCATCCTTGAGAGGGAGCCTCCAAAAGCGAGATAGAGAAATATTTCCCCCATCACCATGTTTAGAACTAGTTTTACATCCTGTGAATTGCTGAACACCTTCGGCACTCACAGCCTGATGTGGCAGAAGTCCCATTTGCAGAAATGAGGGTTGAGAATTGTTAAATATAATTCCCAGCAGTTCAGCCACAACTCCCAGACTCTGGTGAGTCAAGAGCAGAATCAATAATTAAATTGTGCTGAAATTAATAACAATCCAATCCCATTAATACAAGTATGGGTCTATATTTTTTCTTCACAAAATGAAGTAACATAGTTCAACAGAACATTAGAGATAGAAACTGGGTTCTGTTCCTCTTTCTGCCAGGAGCCCACTGGGTGAACATGTCCTGGTCCTTTCAATTTGCTGCACTTGGATTTTCCTGTGAGAGCACAATGCTTTCTTCTCTCTGTGTAGGTCTCTTGGACGTCACTCAAGTAACAAACAATAAGTAGCTTTGCTGACATGAAACAAAGTATGAGATCAGTTCTCCTCTGCTCCCTGCATTTCTTCCCCCAGTTATGGCCCCAACAGGTGAACCAGCCATGCTTGCACTGGTGTTTTGTACCAGGTTTATCACAATTTCACATCTGCAATTTGAAAGGAATTATAATAGTAAAATTTCAAATTCCCAGGTCCCAGAGTAGCCACCTCTGAACCCAGAACAATTGCCTCTGTGTGAATTCCAAACTGGGCAGAGGCAAAGAAAACAAACTAAGAAAATATTACACCTCATCTGAATTTGAGCAGAGAATTCTGACTTTAAAAATAAACCAGCTTCTTTCTCCTTGTTAACATCCCAGTCTGCCACCTGCTAGATTTAAAGCCTGCAGGCTGCATTATTTTCCAGTGCTGAGCCGTGGTCTGATGTCATTCCTTATGTAAGACCACAAGCAACAGAGTTTCTCTGGAGTTGGTTCCAGCAACGGAATTACCTCTTCTGTCAGTGCCCACTGTCCACAGCTCTGCTCAGGGGTCTCTAATATGGATTTCTTTCTATGTATTTATCTAACATGTATCTATTTTTCCAAACTTGCACTGAATTTTACTTAGAGAAAAAAATCTTACTGTTTGTCTGTTGATATTTATCTTCTCCTCCCACTCAAGAATAGTCAGAGATTGTGGGAAGTTTTCCAGCACCAAGTCACAAACACTGTGTGCTAATGCTTTAATGAGCAAAATCAAGTTAGATGTGTCTCATGTTTTCTACAGTATTGATCATCCCCTGAGTGATGCAGGGACCTCTTGGCAAGTTCAGAGGTAGAAGCTTTCTCTGGAGGTAGACACTTTTACTGAATATCAGTATGAAATACTGCAAAAAAATCATGGAAAATGTATTAAAAATGCTGTTCAAGTAGTGAATAAGTTAGGAGTTCAAATATTTGAAAAGGCAGAACATGAAATGGCTTTTGAGCCCTTAACAGTGTTGTCCTTTTGTACATTTTGTGTACAAAATAAGTTCACTTATTACATTTCCTAATCTTATTACACTTCCTAATCTTTCCTAAGGATTGCTAAATGCTATTTCAGGTCTATCATGCATCTAATGACTATGCTGCCTATATTTTTATACATACTCTAGGTTAAAGAGCACCCAACTAAAACAGTGATGTTCACACAGCAGTATGGCTGTGTGGTAACGATCTGTAAGATTCATTTGGGAGGCACATGTCTGATAAACATTCACCTCTCCCCATTTCATCTGCACATTGGTGTCTCTTCTGTCTCCCCTGGGACCAGAATTCATATTCCAAACCACGGGGCAGCTGTCAGAGAGGTCCTATTATTATAATTGTATTTTTAAGAAGGCAACTTGCCATTAAACATGCCAAGTGTTGTTGAATTCTCCTGTGAAGGGACTGATGAGCAGCAGACACAAGGTCTGAAGGCACCTCTTTTGTAAGCAAGCCTTTGCTCTCCCTCGCTGCTCCAATGACTAATCCTTTCCCTCCAAATGCCAAATCTGTTGGCAGAGCATATGCCTGGTGGGATGGAGAGGAAGACAAGCAGGCATAGTTAATTTTGATGGTGAAGATTAAAAAATAGGTTGCTGTCTATTTGCAAGGTCTTTTTATGCCAGAGGCCTGACAGCAAGGGTTTGAAATGGAGACAAGGAGAAAGCTCGGGTTCCATGAGTGTTTATGACAGGGGGAAAATGGTGTTTGGGAGAGAATTAAAGGGAAACAACACACTTGCTATATTTGATGTTGAATTTTGTTTAAAATGTTTGTTCGGGCAATTATTTCTCTTCATACTGATGTAGCCTATCTGAAAATCTTGGAAGCAATTCATCCTGCTGAAAGAAAAATCTTACTAGTTGTCACATCCTGTTCCCATCACAGACTCACAGAACAGTTTGGGTTGGAAGGGATCTTAAATCTCACCTAGTTCCAAGCCCCTCCCACGGTGCTTGTTCTCAGTGTGTGATTCTGTATCTCACCAGCCTGGCACAGGGTGGTGACTGGCCACTGGCAGCAGGCACATACAGGACAGGTGAGACCCACCAGACACTGCAGCAGTGTGGGCAGCAGCAGCTGAGGGGGTGGCACATCCCAGCTGGGTTTGCTGTTGTCCAACTCACCAGCAACACTGCTGGGGTTGTGAACTGAAAAAGGTGCAGCTGATGGCCAAAGATTCCCTTTAGAAGTAGCTGTTTGGAGAAACAGATATTATTAACTAAAAGATGGGGAGGCAGCTCAGAGGTCCCAAAGACAGACAGACAGACAGATAACTCATGCCTCTAGCAAGCATTTCATTCTTTATGTAAATAAAAGCCAATGTCTTCAAACTCTGTCATTTACCACTAGATTGGCAGCTGAGAGACACTCTTCATTTGATATTCAGGACTTTTCTCAGTATCTGGATGCCAAGCTGTAATTGTCAGTTGTACAGTATGTACAATTTCCCCCTTTGCTCAGAACCATTCATGATTCATTGCCAGGATTTGACTAACTATATTTCTCATGAATTTACAAATAAGTGAAATTTCTTATACTCTAGTGGCTCCTTGTGGAGTTGCCTTTTTTAGACTGAACTGCACATGATTCACTATTTATTCATGGTGGAGTTTTTTCCTCCATTTGCTTTAATGCCCATGAAGGTTTGATTTCTAAGTAAATAGCCAGGAAAAATCTCCCAAATATTTGAGGGCAGAAGTCTTTTATAAAACAGTTCAGCAGTTTCATTATATGCATTTTCAAACTGATGTGTTACTTGGGTTTTCACCTGCCCTTTTATTCAATGTGTGTTAACTCATAAAATTGTGTGCTTAAGTGAACTCTTCCAAAATTCAAAGGGCAGATGTCCCGGGGACACAGTTCCTTCACTGAACTGGCCTTGATCCCCTGAAGGCAGCAGAGCTGCTCCACCAAAATGGGCTGACTGTCTCTTTGCAACCCTGTTGCTTTAATTCTATACTACGTCCCATCTGCCTTTGTCTGTCTCTGCAATACACATAAACAAATGAAAACTTCTGCAACCCAAAATGTCCATTCATAAATGCCTTGTTAGGAATATAATGCTGATTTGTAGTCGTACATTTCATAAATCACAAGAACAAGAGGACTAATGAAATTTTTTCTTATTGCATGCAAGATAAAGAGTGCTTCAGAGATTAACTCTAAACCTGTTCTAATTAGTGCCCCAAAGCAGATCAATGATTCATTTCTGTTTCTTCCTGCCCTTTGTTATTAATGCCAAATTAATGGTCACACAGCAAATGAACTGATGGGCTCCAGCATTTTTCCCTGGGACACCAACACCATTTCCCTGCAGAGGACACAGGTCTGAGGGGTCCTGGCCTGTCTCTTCAGGCAGCAGAGGCAAAACCACACTCAGGGGGATGTCAGGCCTCCAGCTGCTCTGTAAACACTTTCTGTCCATAGAAACTGTAACATACTTGCTTAAAGAAAGTTGCTTAAAGAATCATTAACTCCCAATGAATATCACATGGCCTTTTATTTTGGGAGACAATGAGGTGGCCCAGAAGTGTTTGAATACCTAACGTTTATAGTCTGTTATTAAGCTCGTTAACTTTCAAACTTCACAATACAATTTTACTAATTGATTTTGTTGTCTTCTCTGATGTTTGGGTTTGCAGCCTGTGTTGATGGTGACCTTTAAATCTCTCCCTGTAGGACTGTCTTCCTTCTCATTCTTTCTCACACCTTTCTTTCTCTGCATGTCTTTGTGATTATTTTTATGAGATTATTCCACCATGAATCACATGATTTGTGATTCTGCTGCAGAGAAAAGGAAGCCCAAGTTGCTTGAAATGAAAGAAGCAGGAGAGGCAATAGCAATCCCCCTGGGAATGGCTAAGCCGTGCTCCCAACATGCTGCTGTTAATCAGCTGACATATGACACGCTGCTTTATAACATAACTGAAAGTGAGATATTCACGAGATTAAATCGACCAGCAACAAAAGAGAAAACACGCATTTCCAAGCAACACCTCCAGGTTCACTTATTAGTCAACTCAGGCTTTTTTGCTGTCATGCCTCCTGTTTAATTGGTTATTTTATGGCTTCATCTTTCTTGTGTGACTTGCCTTTTCACTACTGACAGAACCTTAGGGGAACATGAAGGTGTGTCACCCAACTGCTGCTGGAACTGAAACATCTGGAACATCTGACACCTGGGCACTGTGGGAGATGGACGGGGGCACACCCCTCTCTGCCCAGGAGCTGTGCCCTCCCCTGGGCCACCCTGTGGCACAAACACTGAAGGGTTCCAGCCTTTTCCTGGAGTGTGAGGGGCTTCCCTGTGAGGCTCTGATTCCCTGCACTGCTGTCCAGGGCTCCTCTCAGGCTGACCCACTCCATCGGGGAGGCCTGGGAAGGAAAAGCTTTCTTTCTGACAGGGAATAACCAATGTCAGCAGCTTGGAGTTGGAGGAAAATACAGTAAGGGCCTTCTCTGTGTTTCAGTTCTTACACTGTTTTCAGTGGGAACACAGACTAAAGCTCAGTGAGAAGCAGCACTGTGGGTAATCCCTGCCTGGTGATGGGTCCAGGAGGGCATTTCATTGCCCACAGAGTGGCTGGGACAGGGCAGGGATCAGTCACAGCAGTGACAGCCACAGTTTGGAGGTGAAACAGGCATTCGGCTTTAAAGAGTTAACTGAGAAACTGGGAAACTCACATTCCATGTGCCTTGTTCTACCAGCACTATGTAAATACCAGATAAACTGTTCTATCCTAGAAATGGATGTCAAGAATGTACAGATCCTTTTAGTCACAGATTGGTAAGATGTTCACTTCAAGAGAACATGAATCAGAAAACTCCCTGACATCAAGCCCCATGAGTCAAGAGAACAAAGAAGTTGAAAAGTTCAGGCGAGGAAGATGAGTAAGAAAGACCCCCAGAGAGGCTGAAGGTACCGGAACAACCCCAAGATATGTCCCCTAAAAGAAGATTCTAGCAAAACTCGTCCTCCAACTCCGCCTCAACCCCACCTGTTATGAATATGCAGGTAAATTGTTGTCACCCCATCCTAACACTGTATAAAATTCCCCAAATTCCTACCAAAAGTTGGAAGTGAACTTTCAGCAGTACCCACTGCTTCACTCCCCCTGCACAGCAAATAAATACCTTCTGCTAATAGATAAAACTTTTCTCCTAGCAGCATTCATTCCAACCTTTCCTTGGCATCAGAGGGTTGGTTTGTCTCCATTGCAGTGACCTCGCTGTGCTCAGAGCACATGGCCTGGCAGGGGGCACAGCCAGGTGTCTGCCAGAGGATCCTTCCAAGGGTCACGGGCTGGGCGTTGCAGGATCCATGAGGGAATAATCTCCAATGAGTGCCCGTTGCTAAATGCTAATTAGGGCTCCAGCACCACCAAAGTTACTCCAACTTGGATGTGTTCTGTTAAGCAGTTTTTGTGTCCCCTCAAATCAAACTGATACACAAGAAATAATAAACCACAGATAGCCCCAAGCATTTTATTCTAAATAAAACATACAGTATTTACATTTCATGATATAAACAGTAAATGATGATTCCAATAAGGCTGGCGTTGTATGAAGAGGTTTCTGGGCTAACAAGGATATTCTAAGGAAAGAAAATTAATGAACTAGAAAATGTTTATAGAAAAACCTTTTCTTTTTACTCATATGAAACACAGACACAAATGCACACACACACACACACTAATTGAAATAATTGGCCCAAAGAGGTAATTCTGATTTCTTAGATTTTAGTTCATGTCTTATTCACTACTGAATATGATCAGTCTATTAAAATGTGAGAGAAATGGTTTTAATTAGCTAAGTATGATTGAGATATATTGAGAAATATAGGGAAAAAATCAAAATTATGTTTCCTGAAACACATATTTTAAATGAATGTTTAAAGTATGCAATTCCTTTTTTAATGCATTTCATTTTCAGGGTTTTTTTAAATGAGCTGAAAAGTTTTGGAGGTGTATATAAACATGTTACACGAATTAGTGGATGTTTTTAGATGTCCTGCCTCAGCTTTGATTTGGTGCCTCACCTGTGCAGGGTGAATGTGCTGCACTGACCCGACGGTCAGACATAACTGCATAGGAAAACACAACAGAGGAAAATGCTGACCTTATCTTTATTTGATTCAATTTTAGATCCACAAAGCAACATTTACAAAATAGAAAGTAAATTGCAACTGTACAGATTAAAACAGAAAACAGTTAGCAGTTTTGTTGATTGTTCTGATGTTTACCTTGAAGAAAATTATCAAACCCTCCTCAGAGACTCATTTAGTGCATTGGTGGCACATTTAATTGATTGTACTACACATGCTCTAATGAAATGGCAATGTTCCAATTTTAACAATTCAATATTTTATTCTTTAAATGCTTTCTTACCTAGTTTATTTTCTACTTCCAAGCACCATTTTTGTTGGGGTGCAGAGCAGGAGGCTCAGGGCAATGAGGACCCACAGGTGTCTTCATGGCTGTGGCAGAGAAATGTGTCAGACCCTGGAGCCCAGGTGGGTGGGAATCAGCTCCTGACCCACCTCAGGCTCAGCAGAGGGTGAATACTCAGGATTCATACTCACATTTCTTTCTTATCACTGTCACTTCCAATCCAAACCATTCTATGTGCAAAACCAAGGAGATTTTCCAGCTCTTCTCTAAGCGTTTCCTTAAATTTCCTGCAGTGCTTTGTTTCCTGTAATTTCCAGCTTATCCATATATTTTATGGCTGACATTACATCTGTTTCATATTTACTCTCTACCTACTTTCCTACAGGTAAGAGCCTTCCAGACGTTGAACTGTTGCTCAAAATCTCATTTTATATTTTTTCTAATGTCTCACCTATGGTGTTTGAGAGAACGTGGCTTCACCTAAACCAAAACCTGCAAGGCTTATATTTCTGATGTTAAAAGTCTTACCAAGGAGGCATCTGCCAACAGTCATTTTGTGACATTAATTCCCAAACAGGCAAGATGCTGCCTGAGCACTTGGCCTCAGCAGAACTAAGTACACAGGCTCCCGTAGTGGTTCAGAAGCAAAAAGAGAATACATTTCATTCTTTGCTGTGTGTGGTTTATGCTGAGTGAAGAGTGTCGAGCAAAGCTGGAACAGTGACATCAGACACACTAGCTGGATAGAGAGGATATACAGATATCTAATTAAAATACCTGACTGTAATTCTAGACCCTTTGATTATTTACTCTTAAACCTCCAAGTGCAATGAAAGTCATTCAACTAAAAAACACAGAAAAATTCCAAGTAAGTACAAAAGCAGCTGCTGTTAAGCAGTTAATCTACACTTAGACTGGCCTTTAAATTCTTTCACAGCTTATCATGAAAGGAGCAAAACATTTCATCTTTCAGAGGCAGCAGCTGAGACTGTGATGTTATCTTTCTTACAGTACAGCTTTGAACTGTGACATTTGTTCTGGCTTCCACCTTCCCTCCTATTCTGAGCTTCAGGCTGAAAGAGAATTTCATTCATATTTGCAGATATTCTTCTGTAACTTTTATTTAGCCTTTACCTCAAGGCTTTCTTTTTCCCCATAGAACAGTGTTTCTCTGAAATGTGGTCAATTGAAAGCAAAGAGCACTTTATGACAGCTTTATCTCTGCAGCAGAGAGTGTGTTAGCAGAAGGGAGCCCACTGATGCACATTCAAATATTTTAAACATTGTCGCTGCTTGACTGATAATGTCTCTATGGAATCATTTGAGGACATAAAGGTGAACATCTGAGGTGTCATTCTAGCCCATCTGACTGCAAAGTTTCTCCAGCAGTTTCAGTGGAGCCTGGACTCTGCTCCTTCCTTTCACTTATTGTTCTTCCCTGAAAAGATAACTAACCAATAAATAAAAATGTGAGTAACAAGTCTCTTCCCTTTTTTTGACATACCAAGTGAGCAGGGAGCACTGGATAGAGGAACAGGACAGAAATCAGTGAGGACAAAGCTGTCAGTGGCTGTGACCATGGTCTGACTGACAAACAGGTGGCCTGAGCTGCTGAGGGTTCCAGAAGGGAACTTTGTGCCCTGCGAGTGCATCAGGCAGAGCAAGGCTGTGAACCCTCTGGGCTGAAGGGGCACCCTGCACAAGGGGCTGTGAACCCTCTGGGCAGAAGGGGCACCCTGCACAAGGGGCTGTGAACCCTCTGGGCAGGAAGGGCACCCTGCACAAGAGGCTGAGCAGGGGTGTTTTAGCAATGCCACTTGGTGAAAATGAAAAAGCAAGGCAGAAACATAAACCTATTTACTGAGGAGAAATTCAGGAGTTTGGAGGAAGGGTCATGTCCCCCCGATTCTCCTTTTCCCTAAAGCAGATCCAGCTGTTGCTTCTTGTCTTTGAAAAACCCAATTATTTTCTTCATTTCCCCCTTCTGCTTTCTCAGTCATGTTTCTGATGATTCTGTGTCTTCACATGAATTGGAGTCAGTGAGAAGTAAAAATATTAAAACCTGTCATGGTCCTATTCCTTCCCTGAAGAATGGATTCTGCTCTGCCACTGAAAAAGGCAGTGGATGAGTCAAAGCAGAAGCAGAGTCAGAAAGAGAATGTGGAGGTTCCAAGAGCAGTGTAGCATTTACAGGCAATGGTTGAGCTCCCACTGAGTGCAGTGTCCAGTGCTTGGGTTAAACTCTCTCCTTTGTTCTAATTAGACAATGTCAAGCTAACAGGAAAAAAAATAGCTATACTTAATGAAAGGAAATTATGGAAACAAGTCCAAGATTGATAGTAACTAAATTCTAAAATTCTAAGATTAGGTTCAAATTAGCAATTGTAACCCATAAGATTCGATAGAAAATTAAGAAGAATTGATTTTAATTTCATTTGCATTTTCTAACCCTAACCCTCACCACAACAAATACAACAGTAATTTTACAGTCCCTATTTATCCCACTTTTGAATCTTTCAGAAAGTTTCCATGGCAACCTCACACCAGCCCAGCAGAAGGACCAGCAGTAACTTTGTCTGTTGACTGACTCAGCATCTCATGACAAGCAGCCTAATGGTGAAAAGCACTGCACTGTTACTGCTCTGGTTGGTGCTGTGAAGCCTTTTGATCAGTTTGGTGGTTTTACATTATTTTACTCGGGCAAAGAAAATAATTTAAAAGTAAAAATTTTAGTAGAAAATATACTTTTACTATGGGATTTCTTGAAGTTACTGATTGCTGTAGGGTTTGTTTACAAATGGATGCAAAGTAACATGTTTCTGTCAGGGAGTCGTTGCATGATCAAGAAAGGAAAGAATTCCACGGACAGTGGTGTGTGTTGCTTTCCCCTTCCTGCAGAGAATGCTGCTCCGTAGCAGCTCTTCAGCTGGCACAGACTGGTCTGTCTCTCCCAGTGTCACTGCATGGTCTGTCACACTGGTACTCCTGCTCCTTTCTGTTCCACCCCCACACCAGCCATCCTTGGGAGAGGAGGAACAACAACCTGGAGGGGCCTCTCCCACCACAGGCCTGTGCAAGGTCAGGGGCAAGAGCAAAGCATGCAGGAGGTTGGGGATCCAGCGGAGCTCCAGACTGTGAGGCATTATCTCCAGGTTGGCAGCAGAACCTGCTCTGCAGTGAGTCTAATTAAAACACATCCAAAAAATTACAAGAAACTATAGTGGTCCTTTTTATATAAAAGGATAAATAGAGCATTTTATTAACACTTTTTGCAGCAACAAAAGTGACACAGTCCACATCTTTTTCATTAAACACAGCAAAAGCTATGGTCACGTTTTACATCACTTTGAGGCACAAAGCAAAATACTTTTCTCCTTAAGGTCAGGGTATGATCTGCATTAAAAAAAGGAGAAGAAACAATCCTCAAGTTGTATATTGCGGTAGCAGGGTTTCCAATCACTAGCACAATACAATGAACAGACCAAGAATCCAGAATGGATTATTACATACAATAATAATCATTTGATTGAATTAAGAAATGGATCATTGTTGTCATTTTAGAGTATTAAGAAGTGGTCTGGTGTTGCTAACTTCAGTTGGTTCAGTTTGGTTCAATCCCAACAACCCCAAGTATATACAACAAGCTAAATGAAGGTTACTATATAGTCTAGAAGATTATGCACTTCATAATGCATTGCACTTATTGCTTGGTACACTAATGTTGCAGTCACTGTCGAGTTACGGTAAAAAGACAAGCATGATGCTTGTTGGCTTCTTTCAACCCAACACTAGTTATTTACCACTTTGGTTTATTGTGAGTTTATAGGTTACTCATATTCAGTGTCCATTATTATTAGCTTTAATTGAAAGACAAATACCTCTTTTATTTCAGGGATTTCTAAAATAACAACCTTTTCTATAATTACAGTATCTTCAATAAACTTATATCTATGTATACAACTGTGGCACGATGTGTAAAAATATGGAAGCTATTAAGGGAAGAATAAGGGTTAAATTATTCTCTGTTTCTTCTATTGGCTTCAAAATATTCTGCAAAACAAATGCATCCTTTTTCATAGGGCTACTTGCTCATAGTAAATTTCTCTTTGGAATCTTGTAAAAGACTATATTTTTTTCTGTGTTATATTGAGGTTTTTTTCCTCTCTCTAAAGACACCAGTATAAATTTGGAATATACTGCAAAGAATAGAATAATAAAGCTTGTTTTTAGATAAAGGGATTTGACAGTCTGTCTGAAAAGTCAGACTAAATATTATATATTGTTTTTATATTACTTGATAAGTGCAGGGAAGAACATGACAATGTCTATAATTTCACGAGATTTTACAAATAATAGAAATAAGAACTTGTGCCCACACATTCAGTATAAAACTCCTAAATAATTCCTTTTTTCATCACAGAGTAGCCTGCAGCATGTAATCACCATAAACATACAATCTGCCCTATTTGTTCTTTAGGCTTGACACAATCCCCACGAAGGGCACCGGATCAGTCCCTGTAAGTGCCTGGGACTGAACCTTTCTCCTTGAAGAAAGCTCTTGTCTCAGACCAACACACAATTCCTACATTGCACTGAGTAAATGTGTGTCTTTAACACAATCTCTTTCAATACAGTGTAACAAATATATAAGTGCATTTTTTAAGGATCAAGTAATTTTGGCTTTCTAAAAGAGCATTAGATGTGCCAACTTGGTTGCTTAGTTGTGCTTTAATCTTTAGTTACGAGTTTTAGCTCTTGTATACTGTAAGTATCTAATTGCCTCTATATTTTTGACCAGTAAACCCTTAAAACTCTAATGTTTATAGAACAAATATAACCTAATGAAAGTGATAACATGTCACAACTCATACAGATTGCACTTTGATGTATTTTTTTTACAGTAAGACCTTCCTTTTTGATATGTGTTTACATGTTTATACCACATTTTATTTCCGTGTGCAAACAATCACAATGAATTTAATCACAAACACTACAAAATATACCAAATATTTAGGTTTGTTATGAATAATCTCCTTGCTTGTAGTTGTATGAGTCTTGTACTTCCTCTTGTACAAATTCCTCTCTCTTCTCCCACCCATTGGGCCAACCACCGTTGACTTGGGTTGTAGCACCGTAAGACTTGGTGGTACCATAATTTGCATAATTCTGGGTAATGTCCCCTGTCTCTTCAGCAAGTTCATCTTCATGAATAAAGCCACACTTCTCCTCACTTGTCTGCTCAGGGTCTGCCCAGGGCTGCTTCTCTCCTGAGGCAAAGATGCCGTAGAAGATGACGCCGCCGTAGTGCACCAGGGCCGCGATGAGGAACACGTACTGCCATTCCTCACGGGTCTGCAAGGAACAGTCACCAAACCACATCAGCACAGAGATGTATCCTACTCTCCTGAGCTGAAAGGTTTTAGTTAGGGACTGAGGTTGGGAGAGCACAGCTAAAGCAGTTAAATTTCCAGATCCCAACTATTTGTGTCTACCTTTCTTTGAACAATCTCCACAAAGCACTGACCTGCTGAGTTGCTTCAAATGTGCATCCCTGAGTGCAAGTCCCAGGGATAGTATGGATACCCTGGCAAGCTAAAGTAGAGAAAGGGCTTTTCCTTAATTAGACTGGAAGATTTGAAACCTGTATTTCCACGTACCTTGTTCTTTGTCATTGCTCCCACAATTATAGGGCACACCATTCCAGACAAGGTCCCGACTCCATTAGAAATCCCCATTAGGATGCTGGCGTACCTTGGGGCAATGTCTAAGTGGTTGACATTGAATCCTGCAACACAAAGGGCAGCAAACATTCACACCAAGAGCACAGCATTGCTTCAGTTCTGAAAAGTACTGCTATCACTTGACAATTATACTATGGCAAATTTGGGATGCTTAATTGCATTTATTTTTCTCTAAAATACTTACAAAGCTTAAATATTCTGAGAGAGTCACACAGACCAGCAGAAGGAAGTTCCCTTCTGTTCTTCAGTGGTAAAATGAAGAGAGAAAAAAGACAGTATCTCTAACTGAATTATTAATTGTTATAAATATTTGCTTGCTCTCTTTAATTTCCAGCAGCATCATTCTGTTGAAAACGTTTGCAGTAACTACTTAAATAATCTAAAGAAACAGAACTAATTATTCCCAAAATAAACAGTGAAGTGAAAACAGAAAGGAAATCTTTGGATACAGAAAGATAGTAAAAGGGAAAAGGCAGGCAGTACGACATGGACAACTTGGAGAAAGTGAAACAATTCCTCAAGTTGTGCAAAACAAGGACGATACTCTGCAGAGTACGTGGGATTAGGGACAGATTTGATTGAGGAGAGTTTAGATGTTTGGCACAAAAAGAACAAGAGCCCATTTGAGACATAAGGAAGCAGCATGGGAGAGGATACAGAGATCACAGTGGGAAAACAAGGGAGGGTCAGGTGACTTGTGCTTGGGAAAGCAAAAGGCCAAGGGGTGATGAATCAGCAGGAAAGAGGAATAGCTGAATTTTAATTCAGAAAAACATTTCTACTAATTAGGCCCCAAATTAACAAAATAATAAAACAAAACTAACAGAGTATTAACCAATATACAGTGCAAAAAATGGTAAAATACCTATATTTAAAGAAAGATGTGTAAATTCAGGTGTTATTGTGTAATACCAGTTTGATTTCCAGAAAGTTCTATAGTATACATGAGCATCTTAATGAGAAGAAAGTCTAATTTGCTGCAATGAAAATGGCGAAGATTGAAGTATTTGAACAGAATAATTTACTATAAAAGACGTAATACTTAATGCACTCTCCTTTGTAGCCATTTTGGGAATTCCAAAGTAAGTAGGATTTTTAATTACTATCCATAAATCAAAACAAAGTTAAGTGTTCTCTCTCTTAAGAAAAAATAATTCAATAACAATAGTAATATAGTCTTACCAGATATGGCAAACCCACTAAAACCTACAGCCAGCACTAAGAATGAAATGGCCACTCCTTTGCTGTGTGAATATCCCACCACCAGAAGAAGAGTTGCTTCCATACCAAAACCTGGGGAAATAATAAATAAAACCAGGCACTGGATTTATTTCCCTCTCAAATACTGCAGGCCTTAGGACATGGTGATGCTTCACAGGAACACACACAGAACATTTCCTCAGAGCAGAATATAATCAGGGATTGCTTTTCTCCCTATCTCAAATATCCTTCCTATCTCAAATAATCCTTATTTTACTTTTTGTATGCTCATTTATTGTTACTTCCTGTCAGTTTTAAGATGAAAATAAATCCTTGTGATGTGGTTAGGTCATTCCAGCCACCCGTCCTGGGAATATACATTGAACCTGCTTAGGAATTTTCCAGCCCCGGATACAGCTGATGTGGCTGTAACCTCTCACAAGTCAAGGATTAATCTCTGGTGGTCTGGGCTCTCCTAGTGCAGGGGGTGTTTAGATGAGGAGCTAAGACTGAGTAAGTAGCTAAAGGTAGACAAATTTCCTAAAAAACTCAACTGTTCCTTTAACAATCTGAATGCCTTTTCAAATACCAAATAACTATATCAAAACTGGGAATAGGAACAGCTGTGGGGCTTTTATTTAGTAACAGCACCTGCACTACATAAACAGAAAGTGTTGCTTCCTAAGTACATTTAACTGTGCAGTTTGTTTGTTTTTTCAGTACAGAACACAGTGTGGACATCAAATCTGTACAAGAAATTTTTACATAAAATAGGAAGACTCACCTCCACAGTTCATTATCTTTCTCACATTAGTGGTTGAAAGAATCTGCCTGGTTCTTAAAAAGTCTGCGATTTGTCCACCAATAGGGACAATAATTGTCATCACTAAATGTGGCACAGCGGATAAGATGCCCACCTAAAATAATAATTACCATTAGCAAAGCATAAACCATAAGAAAACATGGATTCTTCATTTTCTGAAGCATTCAGCAACTAATTAATTGTTTCTTTTCAATGTCAGGCTATGTGCTAAAACTAAAGCTTTAATTGGTTTATCAACTGAACAAAACTGTTGAGTTGAAATTATTTTACTTTAAGAAGTACAGTGAGATATTTTAAGAATATCTGAAGACATGACACTTCTTGTTTATAGATTGTTTTCACACTTTATATTTAAGCCAAAGCCTCTTTCCCCCTCACTTATAGTTCCTCTGTCCTTTCTTTTCAGAAAACTGATGTTCAACCCTGTTGAAGCGAATTGCCACCTTTCAGCTGGTGTTCAGCACAGCTTTGCAGCAAACCTGCCATGCCTCGAGAGACTCCCTGTGGATCATCATCCCATGCACAAGAACCATTTCCCTTTGAGTTCTGACCATCCTCAAATTTAGAGTTCACCTGGGCAAAAGGTATGCCTGAAAAACTCTGTACACAATGAGGGATGGAATACTGAACACCCACTGGGGATACTTTGCATACCAGCAAAATGAGACAGAGTAATTTTGTGCTGAAACTGTTCCAATATATAATAATATCTTTAGACCATTCCTTCTAAGCAAGGCAGGGTGTCTGTGAGCATGGCACCACCTGGCCCCTGCTGTCTCCTGCCAACACAGCAGCCTTGCAGCCAGTTTGGGTCGGTGTCCAAGGCATTCTGTTCCAACAGGGCACTCTGATCACTGTGTGCACCTGTACAAGTGCTTAGCACAGGGGTTTGTGCACCATTCCTGTCTGAGCAGTGCCTGCTCTCTAACTTGAGCTGCATCAGCATGCACAGCACACTCCCTGAGAGCAAAAAGAAAAGTTTTCTCTGCCCTTCAATAAAGCTCTGAAATTGGGTATTTCATTGCAGTTCATATATGTGACAGTAATGCTGTGGGAGCTTGCTCCATGTTCAGAAATGCTTCTCCCAATAAGCCACATGTTAACTGGGAAGTAACCGTGGACTCTGCAGTTACTGCTCTGAGGTGTTGCTGATTAAATTATAACATCATTTATGAGCACCCATATTCACAGCAGATGCTGTCAGAAAACTGACTTTGCTGTCATTGTTTACAAAGCTTCAGCTTGGAATCCACTCAAAGAAAATTCTTCCGTAGCAAAATGATCAGATTAATTATATAGAGTGGGACCATTCTTATTTCAGCAAGGACAGATGATGTTTCAAGCACAGCAAAGCTTTTTAAAATAACTCCAGCCACAAATTGAAGCTCATCTTTAAATGCAGGATGGCATTGTGTAATTTTGACAGTATTCCATAACACAGCAACCCCTCAGAAGGTGCTCATCTTGTTGTCACTTTAGGGTGACAATACCTAGTGGGACAATATCAAAAGAACACAGCTCTCTCAAAAGCATCAGCCCCAGCACTTTCACAAGCAGGAAATCTGTGTTAGTACAAAGTTTACTGTACACACTGAGGGCTTGTTTGCAGGTATTCATATTGACCTCACAGATCTGATCCCAAATTCCTATGGATCATGTGGAACCGTAGTCATCTATTCCACATTTTGCCACCACCACTTCTGCTTTCTAAGTGAAAATGGGGAGCAGTTCTCACCACATTAAAGAGGTATATAGAGAAGTGATAAATTGTACTGTCCTTCCTAGAACTAGATGGCCCTGCTTTTCAAAGTGCAAGAAAAATCCATTTGTCGATGCTTTCCTTACAGCTCCAGTGGGACTGTGCCCCCCTGGCACACCAGGGACAGAAGTGCAATGGTCTCCCCATGCCTTCCTAATGCCTCTCTAATGATGCTCTGGGTTTGAGAACTTCACTTGCAGTGTAGCCCCAGGTGGATCATCAATAAATCTCATCCTGCTCCACCTGCCCCATCCCATTCTTTGTCCTTGGTGTTGCTCCACTTACTCAATGAACAGGAACTGGGAGGGCTAAGATTGTAAAATCATGATAAAGATGCAGAACACTTTTCTTTCCTCCTCCTGATAAACGCCACAAAGGTGAGCTCTGGCATTTAGTTAGTTAAGGCAAAATCTTTCCATGCTTTTTACATACCTTGCTTATCTCAAATCCAAACACCTCCTCGAAGTAGGCAGGCTGGCTAATGAGCAGCAAGTAGAAAGTCCAGCTTCTACAGAAGTTTGCAACTATTATTGCATAGACTGGCATAGATGTAAAAAATTTCCTCCATGGAGTTTTGTATTTCTGAAACACAGCAAGAGGGATCCAGTTACCATGTTACCATCCATCCTCCCTTTTCTTACCCTTGGTTGACCTATACCCCCCAAGTGCACATAAGCACAGCTCTACATCTCTGAATTCCAATTACTTCATTTGCCATAAATTACAAATATTTGTATTTAAAAACATAAGCAAGGAAAAATTGCTACAAAATGCACAAGCGGAGGAACTCAGTGCTCTTTAATTCTATCACAACACTCATGTACAAGTGCTGTCATCTCACTTATGTAAACATGGACATACCAGGTCCAAAATAATAATAATAAAGTGTCTTTAAAGGACAATGTTGCTGTATCTAAGGCAACAGTCAGATTTTACACTGTAAGCACACAATTTCAGTCCGATTTTTTGTAAGCATGTATTTCAGCCTTTAAACCTTAATTCCAGCATTCTAAATATTTTTTCATCAAGCCTCAGCTGAAACTGCTTGCTCAATATAATTTTTTGTTTGGTTTATTGTATTTTTAAAATGAATAGCATAATGAAAAAAAGCTAAAAAAAAAAAAAAAAGACAGATGGGCAGAACCACAATCCTGCTGAGTCTCAGCACCTCTCCACCAGTCCAGGGTTCTGCCCATCTGTGTTGATGCAAATACAGGATCCAGACCCAGACAAGTGCTTGAAAATCACTTCAGGCTGAATTTAGTCTACTCTTGATTTGAATTCTGGCTTTTCTGCAAAGAAAAGCAGCCCATAGATGGGTGTTTGCAACACCTTCTAGACCTATTAAATTACACTTGGGAGCTAAGGATTAAGTATGATTTAATTAATGGGAAGCCACCCAGAAAATCTAACTTGGGGCTATGGGGAGAATTTTTGGAGTAAATTCTTTAGAAGCAACTGAATAACTGATACCAGAGAATGGCTTCCAAAAAATGTTTAATTTAAAAGCAACAATTAAAGGTGGACAGAAAATAAAACAGCCCAAATCAGAATTGTATGGACATCTTTTGAAGTGGCTCATTCCACATCAAATTTTCAAAACCATAGACACTACTGAGTGACATTAAATATCAACTCACACAGTCCCTCAAGAATACCTATCAAAGAAATTAACCTGTAATATTTTCAGTTCCTTATTTGATCTGGAGCAAAGCTTTTTACTAAGACAAAAATGGTTTATTCCTTAGTTCTATCAAGAACCAATGTTCTGAGCAAATAGAGAACATAATGGAGGGGGTAGTGAGGGTCTACTGGGAATGGATGGTGTGAAAACTTGAGCAGATGAAGTGAGACTTAAACAATTGACTTTTATTTTCTTGAGTGAGTAAACACTCTAAAGCTTTTCAGCAGTTACAGAAATAATAAAATTATTATTTAGTAGGATAAGAGTGCTCAGTGGCTGGAGAATTCTCTGAGTTCACGGGTGGGTTTTAGCAGTTGTTGAGAACCAATGCAGAACTGAGGTTATGAGAGGCTTGATAACCTGTGTCCAGCACAATTACCACAAGAGTGGGAAATGTTCTTACGGGTCTCCCAGCACACTCTGTTACAACTTGCAGCCTTTCTGGCAAATAAAACAGAGGAGTCAGTAGTTGCATTTTCTGATGTTCTGAGGACCTTAAGAGACATAGAGTAGTGCTGTTCCCCCAGTTTGCTTTAAGGAAGGAGAAAACCTTCCAGAACTTACTATATAGTAAGGAAACTAACTGCTTGAAATCAAGATACTATAAAAGTCTAAATGAACCTGAGATTTCAAACATAGCTGTACCTCCTTATAATTTGGAGTAGAAAAAGAGGCATAAATGTCATGAGTCACCTGCTGGAAGATGGAACCTGTGTTCTCTTAGTGCAGAAGCAATATCCACCCAGAAATCACAGCAGATTTCACATCTTCCCACTCAAAAAAAAAATTGCAATTTTTCAATATGTGCTTTTCTGTCTTATAGAAGGGTGTTTGATTTTTGGTTGTTATCTTTGTCTGGGTGGTGGGGGGATGCTTTTTTCCCTTCCTATCTCCCAGGAAAGCAGAGTGTGAACAATATTCTTACTTCCATTGCCCCCAGGAGGTTGGCACTCTCTCCAATGCTTTCTTCTATGTATCTCCTTTCTTCATCTGTGATCGTAGGATGCTTTGCAGGACTCTCATATGAAACCAAAAGCCAAAACATGTACCAGACTATACCAAAGCTCCCTTTGGAATGGAAAGAAAGACTTTAAAAAGAAATGCACAATAAAGCAGCAAACACAGAAAAAAAGTCTTTGGAAAATTATGACAAATTTTAATGGCAATTGTTCTTAGTGCTTCTTTACTGAGTTATCTCAGTAGAGATAACTATCCAACAGAGAGTTGGATCCTGTAAATAATATTTGTGCAAAATACATGCAGATCTGGGGCACAGGGAAGTAGTCTGCTTCATTTATAGAATGATTTCACTGTAAGTGAATATTCACTGATCTTAACATCAATTTGTACAATGCAAAGCAATGAAACAGCTTCCATTCCATTTCACCAAACTGCAAATGAGGATCCATTCTGCTCTGAGCCACTGCTCTTTGATTACTGCTCTAAAGTTTTACCTGCAAAACAGAAGACTGTAGCATTTTTTTTCAACATAACAATGCACTTCCTGAGCAGTTTATTAAATTTCTCTAAGGTTCTTCCTCAATCCTCATCCATGCAGATGTACTTTGCCATCAGTCCAAGTTCATGCAGCACAACGAGTGTGAATAAAGTTTTGCAGATCTTCAGATAAAAATCAGGACAACTCTTCAGGGCAGGTACTCTAACTTTGCAGTTTTATAAATGTAAGAGCAACGTTAATGTGAGCAGGGATCCTACAGATCTGCATAGCAGTTTGCACTGCTTGTGCTAAAAGTGAGGAAGGTTTCACCATGAACCAACTTCTTATTTAATAATGCTACTTTCCTACTTCCTCTTCCCTTTAAGTTCTGTTCTTTCCTTTTTCTGCTCTTTCATTGTTAAAAATCAGTATTTTTAGATGTACAGTCCCACTCCTCTGGGTTTTTTGACCTCTTCACAGCAGCTTTTCCATTTTTAGCAAGGGTCATAGTGGAGTGAAAGGAGCAGAAATGCCTACCATAGACATAGAACACAGAGGACCACCCGGTGTATTGCACAAGAATCCCGGCTAAAGGCATTGCAATGACAGCTCCTGCATAGGAACCTACAAAACAAGACACGCGGCATGAAAAGGGAGGAAAGAGCCGTTTCAAAGCACTTGTACATCACAAAGGAGAGGCAGGCGAAGCTGCGGAGTTACTCACCACAGAAGGAAGTGGTTGCTAACCTGCTTCTCTCCAGTGGGGGGGCCCACTTGCTCCAGATGCCGTGGCAGGCAGGGTAGGTGACCCCCTGGGGAATGGGGTGCCACACGTTAGCTGATGCTCATCACTCACTCATTAATTGTCTGTTAGCAGTTCGCACTTTTAATTGCTAAAAACAAGAACTGGAGAATGCTTTGCATTTCTAGAGCAAAGTCTGAGAGCAGGCACAGAAAAACTTCAGTATCTGTTCAGGTTGCAATGGGGTTTTTATATCACTCCAAATTAACAAATATAAAACACGTTTCCTTTTGTTCCCCCTCCTCCTTCCAGGAAGGAATTGCAGGTAATTAAAGAGAAAGATGTTAGTGCCCAAGAACCAAGGCCAGAGGATGAAAACACAGACCCTCTGGAGTCTTTCTGATGCTCAATTGAGTTCTCAAACTCTCACTTTTCTTAGCTAACATCTAAAGTGTAATTTAGGAAACACATACTAAAGTTCCACTGCTCTAAAACTAGAAAATAAAGTCAGTAAGAGCTTAGAAATGTAATTTTAAGAGAGTTTTTAGCTCTCTTTGTCCTTAATGAACCTTCTTGAGCGTGTAAATAAAATCATTGAATGATATTATTTGACTTGATTTTAAACCAGATACCTTTTAGGTCTGTCTTCAAAATCAGCCTTTAACCTAGCAACAGAAAACTAAACCTGCAGTGTTGAAATGTTAGAAACTGTAGTATGAAATGTACAATAATTGCCCGTGAAATTCCTGATTAAGAATTATGATGTAAGCATAGTTATATAGAGTCACTTTTCTCTTAATCTGATATTTTGTTTCCCATGCAAAAATTAGAAAAAACATAATAACTTTTTGCAAATGTTGAGGGTATCATAAATGTTGGGATGATCAGCTTCAATATGCAGAAGGTTGTAAAGTATTTTCTTCTGTTTTGAAAGAAGATCCTGTAACAGTTTCATGCTCATTTCAGTATTTTATCCATTTTTAGAAAATATATAAACATGTAATCTTAAGATTGTCATGATTTATCAAAAACCTTCATCAGACAGTCTTGTTTGGAGTGTTTGGCATTCACAATTCCTTTGAATAATACCAGAGAGATGTGAGTCTAAAATAGCTATTTTATTTTGCCATTGCCCACTCGCTTCTCTTCCTCTCATCCCTGCAGCCAAACACTCCCCTGTGCAGGCAGATCTCTGCCAGGAAGGGATCCAGAGTTGCACACACAGAAGTGGATTGACAGCTGCCTGACTTTCAGGCATATTCTGCACCCTCTTCTGGAGTCTTTTTATTTAAAAAAAAAAAAAATCACTAGGTAAAAGCAGCTCATGCCACAGAAGTGTGCGGCCCTGAGAGACATAGAACCAGCCAACACAGGGCTGGAAGGGAGCTCTTCCAGAGGGAGGGAAGGAAGGAATTCAGAAGGAATTCAGAAGGAAGGAATTAGGACGGAAGGAATTCAGAAGGAAGGAAGGAATTCAGAAGGAAGGAAGGAAGGAATTCGGAAGGAAGGAATTCGGAAGGAAGGAAGGAAGGAAGGAAGGAATTCGGAAGGAAGGAAGGAATTCGGCAGGAATTCGGCAGGAATTCGGCAGGAATTCGGAAGGAAGGAAGGAAGGAAGGAAGGAAGGAAGGAAGGAAGGAAGGAAGGAAGGAAGGAAGGAAGGAAGGAAGGAAGGAAGGAAGGAAGGAAGGAAGGAAGGAAGGAAGGAAGGAAGGAAGGAAGGAGGGAGGGAGGGAAGGAAGGAATTCAGAAGGAATTCAGAAGGAAGGAATTAGGACGGAAGGAATTCAGAAGGAAGGAAGGAATTCGGAAGGAATTCAGAAGGAAGGAATTCGGAAGGAAGGAATTCGGAAGGAAGGAATTCGGAAGGAAGGAATTCGGAAGGAAGGAAGGAAGGAAGGAAGGAAGGAAGGAAGGAAGGAAGGAAGGAAGGAAGGAAGGAAGGAAGGAAGGAAGGAAGGAAGGAAGGAAGGAAGGAAGGAAGGAAGGAAGGAAGGAAGGAAGGAAGGAAGGAAGGAAGGAATCAAATAGCTGCAATTCATACACTGAAATCCTTTTTCCTCAGAATCAATAAATTGAAAACCATTTTAATTTCCCTTATAAAGCCACAATTGCTAGTTAGAGGCTAACAAACATCTGCCACATTTTCTAGCTATTTTATAGCTTTTCCATACCTCCACAAGGCCCTGCAGGATCCTGACGAAGATGACACAGCCGTAGTGCACCCTGGCTGCAGAGGGGATGAGCATGTTGAGGGAGGATGTCAGCAGGATTGCAGCACCAAACACCCTGCAAGGAGGAAAGGAAAGGGATAACTCCAGGGCTGCTCCAATTGACTTCTTCCACATAAGGCAATACAAGTGTTGCCCACATGTGTTCTTTATGTAAGGAACATCCTGACTGCTGGACTGGATTAGTGTCTCCTTCCATCTAGAGTAGTAACATGCCTGATAAGACCCAGGCCAAATGGATGTGTGTATCTATTTAGCATCATTTCCTAAGGAAATACATCTTATGCAATTGCAGGTATAGATCTTATTTTCTCCATAAATCTCTACTTCACGTTTATTTCAACCAAATCTGATTTAATTCTCACCCCGTGGAAACAAAATTAGAAATTGTCTGTAAAAGGTTTGCTAAAAGATGTGGCCAATAAAAGAGAGTTTCCCTTTAGTGCTTTAATTTGATGGAAGTGACACCATGCACTCACTCCTTATAGAGCAGAAGAGAATCCACTTTTACAGATGCCAAAAGCAACAGAAAGAATTGCAAACAGAACTGGGTTTGTCTTAGGCACAGGAGTTAAGCAATCTGGAAACACATGTCCATGGAAAACAGACCATTCTTTCTGCTGTTTTTTCAGAGGCTCATTTTGATTCCACAGCATCCAAGGAGCTGCTTCAAATAAAGCACATTACAAAGTCTAAATAAATGAGTAAAGTGGGGATCCATTTTCAAAATCCCACTGCTTTGACTTAATTTTTGATTCAATTCATGTCCACCCCTTGTAGGAGGAAACCTTTTCTCTAGCATTATTATATCTTGCTTTAATGTTCATTCATAGCTTTATGGTGGAAATAATCCCTTCTTCCTCCCATGTTGCTTCCAGTGGAACTATGCAAAGGAACAGAGCCAGTAGCAATGACTGACCACTTTGTACAAAGCTGTGTAATGCAAAGATAAATCCTGGAGATGTCTTAACAGAGGCCAGCAACATATCTGATGTGGAACTGATTTGACAGAAACCTTTAACCTCAGCATGTGTTCCTCAGAAATTGGTACAGTGCCATAAGTTAGTGCGAAACAGACCCTGGGCTAAAGATGCAGGGTGAAAATTCTCCTCAAAGACATTGTGTTCCACATTCTGCATTTAGCATTACAGACTGAACCAAATCTTTAAACAGCAAACTGACTATTGACCCCTTCCATTAGACATATGTTGAAGAGCATTATGAGGAAGACCTGTCAAATAGCTCCAAATTTGGTCTCTGCAATGTGTTCCCCGTGGTCTCCCTCCCAAGTTAAACACCTCCCTGTCTGTGCAGGGCATTTCTGGTTTGCCTGTCAGCATTTCAGTGGATTTCCTGGGACTGACTGGGGCACGTGTTTGTGTTTACCTGAGTCAAAACAGACACCTCTGTCTCTACTCCTGATTTCTTTATGTCTAAGTTTCTACTCCAAAAGTATATGCCGTTCATTTCCTTACAATCTAATACCTCCATATGTTCACATAAACCTCAGTGGTGTCCTGGCTTTTGTTTGGGTTTTTTGTCTTTATTTATTTATTAATGAGAGGAGTTTGGGATTTATAGGATTTATAGGAGTTTTGCTTGTGATTTTCACTAATTCTTTTAGGAAGTTAGATCTTCCAGTCAGCAATTTTTGAAGCCTCATGGCCTGTAACTGCTCTAAAGCTTCATAGAGAAAATCCTTATTTGCTTTTAAGAGGGAAGAAAGGACTGTTTGGTTTGTAGCCTTTCCTTTTTGTTTTTTCTGGAGAGCTGTTTATCTGCATGCCTAATGCAGTAACATGTTTTAAATCTGTGATTGTGCATAGACTTGCTGGAGCAAAATCCGAGCAAGTGGGAAAGTGTGAATCAGTGCAATCATTCCAAATCAATATTCCTGCTTAGGTCATGCTAAAATGGAATATTAAAAAATGCCATCTCTGTATAAGGATGAGATTTACAAAACTGTGATGGTCAGCAACTGTTTCTTCAAGGAATTTCCTCCAGTATTTTAATTCTGTTTCTGAAATCACCTTTTGTTTGCCACAGCTGAGAGCTGTGTGTCCCAGAACTGCCCCTGTTCTCATGTTCACTACAGAAAAGCTGTTTCCTGGAGGCTGTTCCTGAGAAAGGAAAATGCAGCTGAAGGAAGGATCAGAGAAATGCTTCTTGCAGAGGAAAATCTTGCATGTATTCAGACACACAAGTACTCGGAAGCTCAGCAGGGTCAGCCCCAGATTAGTACTTGGATGGGAGACCTCCTGGGAAATGCCGGGTGCTGTAGGTTCTAGTCCTGAGGACTTCACTGGCACTGTCCAAGCTCGCTCGGCCGTGGCAGATGAACCTCAGGACTGAAACGGTGGGGCCAGTTCTGCGCACGCTGAGCCTCACCTAAAATCCACTGCGCAGGCTGGAAGGGCACACCCACGTGGGGAGAGCCCTTCCCAAATCTTCGTTCATGAAGCTGAGCCACACACACACACCAGTGAATATTTAGCTATGGCACAGAAGGATGAAATAATTCCACAGCGTCACTTGGGAGTCAGTTCTCTGAACTGTGCTCTATAGAAACAACCTTCTCAAAAACAGAACAATTGCTCCACCATCCTCCCTAAAAAACCCAAAACACAAAACAAAACAAAAACCCCTAAAGATTTAAAGGTAGAATAAATTAAAACTAAGTCATAATTCTTGCAAGAAATGGCTTTTTTATCCTTTTTCCTGAATACATATTGAAAGTAACATTGTGTGTTCAGTGCATGGCTATTTTAGTGAGTCCATTTCCTCTGTAACTCTTAATCAAGAGGAAATAAATCTTCTTGCATTTGCTTTGCACCTCTCAGTGCACATTCATAATTATAATCAACATTTCTCCTTTGTGGCCTTTTACCTCCATAAATACTAAATTTTACCTAGCAGAATATTGTGATATAGTGCTGGTTTTTGCATGAACTTACTGTTTAATTGCTTTAAATATCTCAGCTAACAATATTTATTATGATTTTGGTCAAATAACAATGGGTTTGAGCTACAGGTAATCAAAATATATTTGAATGCAGCTCACATTTGAACATATTTAACTGGGAAATGGAACATTCTGATTGTTCTTCGGGCATTTCTAAAGCATTTTTCTGACCAAAGACAGTGCCATCACTTTGGCCTTGGCATTAGGATGGAATTAAAATGCTCTGGTGTGCCTTCAGCAGCCCCTGTCTTGGAGGGAAACTCCTTTCTGACCCCAAATCAGCAACTGTGCAACTGTATTTGGAAGAAAATGACCGTATGCAGAAGAAAAAAATTTAAAAATATGATAGTAGAATGCCAAGGAGAAGAGGGAGGAAAGAAGATAAATCCTGGTCCTCCTAAGTGACCAGAGGCAGTCCTGAAACAAAGGATTATGCTTAACTTATCTACTTCTGTTTTTAGACCCAGCAGCCTCAGTCCCAAAGGTGGGATCTGACACTGATTTTCAGAGCTTTACTGACATTGGCCTTACATGAAGGTCATGAACTGTGACTGAGTCCTCCTGTAACACAAGTAGAAATAACAAGAAAGTCATTTCTGACTATGAGAAGTTTGGGATGGGAGTAGAGGAAGAAAATTACTCTGAAAATTCAGGAAAAATACTTGGAATGGAATGAGGTTGGAGGGGGAATCAACTTGTTGGGGTTTCATATCTGTGTGATGAGGAATCAATTCCTCCACTGTCTGAATCCTATGTATTTATACTTATGTAATTTTTAACATAATTGACAGATTCCACTATTATCTATGTTTCTATTCCCTGAGTAAGTGATCCAACCTTGAGAAAATGAAACTGTCAGGGATGCCAAATAATGTCTCTTTTTCTAAAACATGTGAAACACCTTAACTGAATTTGTTCTTAAAAAAAATAAAAATCAACAAGTCTGTATGTTCAAAACAGGATATTTAATACTTATTTAAAGAAGAAAATGCTGGGGTTTTAAGATGTGTACATATATGCTGTGTTAGTGAATTATGAATGCCACTTAACTAAAATTCAAAATAATTAGAGAATACTGAGTCTTGATCACTGACAACTACAATACAATATTGCATATATTTTAATGGATTAAAATTAACAAATATGAAAGTTTAGAAAGTATTCCTTTCCACAGAAAATTCATTCAGAACTGTAACTGAACAGTTTTACCTCCAAAATGCCACTGACTGTGTGTGTGTGAAGGCATTTCACACAGCTACAATAAATTAAAATATTATAAGGTAGTTTATACTGATAGTGAACAGGACCTATGGAAAATGTAGCCCATTCTGGGGAACCCCTTGGTGTTCTTGCCTGAACAGGGATTGCTTGGAAGAGTCCTGGTGCAGCAGCAGCAGCTCTGAGCAGCTGAACAGGTATTGCATAATGGGACTTCTTAGATCATTCTGTCAGCTCACAATTTCTAAGATTTACTCTCTTTGACTCCACCTACTCTCTTTCATCTTTGACACACCTCCTCCCACAGAGAATTGATTGTGTTATACTTTTATACAACCCAAAGAATTTCTTGTCCGAGAGAAACTACAAGACTCAGTGCTGGATTCAATGTTTACTTTTTTCATTTTTCTCATAATGTCTAGGGAGAAACAGGACTGGAGCCACCTGGATTGTCTGTAGGCATACAGCAGCTTTCCAGAATCCTTGCTGCAAATGCTCCTGGCAATGACAGTTTGTGATCTACTTTTTAAATTAGGTTTTTGTTTGAATATATAGAAATTGGGGTTTAGCCACCAGCTAACCCTTCCCTTCTTACAAAGCATATCTCTACCATATTAGGGGTGACAAGGGCCTTCCAGGATTTTGATACAGAAACCAAACACTTTAACAACCTGATTTTGCTGTGGTTTGATCTGCCAGGTTTGAAGATAAATAATCCTAAAATATGCCTGAGTCTTTTACCAAAGCAGGCCATACACGGACTGGATGAAGCCCCAGTGTGAAATTCCACACAGAGACAACGTGTATCAGTTACCCCAAGCCCCTTTAGCTTTCTGCCTCCTTCAAACCCCACTAATGCCACTGACTCATACCCAGACCCCAAACAGTTTTCAGGCTGCACCAGCCATTGCTTGTTCACAGACCTGCTTTTGATATTCTGTGAAGAACTTGGGCACTGTTGGATGACAGCATCGGTGCAAATGATGCTGAATGTAAAAGACTCCTCCTGGGTCATTAAATTCAGACTGTTGCTCTAACCAGCAAGTGCATTACATCATCCTTTCATAAGCAGATCAAGTTCCATCTCAGAAGTAATAAGCATTTTCCCTACTAAGTAGTGGTTTTCCTTTCCAGCTTTTTACTCCTTATATCCAGTACATGTTGTTGTAGTTTGGGATTATTATGTAAATTCTCTCCCCTGCCACTAACTCCCCATGCCAGCAGTTAACAAAAGAAGTAGTTAACTTCTGATCACTTGGATGGGGGCAGGTTTGTCTTTTGTTTTTGGGGACATCTTTCTTTTCTTAGATCTGCAGAATGCAGGAGTGGTGGCTGCCGAGGAGGGAAGCTGCTCTGCTGGCACTGCTGGGGCTTCTGGCTGAGACTCTGTTTTTCTCCTCACCGCGGCTCTTTCTCCTGGTTTCCTGCATCTGGGATCCCGGGCTCTGTTCCAGTCTCACCACCGCCTGCACTGTCACAGTCTGCCCGCCCCGGCCGGGGCAGTGACCCGGGAGAGAGAGGTGTGCAGATGCTTTTGCAGGACACGTGGTGGTTCCCCATTTTCAGCTTTCTTTTTTCTTCATCTGGGGCAAGAGACACAGAGTTCATCTGGGAGCTCACCACTCCTCTGTCTCACTGAAGAGGGACTGGGAACTACTGGGAACTCACTCCGCAGCCAGCCAGACTGTGACATTTGACACTGCTTAAGTATAACTTTCCTCCTGGAGGAAAACCTGCTGGGTTTTGTTGTTGTTTTTCTTTTTCTTTCTCTTGTGGTGTTGGGGAAGCAGTTTGCACTAGTCTGTTTATATATAGCAGTTAAGAACAGTTATCCTTCTTGTATTAAATTCCTTTTTTTTCCTTAAATTTTATAAAGAGTGGCGTGATTATTGTGGAGAAGGCCCCCTCCCTGGCTTGTGGGTAAACATTTTGGGTTTTTTCCCCTCAAACCAAGACACGTCTTCTACCTGTGCTGTTTTATTTTGAGGGTTTTAATCTCTGCAGTTTATCCCAATAGCAATCCTATCTGCTTTCTTTTGCATCACTAAGCAAGCCAGGCCCTCTTCACCCTGTCTGCTTTTTTATTTCATTCACTCATTAGCTCACCCTGCCAACCCTCCCTCTTTCCTGTTTGAATTCACCTGGGGAATCTGCAGTTTCGTTTTACAACTCATTATAGCCCTAAATGTCTAGATAAAGCTCTGACTCATTCCTTCTAGCTCATTAGCTTTGGGACAGCTTGCTCTTTAAACCTGTAATCTGCTAGATAATATTTCAAACCAAGACAATTCAAATTACCTTATCAACATCCAGGGCTTCAATGTGATTCAATTGTCTCGTTGATTTAGAGATATATAATACACTTATCAAAGGAATTATCTGTGGTTTTAATTTTAAAATGCTTTGTGGAGCTGGATGGGACTACAACTGCTATGTGTTGGACTCAAAAGCTGCACCTGCACTGCTTTTGTGGAGTGTTTCCTGACACATGGGCCACGTGTGACAACTGGTTGCATCGGGACTGCTCAGAGCAAATGCAGATTCCTCCAGGGCAAAGTGACAGTGACATTAGTGGGTTTGTGCAACCAACCTAAACAGCATTTTGTTGCATTAAATCCAGTGTACAAAGTGCTTTGGGGTGAAGTATCAAGGCAGGTAGAGGTGATTAAGGACACCTGTTTGTTAGAGTGCCAGAGGCACACGGGGGGTTTGTTTCAGAGAGTGGGGGTTTTGTCAGACAGCACTGCTTATGCACTAAGGATTCATGCAGGCTCAGGGCTAGGGGAGAACTGGGAGCAAAGGTGTTTGACAGTATTGAGATATCTGGATGATATAATCCAAATAAATAGTAAGTTTCTTTATCAGTATTTTCTGAAAGGTGTGTCATGGCAGAGGGGTTGAAACTAAATGATCCTTAAGGTCTGTTTCAGCACAGACCATTCCAGGATTCTGTGAAACATCTGGTGTAATTTTATGTAAACTGTGTAGCAAATTTTCTACAGATACTCCTTTCAAAGCATTTAATCAATGGAGAGTGGAATGCAAAAACAAGCCCAAATTTCAGACATAACATTACTCTTGTAGTTATACCTGAACTAGCAGGGCCAAATTCTGAAATGTGTGTATATAGTCCTGAAATAATTACTCAAGAATGAATGTAGCTCTCTGCATTTAGTGTCTTGAGGATTATTGCCATTCTGTATTCAATTAGTTCCAAAATTCCATGCTTGTAAATGTGGAGTTATACAGCTGCTCCTCAGTAACAGAGAGTATCTTGCCCTACACCATTCTTGCCTGAGGTGCCTTGGAAGATAAATATTAAACACCATTAATAATGGTTTACTTGCTTCCAATTTATATCAATATAAACAGTGCTCTTACTGGCTCTGAAAAGATTATTTTTGCTCAGTAATATAATATGACTTTTCTTCTTTTTTTTCAGCTGTTCTCCACATTCACCTCCTTGACTGCAAACTGTGAGTAGCCACTCATTTGGAATCTTTACAGCACCTACACTGATCTATTTTTTTAATTATATACCTATTACGTCACTTGTTCATCTCCTTTGTAACATAAATACTCCTGATAATATTTGTCTTAGTCTTGTCATCTTTTCAGCCTGCAATCACACTGATAACCCATCTTAAGATAACTTTTATTTATTATTATGTATTAATGGGCTAACTGGAAATGAACTCACTATGGGGACACGCTGTTTAGCTATTCTGTGACATACATAATGATTCTGACTTTTATCTAATACAAGCTAGTCACCTGATGACTCTGTCGACCCCTCTGCTGTAAACATATTCCTGTGAAATGCTCGCCCTGACAATTTATGACCTCATAAATGATAGACAGAAGATAGTGTTCTTTCCTGAATTGGGCCCTTAATTTGCATAACATGGCATAGGCCTGACAAAGCTGGGATTATGCCATGAGTATTAGAGTGGTAGACAAACTCAGCTGCCCAACAAAGCACAGAATGATCTACCTTTGCCATTAGAGAGGAACACTTATTCCCAAACAGCAGTCTGAGGCTGAAGGTGCTTCACAACAGAATCACTTATAACCAATCCTATTTAATAGTAGTCCATGGCCAGAAGCCACAGTATAACAGCTTTATTTGGCTTTTTTAAATGGTGATGAAACAGGTTCTTTTCATTCATCTGTTTATAAGGGAGGAGGGGGATCTGTCTCTGTGCTCTTCATACTAAATCCTATTATAAGCCCTTCATGAAGCATTAATATGTAAAAGTCGACCTCCTGCCATCTAAGCTAGTATAATAAGGGCTTGGATACATTATTAATTTTTGTCACACATCTGAGGCCCCCTTTTATCAACCAAAACCCCCACCTAAATCCCTTGTTGCATCATTAAACTGTGAAAACAGCTTCATCACTTCTGACAGAGAAATGGAAGTAGCCCGGGCCATATGGCAGAGGGAGCAGCAGGAGCAGCCACCAGCTCCTCCAGGCCCCTCCTGGTGGTGACTGGTGCTTAAAAGGACCTGCAATGCAGTAGGGGGACAGAATCATCCTGGGGGTTTGTGCAGTATTGGCTTCTTTGCCTGGGAACAGATGAGCCCAACACCAGTGCCTGGGACCAGAGCCCAGTTCAAGCTGCAGGATGTTGAACTGAACATGGAAGGTGCAGTTGGCAGGTGCAGCTTCAGGGGCTTTCTCCCTTCAGTGAAAGGTCAGCTTACGTTCCCAGATGTTCAGGAGTTGGCTCTTGTCTAAACACGCACAAATCCCTTGCTCATGCTGTGAATTAATCATTGTTTGCAAATCAGAAAACACACACTATGTCTACCTGCTAAAGGAATGGAATAATTTCTCTTTTTAAAAATGAGAAATGTAAAGGTGTAAACTTGTAGGAAATCCTTCTACTTGCATTCCTAAGGCAGTACTGTAGCTTACATTCTTATGCTTGTTGTCATTAAGGGGGAGTTACAGTGTTCTGATTTCACTGACATGCTAATGATAGATTCAGTGAAAATCTGTGGGACTCTGAGACAAGATGCACTGGCAGACAGTTGTCTGGAATATCATTCAGGTTATTCATGCAAATAATCCTGTCGGATTACTTGCTGGGAAGAAGGATTTAGCCCTTAATAACAAGAAGAATTGCACTTCATAAACAAAGATGAATTGGAAGCAAAAGGTTGATTTGTATATTTTTGTTCCGATTAGAATGACAGTGACAACATAGATGAAAGATAATTGCATTGCAGTTCTGTAGTTACAGTTTTTAGTGTGAATAGTACCAGGATTTGAGTTTTCACAGAAGGCAGAAATATCACCATAGAATTAAAAGGTGAGTATAATATTTTAAAAATTATCAGTCTATTCTGCTCTTTTTGGTTCTTTTTGCAAGAAAAGTCCTAATGTTTGAGTATGCACAAGTGAACTAAAATGGTCACTCAGATTTGTTTTAGGAAAAAAAGTCTGTGATTATTGCAGATCTATTTTTGAAACAGTGCTTGGCACATACAGTCAAAACTACATTTCTATTTTGAATATATGACAGCAAAATTGGGAATGAATTCCTTATTGTGTAATGTAGCAATGGCCTATTAATTTCAAAGAACCTTTCCTGACTTACAGTAAATACTTAAACTGTTCATTTAGGAAATCAGTGAAGAAATACTGCCACAGCATTTTGGCAACTCCTGTGGTAGGGCATGGAGTTTGTTATAAATTTTCAACATAAAAAATATTCAAAGGGTGTATCAGAAGTTTAAAATATAATGATATTTAAATTATCTTGGGATGAGGTGGTGAAAACCAGTACAGTTTCACACCTTTCCATATGTGTGTGACAGCACAGCAGATAGTTTATTCAGAGACAGCTGCAGTGGCATGAATGTGGAATAGGGAATATTAATTTGAATAAAATTATTGTATTTCTAGATTAAAAACAAAATGTGCTCAGATATAGGGCCATCTACTCTGAAATTCACTATGGCATTAACCCTTAACAGTTGATTATTCCTTATATTTTGTTCAATTATCCCTCTGCTGCAAACATTTTACAGTAGCTAAAATATATCTTCTGATACAGGAATTTAAAACCCAGTGAAAAAGAATCTGTCATACAATTTCTCTGTTTGGACCAGTGGCATGTAATCATTATTGTTAATGTTTGGGCTTTTGTGTTGATTTTTGTTGCATCTTTCCAGAGGACTAGAGCATCCACTTATACACAGCAATTCTTTCCAGTGGAATTACAGGCATACTTAGTAGTCAGATTGCCTCCTAGTAATCTTTCTAATTCATTAATATCCTGAATACATAGTTCTTGCTATTTCTTTCACTAGGCATCATCTTATACTATGATTTCTGAAGCAATTAAGATCTCTACATCAATCTCTAATTTTTCACCACTCATGTTAATATGCATGTGTTCGAATTACCCACAACAATCCAAGGTCTATGTCATTGACCTAAATACACTCACTAAATAAAGGCAAATAAACATCCTAGGATTACACCAACTTCCATAGCAGAGCATCACGTTGGAAGCTTGGGATGTGTGTCTAGTCCAGCACAGCTTAAGATCCCTCTCCGTCTGGCTGCTTTCCAGAGTGGTGCCCCACTCTGATGCTACTTTGCACTTAAGTATCATATATATTGATCAGAATTCGGTCTACCAGATTTTCAGTGTATCATCTGACTGTCTGGACCTTTCTGTACCCACAAGGTTATCAGCATTTATACACATTCCCCAAATGGCTGATGAAATGTGAGGATCACAGTAGAGCTCAGCACTATCACATTGGCATCTCTGAGATGTTCATGAACTCCAGCCAGTTAATTGTCAGCCTCCCAGGGTGATAAACACCACTAGTGCAGTTACAGGCACTCATTTGGTTGAGCAAAGCACGAAAAGAAGGGGTTTCATCACACCAGGTGATGACCAGGGCAAATACTTGGGGTCCCTCTGGAATACACAGGCAGAGAGATGCATATCCAGGGAATGACACAACACACCTGAGGCATTAAGTGCTTCCACAAGAATAATAGCTAACTAAATAAAACACACCTAGCTTAACAGGCACCAGTCCTAATTTACTGTTGTAAATGCAAATGCTAGCAAAGAGAAGGAAAACTTGATTGACATATGCCAGATTGTGTGTTTCTACTACTGAGTTTGCTTGGGAAGTCCCTGGCATTGTCTTGCAAATCTCTGTGGTTGCCTCACTCTAAATCTGAATTCATTCAATTGGCTTTACTGATGTTGGGTGAATGATAACAGAGTTTTGATTCTCTGGGTCAAATTCTGCAGCCTTTACTCAAGCACAATTCCAGATAATCCAGAGGAGTTATGGACTGTGTAAAGATGCAAAAATTATCCAAAGTGGGGAAAAATATAATCCTTTAAATTGTTAATTGTTATGTCAAATAACCTTTTACATTTCCGAACCATTATCAAAAAGATAGCACTTGTAAGCAGAGAGCCAATGGATATCCCAGCTTAAAAGGTGTTGTATTTTGATTTATATGCTTTAAAATGTGGGATATTAGTATTTTTTTAGTTACAGAGCATCTCTTCATTCATAAATATTCATAATTTCCAGTGCAGATCGCTATCTAAAAGGTATTTACCTTGAGGAGAGCATTTTTGCAGTAGCTTCCCCCCTTTCACACACATCAGCTTACTCGACAGGCAAAGCCTCTCTGGCCATCCGGCTTTGATGCTGCATATTCCTCAGAAGAGTTAAAGGCACATATTGCTGAGTGTAGCATCCATTTGCACTTAGTATGGTACTGGTTTGAAGAGTGGCACTAGGACCTTTGCTCCTTCTGCAAACGATGAGCCTGTGGCATTAGGCACGGATGTGAAAGCCTCATGTGTCTCCAATACTCAGTGGATCTAATTAACAGGTAGAATCGCACCCTGGGTGCTTGAAAAAATGCCAGACACCATAGAAACGAGTCCTTAAGTCCCCGGACCATCTGCACTTTCTTTTCATTGTGCAAGTCTCATTGAAACATGTTTTTCGACCATTCTAAATTAATTTGTGCGTTAATGAAAAATTCCTGCTGCTGCTTTTTCTTTTCATTAAAAAAAAAAATTCTTCCATTCAGTCACGGGGGAAAAAAATATCTCAAGCTTTGATGAAAAAATGAATCTTTGAATTTGCCTCTGAATACGTGTTGTTTGAATATCACTGCCACAACCTCCTTAAGTGACTGTTTAAAGGGAAAGGAAACCAAGATGGGACACCCCCGCAAAACTGCGGGGCACCGGCGCTGTTCGGGCCGTCGTTACCTGTTCGCTGCCAGCCGGGACGAGATGTACCCGCCGGGGATCTGAGTGATTATGTACCCCCAGAAAAAAGAGCCGTGGATCATGCCGACTGTTTCAGGATCCCAATTAAACTTCGCTTTCTTCCAGTGCAAGGGACCGGGAGAGAAGGAGATAAAGAGAAGAGGAAGGCTGTAATTGTGCCGGTTTAGAGCTTTCACCCGCGGTAGCTTCACACCGGGCAAGAGAGGGGGTTCCAGTGCCGGTGTTGGCACCGGGCTCTGCCCTCAGCCCCCCAGGGCAAGCCGGACAAGCAAACAGCAAAACAGAAACAATAATAGCAATAGAAATAGCACCGCCCGTGCACACCCCCCCTAGCCCCCCCCACGGGACACGAGAGGGGCGGGGTACCCTGAATGACCTCAGCCTCGTGTGCCCTGAGCCGCTCGACTGAGACACGGACAGCGGGACCCCGGGGAGCCCCGGAGACAGCGGGACTCCCTGGTCACAGCTCCGGGGAACCCCGAGGACAGCGGGCCCCCCTGGTCACAGCTCCGGGGAGCACCGGGACCGGGATCCCCCTGCTCATAGACCCGGGGAGCACCGAAACAACGGGACCACACTGCTCACACAGCCGGGGAGTCCGGGGGCAGCGGGATCCCCCTGCTCACAGACGCCGGCAGCCCGGGGACAGCGGGACCCCCTGGGAGCCCGGGGACATCGGGATCCCCCTGCTCATAGACGCCGGCAGCCCGGGGATAGCGGGACCCCCTGGGAGCCCGGGTACAGCGGAATTCCCCTGCTCACGGACGCGGGCAGCCCGGGGACAGGGGGATCCCCCTGGGAGCCCGGGGACAGCGGGGTCCCCCTGTTCACAGTCACAGCCCTGCGCTGCCGCGGGGCTGGAGGCATCGCCCTCCATCCCTACCCGCACGGCCGTGGCCACAGCCCGCACTTACCTCTTGCCTGTGCAGGGACAGAGACACAAGGGACTTGTCTCTGGATTTGGATGACTACCCCTCATCTGTATTTATCGTTCGCCTATTTCTCACCACTCGCTTTAAAACGGGTCTTACAATTTAACGACTTTTATGAAAGCAAATTCACCGTGGTGTTTTCAAACATTCCTGTCAAACCTTCTTGCCTCCTTTACTGCGCGGGGCACCCTCTGGCAGTTCCTTATTCGACGCTCTCCTTCCCACTTCCCCTACGTTTATTTTACAAGATACCTGCGGCTTTCAAGGCTGTGTGGAAAAGGGCGGAGGGGAGCTGGGGCGAGGTGTCCGCAAATTAGTACCGCAAACTGGGGCTGGGAACCGAAAAAATAGAAATAATTGGTAGAAATTATTTTTGCTTCAAGGACGGGATTTCCGTCTTACGAAGGGGCCGGGCAGGGGGAGAGGGACCGCCCGCCCCGGGGCCGGGCATCGTCTGGTTCAAGAAATGCCACAAAAGCATCAGGAGCTTGTCCCACCTGCGCTGAGGTGCTTGACCTGGGAATTGCTCTGGGAGGACATGGGATTTACGAGGGAAGGGTTCCCACCTCTTTAATAATTTTTCCTCCTCGGTGTATGGTGCTGTTATTGACCATATCCACGATGGCCACTCCCAAGTTACATCGGATCCCGAAGGAAATGCAGAATCCCAGTCCACTCATGATGGCAATGATGTACCTCCGGGGCAGCCCAAAGCAAGTACAGTCGCACAAGGGGGCTTTCTTTTCGGGCACTTCCATGGGCTTTCCATCTTCCGTCAGCTCGATGGTGTCCCCGGGTTTCTGCCTCTTCTCTAGGACTCTGCCCGGCAAAAGAAGGGAAAGTCAAGCCCTGTCCGCCTGAAGGCACAACCATTTCGGGTAGCTGAAGGCTTAAATTCACCGCTCCCCCCGCTCCTTTGGCTTGGTTTGGATTGGTTTGAGAATTTATCCTTTGTTTCCCATTCACCTTCAACTGTTCTTTAGCAGTGACCTGTGGGAGTCACGATTAGTCATCCCCAACTCCCCCCGCCACCCGCCGCAGCATCCCAGGGAGGAGCTCTAGCTGAGAATTGCTCATCTATCATTAAAGACTTCTGCTGAAATATGTAGGACGCATCCAGAAGACATCATCTGTAACCACTGCAGAGGCGCCATGTTGGGCAGCCCAAGGCGCAGAGTGGGGAGGTTTCATTCCCTCCTTGCTGTGTCAGAAACACCAAGGGGGGATGATCTTGGTGTGCATCCCACTTAAGGTCTGGGAACAAAAGAAATGTCAACAGAAGGGGGTTGCAGGAGGAGGAGGAGGGCAGGGCGATATTGCTTATCGCTTGCACTTATTTTAGATTTGCAAAATGGCTGTCACATGCAGTGAAAGAAAACATGACCGTCTTCAGAGAAGTGGCACCTCCGGACAAGGCTTTCCCAAAGCTCTCAGGTGCTCGGCTCCACGTTGCGAGCGTGTGATACTCAGCAGGTTCGACCTGCCCAGAGCAGCGTTAAGTCCTATCTCATTGCCCCCACTCCCCTGGTTTGAAAAGAAAATCCTTTCTCCTAGAAAACAATCTGCAGGAATCTGACGGGAAATAGTTATCTGCAGCTATTTCGAATCTATAGAAAAATACCACGAAGGTGATTTAGATTTTGTGTGTGTGTGTGTGTCTGTGTGTGTAAAAGCTTTTAAAATGCTGTGTCAGTAGTGAGAAAAGTCAGGTTTATCAAGCAGGTCTCCCATGCTCAATCCCTAGATCTTCTGTAGTCACTGAGACATTTAAAAGACAGGAAAACTAACCAAATATATCATCTTGAGAAGCAAATGTGCGACCATATCCCGACACTCTGGACTCTCCTATCGCTGCCCTCACCCCTGCTCTGGGAGTGTTTCCTCACGTCAGAAATTCTCCTCGAAGGAGCATCTCTTTCAGGTTAATTCATCCGGCTGATGGGGCAGTAACAATTAGCAGAATAAGGCTCAAAAGATTACCCGTGTTTTGGGGGAAATACAGGGATTTTCTCCAACAGCTGCTCAGCTGAAATTCTCCTAATTATTTTTTGGGGGAATTATTTCCATACCTAAAGACCGCGGCACCAAAAAATGTCTTAAAGTTGTGAATAAAATAAACCAACGTGGGTTTATGTTCAAAATTCGTTCGTGCGGATAAAGGACAATATTAGAAGTGTTTTCTCCCTGAATGACTACCTTGTCTTCCAGGGAAGAACTGGAAATCAATGTGTAAGGGGTAAGAAAAGTGTTGTAATTCTAAGAATCGGCAACAAAGTACTTAATTCCCCTGCGCTGAAAAAAGATTAGCAAATCGCTCGTTTGTTAATCGAGGTGTGAGTTCAAACGGAGTTTTGCTAGAAAATACAAACACCGTTTCTCCATTATTCACTGTGTAAAAAGCAGTAGAAATAATAGTTTTATTTATATATTGTCCAGTCTTTTGGGACGGAGAAAAAAAAAGAGGTTTCTTTCCTTATTTGCGTTTAAGCAGTAATTCCAGATTATCTTTTAAAAAATTATTTTTCGACCACCGAAAATGAGTTAAATATGACCAAAACGTATAGGAAATTCATTGCGTTGTTGATTAGTTTAGTTTTTTTTTTGGCTTTTCTTGATGGTACACTTCCTACGAAAATGGAAACCTTAATTTTTTCTTTATCACTTCACTGGTATGCCCCCTTTCCTTAAAATGGCAGCAGAAGTTGTGACTCATGCTGTGAAACAGCCTTGTGCCTGTGCCCAGCACTGCCGCATAGGTATGGAAAAAAGGCTTTTACGTGACCTACCCTGGGCTCACAAATCCGCAGTTACCTTATCTCTGTAATTCGGAAAAAACCCAAAGCAACCAGAACAAAAAACACTTCAGGGTAATTTCTAGCAGGCGGTTCAATCGAAAATATATTGGAATTTCACAACCTATTCTCAAGCGTTCTGGAGGTCACTAAATTGGCCAGATTGGATGGAGCACGATGTGTGAACTTTAGTGCACACACTTCTTAGCCATGCAAGAATTTGTGCTTGTTTATCTGTGTGCACAGGGCTTGAAGACGGTAGAAATATTCTTTACACATAGAAACATACAGGAGTTTAGCAATTGCAGTTTGGTATCACTTATAGGACAAGCAGATGCTTTTCAAGGCAGATGGATAAATAATTCAACATTCTTCTATATGTTTCAGCTTCAGGAGAAAAAAAATCGTTCAGATATCAATTATTTATGTATCTCCATCTTCCTCTGACGACGAATTACACAAACTACGGTATTAACCAAAATCAGAATTGGTTTTGTTTTAATGTTTCCTAATGGCAGGGAGAAAGATTCTGTGACTGGATTGCAAAATTAAGACAACAAAAATACAGGTTGCTGCCCTCTCCTGATTATGATTACAAGATGGGATCCTGTTTTGGTGGGAGAAAGATGGGGTAATCTTTGGCTACATATTTACTGACACCATCTACGACTCAGATAGAGTAGTTACAAGGGTGCCATATTGAGCAGCTTCAGCTGTAGTTTCCAGGGTCCACATTATATCCAGCGGTATCTGAACAGCTCCCACCCGAACCTCCCAGACCATCTGACCTCATTCAGCAGCGGGCAGCTAAAATACCTTCCGATTTTCTCTAGCAAGCAGAGTACTATAAGAGATCTCAGCCTTACCTGTAGAGTTGACCAAGCGATTTGCCGGCAAAATTCTTCAATCCCTCCTTGCCAGGGGTCAAAATCCTTTGTTTTACCGACTCCATTCCTGCGGGGATGCTCGCTGGATTGTGCTGTGCTGTGGGTAGGGCACCGCTACGAGCGGCGATGGTTCATATTGGTCGAATCCCTCAACTTTTCGCCCTCATGGAGCGGCTCTCGGAGCACCTGCGGGCGGACAGACCGAGCGGCGGCGCGCGCGTTGTGTGTGCGCGGGGGGAGCGGGGCCGGGGGGGCGAGGCGGGGAGCGCGCCCGCGAGCGGCGGCGAGCGCGGAGCCGGAGCGCGCCGGGCCCGCTCGGGCGGGGAGGGGGGCCTCGGCTGCCGGGCACGGAGAGCGGCCCTCGGCTGCCGGGCACGGGCAGAGGGTCCCCTCGGCCCCACGGGCACGGAGAGGGGCCCTCGGCTGCCGGGCGCGGGCAGAGGGTGCCTTCGTTCCCACGGGCGGAGACAGGATCCCCTCGGCCGCGCTGGGGGCCGAGCCGAGCACAGTCAGAGAGAGGGTCTCCTCGGCCCCACGGTCAGAGGATCCCTCGGCCGCGTAGGGGCCGGTCACGGCCAGAGGGTCCCTCGGCCACGCAGGGGGCGGGCACGGTCAGAGGGTCCCTCGGCCGCGCAGGGGGAGAGCACGGCCTCAGAGGGTCCTGGCACGGCCTCAGAGGGTTCCCTGGGCAGCGCAGGGGGCTGTGGCAGCGGGCGGAGGCAGAGCCATGCCCGGCTGGGAGGGGACGGAGGTGTCTCGGGGACCGCTCGCAGGCGGTCTGGGCTGTGCTCCGGCGGTGTCCCCGCTGCGGCGCGGGGCGGGGCGGGAGTGGCCCCGCCGTGGGCGGACGGTGCGGAGCGAGTGCCGCGGAGCGAGTAGTGCCGCGGAGTGCCGGGCGAGCCCCGCGGGCGGTGCAGGGCCGTGCCGGGTCCGCGCCACACAAACCCGACCCGGCAGCGCTGTCCCCGGAGCGGCTCGGCCCTTCAGCACCGCGGCCAGCGCCGCTGTCCCGCCCGAGGCCGCTCCCTCAGCCCCGCTCCCTCAGCCCGGGGTCTCCCTCAGCCCGGCGTCTCTCCCTCAGCCCGGGGTCTCTCCCGCTCCCTCAGCCCGGGGTCTCTCCCTCAGCCCGGGGTCTATTCCCGCTCCCTCAGCCCGGGGTCCATTCCCGCGCCCTCAGCCCGGGAGTCTCTCCCACTCCCTCACCCCGGGGGTCTCTCCCTCAGCCCGGGGCTCTCTCTCTCAGCCAGAGGGTCGCTCCCGGGTTCTCTCCCTCAGCCGAGACCCAGCCCCTCTCCTCGGTAAACAACCATCACTACAAATGATGCTGCTGTAGCGCTACAGACACCCAGCGTCTGTTCCAAAGGTGTGTTTGTCTCCACATCCATGTTGACTCGCACGGTTTGGTTTGTATCACGTTAAGATCATCGGTGACTGCTTTCTCCCAAGTGTTTAATATTTTCCATTTCTTTTGTGTCCTCTGTTTTCAGTCCTCTGAGCAGGCCAGTGTAACACTCAGCCTTGATTTGTGGTGTTTACACTGGAACCAACTGAGCATATTCAGAACAGAATTAGTTTTCCTTCCAGAATCTAGTAATATTTTTCCAAATTTTATCCCACTGAAGCAAATTGAAGCTGCACAACGTGGTTTTTCTTTCTAATTCATAACCATCTCAGGTTTCCTGTTGAAGTTTCTGTGTTACTTCAACATTATAACTTCTGCTCTAAACAAATCCTTATTAAGTTATTCAGATCCTTCATTTGCCCAATTGGTGACTCAATGTAAATGGTGAATTGCAAAAGTAAGATTCCCTGATGAAAATGTGTATTGTAGCTGCAATATCCTAAAAGCAACTGCTCTTTGGATTTATATAAATATTTTTTTCAGATGTTGCCCTCTGCTGGAGGGTTAATGAAGCTTTACGGCATCAAAGCACGTCTATACAAGACCAATTATTTTAATATTGAAATTCCCATAATGACCAATCCATGTAAAATATTTCTTTTCCAAGTTGTAAAATAACTCCAAACTACTAGAGTAGAAAATAAATTAAAACTACATGTATTTGAAATGTTGCTTATTAGTGTCGTATCACAGAGCTGATTTATAGATCAGGGGAGGCAATGAATGTGGTTTCCAGGTTTCACTATCATTACAAATCCAAAAGGATTTTTCCCTGAACAAGGAAAGCTGCCCAGTTATACAAGCACGTCCTCCCAGTGTCCACGGCTCATGTGCCATTGCAGAGGCTCAAAGCAAACCCATAGTCATAGATTTTTCTGAGAGGCTGCAGGAACACAATATTGTTTTGCAGGGATGGATGAAATGGGATTGGATTCTGTAACTTGAGCCTTTCAGAAGGGCACTGAGCTCTTTTTCGAGCTGGAATTTGAGACTGTAAAACCTGCAGGGCGAGTGTGCTTTGTTTATTTACACACTGCAAGGAGCTCTGGCCCTTGTTTTAGAAAGCTCAGCACTGGCATGGCCACTAAGTAGTAGCAATAATTATTATTAAAATAATAACATTTAAGAAATAACTGATGATTGATTCAGGAAAGATAAATAATTTATCATATTGCACAAAAATGGACTGACAGTCCATGTGAGACATTCCTGGTTGTAGGTCCTTACTAGAGAAGAATTAATTGGTCCTTACTTGGATAAAATACGGAAAAGAGCAAACAACCCTGGTACAGTAAATTCCTGTAGTGACTGAGCTGCTGCTGTAGCTGTCTGAAATAGAAACTTTATGTCCATAAATGCTGTATCAAGATATTACTGAGTCATGTCCCCATCAAGCTCAGCTGGTTTGGTTTCACAAGGCACTAATAAGAGCAGCAGAAAGCTGATCTCACGAGTATTACAGAATATGTACAGCCTTGACAGCTTTTTAAACATAATATATTAAGTACATAATGTTGGTAGAATAAGTCTAGAAGAAACAGCACATAATATTAATCATAATTGTTGTCAATAATTATTTCTATGATAAATACCTGTCACAGACAGACTTGGCTCACAAAAGGCCCAATTCCAACTTCAGTGAAACCATTCTGAGCTCCTTGCACAGGTGTCAGGAGAAATAGGAAGCTGTGTAGAACATTCCAGTCCAGGGAATCACCACTAAACCTGTGGACCAGCAGCAAAGAGGTCCAGCCAAGAGTCACCTAGTAAAAAATGCAGCTCTGGAAAGGCTCCAACAATATCTGTGGAATGCTGGACATGATGCAGGATGCTGCAGGTGACTGGTTTTTCACACAGAGCAGAAAAACTTATTGTTTCATCCTGAAATCTTGCAATTAAATACCATTTTCTTCACCTCAAAAGAATTGCTTTGGCTCATTTGAAAACTAAAGGATTGAGTTCTTACCTGCCCTTTTATTTCTATAAATTATTATAAGTTTCTAATTGAGATATTTCAACAAGATAGTTCTTTAAGAGATGAAGAATTACAGATGTGGTTCTTAGTTTGGTTTTTTCCTTATTGCTATATATCTAATCTCAAAATTTTCCACAACTACCCTCAGAGTAGTGCCTAAATTTAGTATAATTCTTTTAGAGGACTGCAAAGTCAATACACTAATACACATTTCTTTTTTCTAACTTTTAGTCTTTCTGAAGCAGACTACACAATAAAACTTTCATACCAGTGATGCAAAAATACTTGTTATTTAAATGCCCCTTTTGACCTTATCTTTGCTTCTGATACTCTGCAAAATGGATTTTCTCCCTCCCAAGTGCCATGCATGCAACTTATAAATGAATGTATATTTTGTCCATTTTAAAAAATAATCATATGTGTTACTTTAAATTTATATGATAATACATAGAAAGTCCAAGTTATTTTGTTATCCTTGTCTACTCAAAAG